>NC_041390.1:468712535-468755011 GCF_002162155.2 Triticum dicoccoides
GGTGGCGGACCGACGATGGGGAGTTGTTTCGGGGCGGTGGACCGACTGCGGGGAGTTGTTTCGGGGCGGCGCGAGGGCCAGCGGCGAGGCTGGTGGTGGCTGGCGGCTCAGGAGGGTGCAGGTTGAAGAAGAACTGCAGGCCCTCCCTAAACTACATGTCAAGTGCCTCTCTGCTACCATTGCGTTCTTTTTCGACAGTAACATTCAGATTCCATAGTAAATTTCAATTTCGACAGTTAAGTTCAGAGTCAACAGTTTTTACCTCATCTGTTGTAGTCAGGTGGTTTTTGGTGATGTAAATTTTACATCTATCACATTTTGGTAATGTATTTTACACCATCTATTAGAGATGCTATTAGAATCCTACTTGAGATTAACGATGTCTGTCTTGTGCTGCTTCAGCCTTGACGTCTTACGGCTCACCGGAGCTGCTCCAATGACAGGACGATCCATCACAAGAGAGCAGTGCCCTGGACGCCATCTACAGATTCCACAGATCTTCCTCCACACCTCCAACAGCCACCTCTGCCTCAACTTCTTCAGCGACCAACCCAATGATGTTGAGGTCGACACGGCTATGGCAAAGAGGTTGTACACTTGTTGCATCACTTATTACTCTACATTCATGTCGATCCATTAGGGCTATTTTGGTTCAACGGAAAAACATAGCAATAGGAAATTTTCCTATGGCACTCTACTATTCAATTATTGATGCATTTTGTTGAAAGGAATGGAGCAAAACATCCACCTGGACCTACTTTTCAAAATCCTATGCATGAAAACAAGACCAAGTGCATTAGTGGCAGAATAGCATTCTAACTGTACACGCTTTCATATGGTTTCACTTTATTTTGGCCATGTTTCTTTGCATTCCTCTGCTCTTCCAATTCCTTAGAACCAAACACCCAAGTTGACAGAAATCATGTGTTTACAAATGCTCTGTTTACCATGTGCATTCCTATCCTATTTCGATGTTTTTCCTATCTCTGCATTTTTAGAATCATGCAAGCCAAATGAACCCTTACAGAATTACTTCAGTTATAGGTAGGTGTCGAAGGAAACATTGTGTGGTTTGTCCTGCTCCTGCCGCGACGTCATCCACCTCACCTGAGCTGCTCCATCGACATAAGCATCCACCAAACCAAACATCACGACTGCTGACCGTCTTTCGCCGCCTCAGATCTCCTTCCCTGCCTCCGACACCCACCGCAACGGCATCGCCATCATCGACTCAGCAGATGAACCTGAGGAGTACACAGGTCCACAAGAGAGGTCGCACTCTTTTGTTTCTGCTTATGTTATGCATTGCTTAAAATTACCTGCTACTTTATTGTCCTGTCACCTCTTAGACTCTAAGTCAAGTCCAAATTAATGTTCAAACTTGAGTTCTAAATTATTTGTGGGGCACATATTGAGTCAGCAATGAATAGTATCTCTGTCTAATATCTGGTTCACCTAGGGTATGCCTATGTTGTTCATCTTGGGTGGGAAACAAATAGTAAAGCAATCATCATCTGTCTTTTTATTAAATTAAAGCAATTATCAGCCTCCTATCATTATTTTTGGATCCATCCACTCGTTGTTACCATCACTCTAGATTTCAGCATGCTCTCCTTACATGATCTCACCATATTTTTTTCGTATGCATGTCAGATATTGTACACGGTCATGCTGAACATGTAGAGAAAAAGAGAAGAGTTTTGTGCGGCAATACAATGTCATGCAGACGTCATTCCATGGTGGGTTCAATGGCAAACCCTCCCCCACTCTCCAGCTTGTAATCCAGAGGAAGATATTTGTTCTGAGGCAGATTCAGATGTAGCTGACCACTCCTATTTTTCCCCCAAGGTGTTTGCTCTACCTTGGCATGATGATGTTAGTCATATCATGCATATGTTGCCTTGCAGTGCCTACTTTTGACATCATATATGTCATCTGCTTAGTTTAGACATGTTCTGTGATGCCACCTATTTAGTTTCCATGTCATATATGGGAATTATGCAGTCTCATGTCTTTTAGCCAGCCATAATATATGTGAAATGTGCAATGCCATCCTGTTTAACCAGGCATCATATATTTGAATGTTATCTTGCCCATCCTTTTCTTCATTACATTTCCATTTGTCGAAAATGTTTGTACATTAAACTACTCTTCCTGTGAATCAGCCATTTGGGTGGGAGATGGAAAAATCTGGAGTGAAAACAAGGCCTTCAGAGCAGACAATGCTACCTGTCGAAGTACATCTCTTGTTGGTTCACGATAGCTCCTCGGAGATGGATTCAGAGACAGATGACCAGTCCTATTCCCCCACCGAGGTGCATGCTCTAACTTGGCACAGCTATACTGCTCATATCATGCATATGGTGTCTTGCATTGCATAGTTTAGACATCATATACACAATATTCAACACCATGTTCTTAGTTCAGACATCATATCGAATGCCCTCTGTTTAGCATATAAATCACATATGTGAATTAAATCATGCGATCCTGATTACTTAGATAAAATGTATGTGAATTATGTCATGCGATCATGTTTAGTTATTCATCATATCTTTGAATTATGTTATGCTATGCTACCCATTTTAGATAGACATCATATATGTGAAATTATTTCATGCTATCCGTATTAGTTAAACAATATACATGTCAACTATTTCATGCCCTCTTTTTTCCACACTATCTATTGCATTTGTCTCTCATACAATGTTTGTACATTCAACTATGTTTCCTATTTATCGGCCATTTGAATTGGAGCTGGTGATGCCAGTATCTAGCGGAGTAAAAACACGGTCTTAAAATAAAACAGTGCTACCTCTTGGTGGAGATAGCACCCCGGTTGTACATGCACGAGAACCAGCCCTACCACACATAACCCAGACTCTCGCAGATTGTACCCCTACTGCGATGGACAGAGAACCGGCTTCACCCAATCTAACCCCAACCCCAGCAAATAGTAACCTAGTTCCTATTGACGCAGCACCATCTCCACCACAGAGCTCCCAAACAAGAGCAGTTAGTAAGGCAGCTCCAGTGCCCAAAGGGACAGTACTACCACGGCGAACCCCAACTCCACCAGTTAGTATGCATATTCCTGTGGAGGAAGCACAACCAGCCAGTCGTAGTTTAGCATCTATCGTATTTGATGTTGTTAAATCCTATGTTTGTATCTTCCCATCATGAAAATATTATACTGAAGATGAAGGAAAATGCCAGTTGCAGGCGTTTGTCCAGGAGTTATGTGTAAGTAATGTTATTCATGGCAATTACTTTGCTTTGTCCCATACATTCTACATCCATGATGGTTATAATACAACAAATGTTCCCATTTTTCTCTATAGAGAAGGACCGATTTCATAACTCCAGAAGAGGTAACCTGTGCTAATACCTCTGCTATCTTCAAGAATGCTTGGTGGTAGTATCAGAATTACCTGAAGAAAACATACTTCACTAGCAAAGAAACTCATCAAATTCCCTTACGTTCTCCTGAGACACATTTACTAGACAATGACTGGGAATGCCTTGTTCTGTACTGGTCCCGAACCAAGAATGTGGTAAGGTCTAGGAGGTCATTTTCTATTTTTAAGTACTATATTGTTGCGTCTTACTATACGCTGTTCATGTAGAACAAGTGCTTAGACCTCAAGAACAACTATTCTAATTTAAGACTCCATTGCTATCGGGCATACTGTTTGCTCTTGTATCACTGTATTTACTCATACAAACTTATTTTTAAATTGAAGGATCCAACCGAAACTCCAATGGCACAGCAGGTATGTTCATGCATGTTTCTTTAACAGGTTTGCTCTTATCAATAGCTCTGTTGATTTCAATTTCAATTGTGTATACAATTGACTTCTCATATCATGCACATTACTAGCATCACAACAGAGCCAATAGTGTTGTTGTACATGTAGACCCGTGGTACCCATCTGAAATCTTGTTGTGTCATGTAGTTTCTCACGCTTTGTATTCTTTCACTGCTGCTTTGTCTTGAACTGATATAATTTGAACCGTGTCTCTATTTTGATTTGGCAAGACAATGCAGTGACCATAGGACATAGATATATGCTTGTTTGATGCTTTTATTATGTACTACTTGGCAATAGAAGACTTGGTAGTTTTATCCTGTCCACCTTACTAATGAACTGGTGCACCGAAATGAGTTTCATATACTAGTACATACTAAACCTGTTATGTGTCTGCTTGTTTCTTCTTTTAGAATGCTGACAGAATATTGGGGAAGAGTGCCTTATTAAGCAATGGTAAAGGAAGTAATGCAGGTAAGGTTCAGGATAGTGAGACATCCTTGTTGGTCTCCAACAAAGCTGATAAAACAGCTAAGGAAGACTATCTTGAAGGCAGTGAGACAACCCAAAAGTCATGTATTGGTTTAGTGTTAGAGTTACTGGAAACTACCGCTTGCACACGCAGACAAATTCACTGTCTGAATCAATTCAGTTTCTTGAGTCTCAGCTAAAAGCTGACAGACCTCGATCAGCTGTTCTGCGACAAAAAGCGGAAGGACCGCGAAAGTCCCTGGAGCATTCAGATGCATACTTTCTGGTGCAACAACAAGCGTTGGAGGATTTTAGCACCAAACAGGACAAAGCTAATAAGATTGCTAAGCTTATTGCTAGCATGGTGGATACCCAGGATAACGTTTCTTGAGCTCTTCTGAAGTTGTTTCGGTTATGGACTTGTTTTGCTGCCGCGTTTATTTGCACTGGTGGCCAATTTAGACGGCCAGTGTATGTAATATGCTGCTTTGTTACCTATATTTGCACTGGTGGCGAACTTTGATGCCCAGTGGATGTAATATGTGTAATAGCCGTAATAGCCTAGCATTAGTTCCTTGCTTATTTATTTCCTTATTGTCTTGTTTAGTTGTTTGCTTGTAGTCATTGTAGTTCTTTTTCCGTGTTTTTCTAGTGGCCACAATAAACTAGGCCACAATAACCATGGCAACACACGGACTGTTGTGACCATGGTCCTGCTACCTGCGTAGTGACCATGGCCCTCCACGGGCTATACGATCCATGGGCTTTCCACGGGCCGTAGGATCCTTGGGCCTTCTACGAGACGTATGATCCATGGGCCTTCTATGGGCCATAGGATCCATGGGCCTTCTATGGGTCGTAGGAACCATGGGCCTTCTACGGGCCGCTGACCAGACTGCTGCTCACTCTTGTGCTTTAACGGCAGTATTGTCTCCATCTTTCGCCCACCCAGGGGTTAGGGCGGTAGTGATAAATTGGCAGAACCTTCTGATAAAATGACAGATTGGAAACCAACACCAACACGTCCAGAAAGTCTGAAGGATAAGGCTTCTCTCGTCCAAAGAATGATACTGAAGGAGAAAGATACTCCACAATATGTCATTGGATCCAAGTGCAACAATGAAGAGCGTCGTCTTGAAGAAATCACTTGCTGCTTCCTCCGAATCAGTTGCAACACAGATGGGAATGCATGCTACGAAAGACGGGGTCGAGTTTGATACATCAACCGTCGACTCCATATCCTCGTAACTTGTCCCTCTCTTTTTGCATCTTGCTCGACTAGCTTGCTTGGTGAGGGAGTCCTGGATTAGGGGGTGTCCGAATGGCCGGACTATACCTTCAGCCGGACTCCTGGACTATGAAGATACAAGATTGAAGACTTCGTCCCGTGTGCGGAAGGGACTTTCCTTGGCGTGGAAGGCAAGCTTGGCGATACGGGTATGTAGATCTCCTACCATTGTAACCGACTTTGTGTAACCCTAACCCTCTCCGGTGTCTATATAAACCGGAGGGTTTTAGTCTGTAGGACAACATACAGAACAATCATACCATAGGCTAGCTTCTAGGGTTTAGCCTCTCCGATCTCGTGGTAGATCTACTCTTGTACTACCCATATCATCAATATTAATCAAGCAGGACGTAGGGTTTCACCTCCATCAAGAGGGCCTGAACCTGGGTAAAACTTCGTGTCCCTTGCCTCCTGTTACCATCCGGCCTAGACGCACAGTTCGGGACCCCCTACCCGAGATCCGCTGGTTTTGACACCAACATTGGTGCTTTCACTGAGAGTTCCTCTATGTCGTTGTCGTTAGGCTTGATGGCTCCTACGATCATCAATAGCGATGCAGTCCAGGATGAGATCTTCCTCCCTGGACAGATCTTCGTCTTCGGTGGCTTCGCACTGCGGGTCAATTCACTTGGCCATCTGGAGCAGATCGAAAGCTATGCCCCTGGCCGCCAGGTCAGATTTGGAAGTTTAAACTACACGACTGACATCCTCGGGGACTTGATCTTCGACGGATTCGAGCCACTGCCGAGCGTGTCGCACTGTCACGACGAGCATGATCTAGCTCTGCCGCCAAACAGTGCCCTGGAGGCCGCACCCGCATCGGCTTTGACCCTTAATTCGGAGCCAACTGCGCCAATCGAGGATGGGTGGTTGGACGCCGCCTCGGGGGCTGCGACCCCAACGGCGATCGAGCCGAACACCAGCCCCGCACTCCGCGAGACTCGTGACTCCAAGGAGCCGGACTCCTCTCCGGACTCCGAACCCTCCGCGCCCCTGCCGATCGAATCCGATTGGGCGCCGATCATGGAGTTTACTGTCGCGGACATCTTTCAGCACTCGCCTTTCGGCGATATTTTGAAGACACTAAAGTTTCTCTCTTTGTCAGGAGAGCCCTGGCCGAACTACGGTCAGCAAGGTTGGGATACGGACGATGAAGAAATTCAAAGCCCACCCACCACCCACTTTGTAGCCACTGTCAACAATTTAACCGACATGCTCGACTTCGACTCCGAAGACATCAACGGTATGGACGCCGATGCAGGAGACGATCAAGAACCAGCGCCTATTGGGCCCTGGAAAGCCACCTCATCATATGACATATACATGGTGGACACCCCAAAAGAAGGAGATGGCGATGGAACAGCGGAGGATGACCCCTCCAAGAAACAGCCTAAACGCCGGTGTCAGCGGCACCGCTCAAAATCCCGCCAAAGCAAATACGGTGATTCCAGCACGGGAGATAATAATACACCGGAGAGTGCCGAAGAAAACCCCCTCCAGCAAGATTCAACACAGGAGGATGGAGAAGCTAGCCCTCATGAGAGAGCGGCAGACAAAGAGGTCAAGGACGATAATTATATGCCTCCCTCCGGAGACGAGGCAAGCCTCGACGACGATGAATTTGTCGTGCCAGAGGATCCCGTCGAGCAAGAGCGTTTTCAACGCAGGCTTATGGCCACGGCAAGAAGCCTCAAGAAAAAACAGCAACAGCTTAGAGCTGATCAAGATTTGCTAGTCGACAGATGGACTGAAGTCCTTGCGGCCGAAGAGCATAAACTCGAACGCCCCTCCAAGAGCTACCCAAAGCGCAGGTTGCAACCCCGATTAGAGGAGGAAGCACTTAAACCTACATCACCAGCACTTGATACGGCCGACCGGCCACCTCGTGGCCGCGACAGAGAGGCCTCTCAGCCCTCCACTCAAGCCGCACCCCCTACCAAGGCACGGGAGAATGCGCCTGACCTGCGAGATATGTTGGAGGACAAGGCAAGGCAAACGAGATCGATCTACGGATCGCGTGGGTGCCCCATGACTCGAGACGGTAACCGTCACGCCGGACACAAATCCAATAGGGCCGAACACAGTAGACAAAGCTCATTGGAGCTACGTCGTGATATAGCCCAGTACAGAGGCACCGCACACCCACTATGCTTCACAGACGAAGTAATGGATCACCAAATCCCCGAGGGTTTCAAACCCGTAAACATCGAATCATATGATGGCACAACAGATCCTGCGGTATGGATTGAGGATTATCTCCTTCATATCCACATGGCCCGCGGCGATGATCTCCACGCCATCAAATACCTCCCACTCAAGCTTAAAGGACCAGCTCGGCATTGGCTTAATAGCTTGCCAGCAGGATCAATCAGTTGTTGGGAGGACCTCGAAGCCGCATTCCTCGACAATTTCCAGGGCACTTATGTGCGACCACCAGACGCCGATGACCTAAGCCACATAATTCAGCAGCCAGAGGAATCGGCCAGGCAATTCTGGACACGGTTCCTAACAAAGAAAAATCAAATAGTCGACTGTCCGGACGCATAGGCCCTAGCAGCCTTCAAGCACAATATCCGTGACGAGTGGCTTGCCCGGCACCTTGGACAGGAAAAGCCGAAATCTATGGCAGCACTCACGACACTCATGACCCGCTTTTGCACGGGAGAAGACAGCTGGCTTGCTCGTAGCAACAATATGACCAAGAACCCTGGTAATTCGGATACCAGGGACAGTAGTGGCAGGTCGCGTCGCAACAAGCATAAGCGCCGCATTAACGGCGACAATGCTGAGGATACGGCAGTTAATGCCGGATTCAGAGGCTATAAATCCGGTCAGCGGAAAAAGCCATTCAAAAGAAATCCTAGGGGCCCGTCCAGTTTGGACCGAATACTCGACCGCTTGTGCCAGATACATGGCACCCCCGAAAAGCCGGTCAATCACACCAACAGGGATTGTTGGGCGTTCAAGCAGGCAGGCAAGTTAAATGCCAAAAATACCGACAAGGGGTTGCATAGCGATGACGACGAAGAGCCCCGGCCGCCGAACAACAGTGGACAGAAGGGTTTTCCCCCACAAGTGTGGACGGTGAACATAATATACGCAACCCACATCCCCAAGAGGGAGCGGAAGCGCGCGTTAAGGGACGTATACGCGGTAGAGCCAGTCACCCCAAAGTTCAACCCATGGTCCTCCTGCCCGGTCACCTTTGATCGAAGGGACCATCCCACTAGCACCCATCATGGCGGATTCGCCGCACTGGTTCTAGACCCAATTATTGACGGATTTCATCTCACTAGAGTCCTTATGGACGGCGGCAGCAGCCTGAACCTGCTTTACCAGGATACAGTGCAGAAAATGGGCATAGATCCCTCGAGGATTAAGCCCACCAAAATGACCTTTAAAGGCGTAATACCAGGTGTAGAGGCCAACTGTACAGGCTCCGTCACACTTGAAGTGGTCTTCGGATCTCCGGATAATTTCCAAAGTGAGGAGTTAATCTTCGACATAGTCCCATTCCGTAGTGGCTATCACACACTGCTCGGGCGAACCGCATTCGCCAAGTTCAACGCGGTACCTCACTACGCATACCTTAAGCTCAAGATGCCAGGCCCTCGAGGAGTAATTACAGTCAATGGAAACACCAAACGCTCCCTCCGAACGGAGGAGCACACGGCGGCCCTTGCAGCGGAAGTACAAAGCAGCCTCTCCAGGCAGTTCTCCAGTCCGGCCATTAAACGTCGAGACACCGTCAAGCACGCCCGGAGTAACCTACAACAAGACTGCCTGGCACGTTCCGAGCAGGCATAGCAATGCGACCCCAACCCCAGCCCTTGCAAAAATGCGACGCCAGTGCTTCGCGTACATAACTATGCTCTAGAAATACCATGGATACAGGGGGAGGGGCACCGTCACGGCATGCCCGAAACACGGCTTAAACCGCACCAGGGGCTGCCGATTTTTTAATTCTCTCTTATTTTCAGGACTCCATTCTTCGGAAGGCCTGTTCGGCAGTTCAATTGCCGCACAAATGATGCAAGAACCAGGGAAGCAGACAAGCCATGCCGCATTACGGAACTCCCAGGTGGTCTCTATCACGAGCAATATACCTGTTTCGCATACCATTCCGCAGCCTGCCCCTGGAACGGACATGTTAAATAGTCCAACCTTTTGCTTATCACATTATTTGTATCGTTTTGCTTTGATCGCAGCCCTTTTTCATAAACAATGCATAGCTTTTGTCTATTTTGCATTACTCTTTTTTTTACAAATATATGTTCCTTAACGACATGTTGCACCCGTACACTTTGGTATGGCCAAAATACGCCAGGGGCTTTAGCACCCCTCAATATGGTGTGAGAAGTTCGAACACTTTAACAAGTGCGGCACCCCGAACTTATAGCATTATACGCATCGGCTCCGAATCATGTCTTGGGTCAATAGTTGGGTTTGCCCGGCTCCTATGTTTTGGTTCCTTACGTTCCGCTATGTCAGCTAAGGTAGCACTAGGAGAACTACTGCGATTGTGCCCCAGTTGAGCTGGGTCGAGCACCTCAGTAGAGAAAGCTAAAACTAACTGTCATGATGAAGCGAGAGTTGGTCGCTGTTCGAGAGGTTTTTCGAGTCCCTAAAGACTTATGCCGCTTAGAGCGAGGAGTCGGCTCTGTCCGGCCAAGGCGTGGATAGCGCCCCGAACTCGGTCTTCCGAATACCAGGGGCTTCGTTGAAATTTAAAATTATAGAATTATATGGCTAAGTGAGAGTGTTCACGCATTATAGTCCGATTCCCTTGTTCGTTGTGCTGAGCGCCTCCCTCGAAGGACCCAAACATGGGAAAAAGAGCGCTCAGGTTTATCCCCGAACACCCCAGCACTAGCGGCACGGGGGCAGAAGCCGACGACTCGCCATCTCTCAGAATTGATAAACAGTCGCACAGATGGTAATATTTTAAATTCCAACAGCATTGCTTAGCGCATATGAACAAGTTTTCAGCGCACAGGACAAAACGAGCGAGTTTTACTCAAAAATAACATCCCTGGAACATTCATCCGCCATAACGCAGGCACCCTTCAGAACATCCTTATAATAATTCTCGGGCTTGTGATGCTCTTTCCCCGACGGTGGCCCGTCCTTCACAAGCTTCTCAGCATCCAGCTTGCCCCAGTGCACCTTAGCACGGGCGAGGGCCCTATGGGCACCTTCAATGCAGACGGAGCGCTTGATGACTTCGAGCATTGGACAGGCCCCCACCAGCTGCCACACCAGCCCGAAATAGCTCCCACGCAGAGCCTCTCCAGGCCACAGCCGAACTATGAGGCCCTTCATGGCCTGTTCGGCCGCCTTGTGGAGCTCGACCAGTTGCTTCAGCTGGTCGCTCAGGGGCACGGGGTGTCCGGCCTCAGCATACCGAGACCAGAACACCTTCTCTGTCGAGCTGCCCTCCTCGGTTCGATAGAATGCGGTGGCATCGGACACGCTACGGGGAAGATCAGCGAACGCTCCTGGAGAGCTCCGGATTCGGGTAAGTAACAAGTAACTCACGTTTATGTGTTTGCTTTGCATAAAGAATGCCTTACCCACCGCTATCTTTTTCACCGCATCCAACTCCTGGAGGGTCTTCTGGGATTCGGCCTTGGCAGACTTGGCATTTTTAATAGCCACCGCGAGCTCGGACGCTCGCGTCTTTGAGTCCAGCATCAAACTCTCATGGTTTTTCATGAGAGCCTGGAGCTCTTGCCGCACCTTGCCAACCTGGGCCTCATACTTCTCCCGCTCGGTGCGCTCCGTGGCCGCCCTCTTCTTGGCCTCGAGCAGCGCTTGCTTAAGGGTCGCCACCTCGGACGTGGCCCCTACAATAGCCATGATAATCCTGTCATTTTTTGCAATTGCACCTTTTATATATATATATTTAAACAAGGTATTGCTTACCTTCCTTGTCCTCGAGCTACTTCTTGGCACGCCCTAGCTCTTGCTTGGACTGCTCGAGGTTCTGCTTTAGTGTGTCCACTTCCGCAGTCAGTGCGGCGGACGCCAGCAGAGAAGCCTGCATACGCATATTGACTCCTTTTTGTTAGACTCTTGCGAATTTTATTTGATCCTCTATTTGGCTTTTCTTCCCGAACACCAAACAGAGCATCAGGGGCTACTGTCTATGTGGTAATATTATTTACACATTCTTTACTTATCTCAAAGCCTGTTAAAAGGCTAGCACAAGCTTCAGTCGGTCCACTCTTGGCGGACTGAACCTTCTGGACCACCGCACTCATAATGGTGTGGTGCTCCTCGTCGATGGAGGCGCCCTTGAGCACCTCCAACAGATTGTCCGGTGCCTCCGGTTGGACGGGGGTCACCGGCATGGTGGGCTTGCTCCTCTTGGAAGGAGGTCGCCCGCCGGACTCTGGAACCTTTGAAGGTTCCGGAGCGGTGTCCGGCCTAGAGCCGGACTCGGAGCCCTGGGGGGTTTTATCCCCTTTACTCCTGGAGTCCGGGAGGTTGCCTTGCGGCACCTCCAGGACCACCTCCTCCTGGCTTGAAGGGGGGAGGTAGCCGTCAGAAGCGAATTCACATCCGACGAGTCCAGTGAACCGCTCGATGACGTGTCGAGCTGGTCTTTGGGTGGGCTGCATAATCATATTCGACATAAGGGAAAGCTATGCAATAAAGGAATACTATGAATTACTCTGGTATCCGGATACTTACGATTTCGCCAGGGGCTTGGCCCTGAGCGGCCACTCCTCTCCGCCGTCGTCGGCGTCGGTGGAGTAGTCCAGAGGAAGGGTTTTCCCCTTCTTGGACCCTTCGGCCTCCCCAGTGAGGGCGGCCTTCATTTTATTCTCTCCTCCCGCTGGAGGGGGAGAGGTCTCTTCTTCCTCCTCCTCGTCTTCACGGGAGGAATGCGCCTTGGAGCCGTCGGATGATGAACCCGACACCTCCTGGCGCCGGGCACTTTTTCGAGTCCCCGTGGCCTTCTTCATGGCCTTCTTCTCTGGCACCACATAGGGTGCCGGAACCAGCAGCTTCGCCAAGCGGGCATCGGCTGGGTCTTTGGGCAAAGGAGCCAGACAGTCGATCTGTCCGGACTTCGCCTGCCAATCCTGTCAAAGGTAAGGAAGCTTAGATCCCGCATAGAGTTAAACTATGAAAAAGTAATACCCTGTAAAAGGTACAAACTACTTACCGCACTAGCATGACACTGCACGCAGAATCCGCGATCCTCGGTAGCGAATGCGGGAGCCTCGGCGCCCTTGAAAAGCACCTTCCAGGCATCTTCGTACGTCGTGTCGAAGAGCCTGCTCAGAGTTCGGTGCTGCGCCGGGTTGAACTCCCACAGATTGAAGGCCCGTTGTTGACACGGGAGGATCCGGCGGATGAGCATAACCTGGACTACATTGACAAGCTTGAGCTGCTTGTTCACCAGGGTTTGGATGCATGTTTGCAGTCTAGTCACCTCTTCTTTGCTGCCCCACGGCAGGCCCGTCTCTTTCCAGGACGTGAGCCGCGTCGGGGGTCCAGACCGGAACTCGGGGGCTGCGACCCACTCAGGGTCGCGCGGCTCGGTGATGTAAAACCACCCCGATTGCCACCCCTTCAGGGTCTCCACAAAGGAGCCCTCGAGCCATAAGACGTTGGGCATCTTGCCCACCATGGCGCCTCCGCACTCTGCCTGGTTGCCGCGCACCACCTTCGGCTTGACATTGAAAGTCTTGAGCCATAGGCCAAAATGGGGGCGGATGCGGAGGAAAGCCTCGCACACGACGATAAACGCCGAGATGTTGAGGATGAAGTTCGGGGCCAGATCATGGAAATCCAGGCCATAGTAGAACATGAGTCCCCGGACGAATGGGTGGATAGGAAAGCCCAGTCCGCGGAGGAAGTGGGGAAGGAACACTACCCTCTCATGGCGCCTTGGGGTGGGGAGGAGCTGCCCCTCTTCAGGAAGCCGGTACGCGATGTCGTTAGACAAGTATCCGGCCTTCCTCAGTTTTTTGATGTGTCCCTCCGTGACGGAGGAGACCATCCACTTGCCTCCCACTCCGAACAAGGCTGGAAAAGGTCGAGGTGGGGAGTGCGGACTTGGGCGCTGGAGCTCGAGTGCGCGAAAATGCATAGGCAAAGGAGGAAGAAGGCGTAGGTGAAAAGGTGGATCCTTATCCCCTTATATGGGTGGACGCAACTGCGTGTCCCCACCAGCCTGGTAAAACTCGCTTATCTCCAAGCGCCGTAATCAATGGCACGGTTGGGTTACCCACACCCTTATTGATGAGAATCCCGGAATAAGGGGACATGATCTCTGCTTCGACGAGACATGCCAAGGAAACCACCTCGCATGACATGCTGAGGTGGGACAATAAAACGATTCGAATAAAGGCTTAGCCGTGGTGCGATGTCACACTACGGAATACGTCAGCAGATTAGATTTGTGTAAATATTATTCTCTCTATGGCAATATGTGGAAACTTATTTTGCAGAGCCGGACACTATCTTTGTGTTCAAAATCTTCTAGGAAGTACTTGGAGGAGGAACCCGCCTTGCAATGCCGAAGACAATCTACGCGCCGGACTCGTCGTCATTGAAGCCTGGTTTAGGGGCTACTGAGGGAGTCCTGGATTAGGGGGTGTCCGGATGGCCGGACTATACCTTCAGCCGGACTCCTGGACTATGAAGATACAAGATTGAAGACTTCGTCCCGTGTCCGGAAGGGACTTTCCTTGGCGTGGAAGGCAAGCTTGGCGATACGGATATGTAGATCTCCTACCATTGTAACCGACTTTGTGTAACCCTAACCCTCTCCGGTGTCTATATAAACCGGAGGGTTTTAGTCCATAGGACAACATACAGAACAATCATACCATAGGCTAGCTTCTAGGGTTTAGCCTCTCTGATCTCGTGGTAGATCTACTCTTGTACTACCCATATAATCAATATTAATCAAGCAGGACGTAGGGTTTTACCTCCATCAAGAGGGCCCGAACCTGGGTAAAACTTCATGTCCCTTGCCTCCTGTTACCATCCAGCCTAGACGCACAGTTCGGGACCCCCTACCCGAGATCCGCCGGTTTTGACACTGACACTTGGCATGTGTTTGTATCAGAATACCGGTTTTAGTGAGTAAAGACAACGGGAGAGTTCAAGATTGGAATAGCTTGCTTGGTCATATCCTTCTTGTACAGTCATCAACATAACTCTCGTCATAGGGTCCACGGGTGCTAGTCATAAGTTTCTACTCAAAGGTGCATCTACTTCTATTGCTTATAGATTATTCGAGTGTAAACTGCGTACTTCTCATCTATGGGCCTTCTATGGGCCGTATAATCGTTTCGCCAAACATGAGTCATACTATTCATGGACCAATGACGGACCGCAAATTGGGCCGTAAACGGGCTAAACTGCAAATCGTGTGTTTTATGGCCAGACCATAACGGGCCATTAATAGGCCGTAATTGATGACGCTACGAAAACAGCCCAACGTGTTAATGGGCCACAAACAGGCCGACTGTAACCAGGGGTGTATTTGGCCCACAAGCTGAATAGGCCAGTAACAGACCATAAGTAATTGAATTCTGGAAATGAGCCCAAGAATAAATGGGCCCTTAGAAGGCCAAAAGTTAACTTGGGTTGGATACAGCCCAATGGAATAATGGGCCATTAATGGGTATAAAGCGGTGCACTGTTCATTACGGGGCAGTTTCACCACGGGCCATTAATGGGCCAAGAGTTACAAAGGGCCTCATATGGGCCGAAAGACATCATGGTCCAGAAGTTACGGGCTGGAATCATATTGGACAACCCAGATGAAGCTACATGGCTTAATTCCGATAGGCCGTAACGGGCCATGAGTTAGCGGGCCGTAAATGGGCTATGTACGAATAGGCCGTTAACAGGTTTTCCGTGGGCCGGCCCGTTACCTTTTGACCAAGTCAAACAGGTCGGCCTTTTCCCTGTAATGGGCCTTTGTCGGGCCATCCCACGTGTAGACGTATCATAGACGCCTCCTGTCCAGTGAGTGGATGACACCTGTCCCAGCGGTGAGCCAACACATGTTTCCTCCGGCCAATGAGAATTTTACACGTGGAAAATCCCCATTGGTCTGCGCTGTTAACGGGTTATCGGATCCAAAACCGAACCTGATAGCTTAACAGCGACCCGTTATGGCGGATGCCACGTGTCGGTCACCCTTGACGGAAGCACTTCCATGATGCGCCATTTATCGTCATGGAAATGGACACTTCCATGATGATAATTTTGGTATTGTCATGGAACACTTCTACAACAGCACAGGTATGACTATCTTGATTCTATCATAAAATCGTCATGGATGTACATGCATGACAGAAAACGTGACCTACTATGACAAACACGTATCATCATGGAAGTGTATTTTTTGTAGTGGTAGCAGATAAGTTGTCTAGGTTAGATAATGTTATTGATGACCCACTACCTATTTGTGATGGCCTGGCTTATAGGGATGATAGACTACTCATATCAATAAGGAATTCCTTCTTTTCCGGGAGCCCATTTGGACAGAACTCCAAAGTTAAGCATGCTCAACTTGGAGTAGTGTCAGGATGGGTGACCGACCGGGAAGTTGCTCCCGGGTGCGCACGAGTGAGGACAAAGTGCGTAGAAAAGACTAGTATTGATCTATGGGGCCAGTCTAGATCCTGCCAGGAGTAACCACCACCGGCGGGTGTGTCTGGGGCGTTACAAGTTGGTATCAGAGCCGACCCTCGTGGTTACATGGATGTTTGCAGGCAGGTGTGCGGTCATGTTGTTCATGAAGTTTGTGACCCGTCGTGGCACACAGCATGACACATGTACCGGACTGGATGCACAGACGTTTGTGCCAAGAGGGAACGTTCCCGTGGCCCGACGAGGACGTCGGTTCCTCTGAGTGGGGGTGTATGTGATGGCCTAGCTTATTAGGGATGATAGACTACTCATATCAATAACGAATTCCTTCTTTTCCGGGAGCCCATTTGGACAGAACTCTAAAGCTAAGCGTGCTCAACTTGGAGTAGTGTCAGGATGGGTGACCGACCGGGAAGTTGCTCCCGGGTGTGCACGAGTGAGGACAAAGTGTGCAGAAAAGACTAGTATTGATCTATGGGGCCAGTCTAGATCCCGCCAGGATTAACGACCACCGGCGGGTGTCTGGGGCATTACAAGTTGGTATCAGAGCTGACCCTCGCAGTTACACGGATGTTTGCAGACAGGTGCGCGGTCATGTTGTTCATGAGGTTTGTGACCCGTCATGGCACACGGCATGACACATGTACTAGACTGGATGCATAGACGTTTGTGCCAAGAGGGAACGTTCATGTGGCCTGACGAGGACGTCGGTTCCTCTGAGTGGGGGTGCATGTGATGGCCTGGCTTATTAGGGATGATAGACTACTCATATCAATAAGGAATTTCTTCTTTTCCGGGAGCCCATTTGGACAGAACTCCAAAGTTAAGCGTGCTCAACTTGGAGTAGTGTCAGGATGGGTGACCGGCCGGGAAGTTGCTCCCGGGTGCGCACGAGTGAGGACAAAGTGTGCAGAAAAGACTAGTATTGATCTGTGGGGCATTACACTATTGATGATAGCTTTATTGATGAACATTAGCTGTCATAAATGCTTCTCATAATGCTCCATGATATGCTGATTATGCTAAATACGTTGTTGCTAAATTTATACCACCTAGCCTCACATATCAGCAAAAGAAAAGGTTTTTCATGATTTAAGACATTACTTTTGGGATGACCCACACCTATATAAAGGAGTAGATGGTTTTGTTAGACATTGTGTACCTAAGCATGAACAGGAACATATCCTGTGCAAGTGTCACTCCGAGGCCTATGGAGGACACCATGCTAGAGATAGAACTGCACACAATGTATTACAATCTGGTTTTTATTGGCCTACTCTCTTCAAGGATGCTCGTAAGTTTGTTTTGTCTTGTGATGAATGCCAAAGAATTGGTAATATTAGTAGACGTCGGGAAATGCATATGAATTATTCACTTGTTATTGAACCATTTGATGTTTGGGGCTTTGATTATATGGGACATTTTCCTTCCTCTAATGGGTATACACATATTTTGGTTGTTGTTGATTATGTTACTAAGTGGGTAGAAGCTATCCCGACTAGTAGTGATGATCATAACACTTCTATTAAAATGCTTAAAGAAGTTATTTTCCCAAGGTTTGGAGTCCCTAGATATTTAATGACTGATTGTGGTTCACACTTTATTCATGGTGCTTTCCGTAAATTGCTTGCTAGATGTTAACCATAGAATTGCATTTCCTTATCATCCATAGTCTAGTGGTCAAGTGGAACTGAGCAATAGAGAAATAAAATTGATCTTGCAAAAGACTGTTAATAGATCTAGAAAGAATTGGTCTAATAAACTTGATTATGCATTATGGGCCTATAGAACTGCTTATAAAAACCCTATGGGTATGTCTCTGTATAAAATGGTTTATGGAAAAGCATGTCACTTACCTCTAGAACTAGAACATAAAGCTTATTGGGCAATTAAAGAGCTCACCTATGATTTCAAACTTGCTGGTGAGAAGAGGTTATTTGACATTAGCTCACTTGAAGAATGGAGAACCCAAGACTATGAAAATGACAAGTTATTCAAAGAAAAAGTTAAAAGATGGCATGATAAAAGAATACAAAAAGCGTGAATTTAATATAGGTGACCGTGTATTTCTATACAATTCTCGTTTAAGATTTTTTGCAGGAAAGCTTCTCTCTAAATGGGAAGGTCCTTATATTACCGAGGAGGTCTACCGTTCCGGTGCCATCAAAATCAAGAACGCCGAAGGCAATAACCCGAGGGTGGTGAACGGGCAAAGAATCAAACATTGTATCTCAGGTACTCCCATAAATGTTGAAACCAATACTATTAATACCATAACCCCGGAGGAGTACATAAGGGAGACCTACCAGAATGTTTCAGACTCTGAAAAGTAATAGGTATGTGGTACCGTAAGTAAACCGAATCCAAAACTTTTCCAATGGCAATTTTTCTCCATTTTGGAATATTAAAAAAGTTAGGAAAATTAAAAGTAGTCCGAAGAGTGCACGAGGAGGCGGCAAGCCTTGGGGCGCGCCCTACCCCCCTTGTACGCGCCCCTGTGGCTTGTCGCCACCTTGTGTGCCTTCCAGACTCTGTTTTCTTGTGGAACACTTCTTTTGGTCGATAAAAAATCATTATATAATCTCTCGAGGGTTTTGACCTTCGTATCACGGAAATATCTCATGTCTTCGTTTTGAGTTGTTTTCTGCCAGAGTTTCCAAGGCTAGGCATCATGTCTTCCTCCTCCTCCAACAATGTGGATGGCGATGCTTGGTTGATGCAGATGGAACTCAGGAGGGAGGAGGCCAAGGAAGTTGAGGGAGTCCTGACCTAAGGGGTCCTCGGGCAGCCGGCCTGTTGGACATTGGTCGGACTATTGGGCCATGAAGATACAAGATAAAAGACTTTCTCCCATGTCCAGATAGGACTCTCCTTTACGTAGATGGCAAGCTAGCTGGCCGGATGTACTATTTCCTTTCTATGTAACCGAATTTGTACAACCCTAGTCCCCCCGGTGTCTACATAAACCGGAGGGCTTAGTCCGTAGAGAATAATCATAATCAGATAGGCTAGACTTCTAGGGTTTTAGCCATTACGATCTCGTGGTAGATCAACTCTTGTAACCCCCATACTCCTCAATATTAATCTAGCAGGACGTAGGGTTTTACCTCCATCGAGAGGGCCCGAACCTGGGTAAACATTATGTTCCATGTCTCATGTTACCATTGACCTCAGACGCACAGTTCGGGACCCCCTACCCGAGATCCGCCAGTTTTGACACCGACAATGGTGCTTTCATTGAGAGCACCACTGTGACGTCGAAGTTAGGGTTGATGGCTTGCCTCGTGATCAAGAACAACATCACCGCCGATGGAGCCCTGGCCTCAGGCCAAACCCTCCGGTTGGGTGGCTTTATCATGACCGCCCATTCGGCCGGTGAGCCGACGATGACTTCTCGGGTCATCAAAAATCGCCTCCAAATTGACTCCGCATACTGGATCCAACGGAATTATCGTCCTTGAACGAACTCCTGGATCGCATTAACGCCTTGGGGGTCGCTACAGACTACAGTCGGATTGGGCTTAAACCTGATCAGAGAGAAATCAAATCTCCATTGATCACCCACCAGATAGCGGTAGTCGAGGAGCAAAACAACAATTCTCCCTCTATACTGAGGACGAACTATGTTCGGATCTCTAAGCTCGAAGAGCCGGATACCTGTCCATGAAACAACATGCCTTGTCCTCCGAACTTGGAATCAGACGGTAGACCTAAAAAATTGGTCGATCTCCCGGAGCCCGAACTATTTGGCTCGGAAATTTCTCAAACTCCGGATCCCAAATTGGGTCAGGGTTCGGACTTAAATCCACCCACCCACCCAGATATACGTGATATCACATACCTACGGCAGCAGTCTCAGGAAACAATCCATCACTTTTGGGCCAGATTCCTCCTTGTCAAGAACAAGATCAAGGATTGCCGTGACGAGCACACGATCTCAATATTCCGCAGTAATTGTATGGACGAAGGAATCCTCAACGCTATCAGCCGCCGTCATGTATTACACTTTGCCAACTTGGCAACCATAGTACAGAAGTACTGCGCAATGGAAAGCACCTGGAAAACTCAGGTAGCTCGTTGGGAATCGCTAGCTCCCACTCAACCTTCTGTCCGGACAAAAAGGATGCACCCTCATGAGGCGCCCGACACAGCAGTAAAGAAATCCAAACCCATTACGGGGCACGGAACCGTTCTAGAGGGATGGCTCGACAGGCCGTGCAAAATACACACAACACCGGATACCATACCTACCCATAGCCTTAGAGCATGTTGGATACTCCGGCAAGTGGCCAAGAGTGGCGAGGACATCCTCACCAAAAATACATCGGAATAACTCCCCCGGGAACACGACGACCGTAGAGTATTGACGGTCTTTGGGACTTTCTCTTCAAATAATCGGCGCAAAAGGGCACTCCGCGACCTCGCCGAATTCTGTCAAGTCGCAACAATAAATCCTTGGAACGACATGGCCATAACTTTCAATGGCAGTGACAAACCAAGAACTCGGTCAGTCCGGGCACCAGCCGCCTTGGTCCTCAATCCAATTGTGGACGGCTTTCGACTCACCAAGGTGCTCATGGACGGCGGCAGCGGATTAAACCTCATCTATAAGGATACACTCAGTAAAATGGAAATAGACAGGAGCCGTACCAAGCAAAGTAGCACGACCTTCTGAGGAATTATTCCTAGTCGGGAGGCATGATGCGCGGGAAAAATCACACTTGAAGTGGTATTCGGCACGCCGGAGAACTATCCGTCCGAAGAGATAACCTTCCAAGTGGCCCCTTTCAACAGTGGGTACCACGCCCTGTTGGGGCAAGATGCATTCACACGCTTTCAAGCCATACCTCATTACGGGTATATGAAGATCAAAATGCTCGGGCCCAACGATATTATCACTCTCACTACTGACTCGGAAATAGCCCTCCGTGCTGAAAACAAAATAGCCTCCCTGGACCTTGAGGCACTCTCTGCGGCCCTTGCGACCGAAGAGTTAACGGCGCTGCGCTCAACGGTGGATAGGGACGATGTAATCCTCGACAAGCGCTCCAAATCCACCTCCTTCAAACCGGCAAATGAAATAGTCAAATTTCAAGTCCACCCGACGGACCCAAAGAAGACAGCCTCCATCGGCGCACAGCTGGATCTGATGGTGGACGCCGCACTACAAGCATTCCTACGCGAAAACTGGGACATATTCGCCTGGCACCCTTCTGATATGCCAGGAATCCCATGTGGGTTTGCTGAGCACAGCCTCAATATATTGAAGGGATACAAGCCAGTTAAGCAAACACTGCGGCGCTTTTCCGAACCCAAATGACAAGCTATGGGGGAGGAGCTAGCCAAGCTAATTGAGGCCGGATTCATCAGAGAAATAAAACATCCGTACTGGCTAGCAAACCTGGTGATGGTGCCAAAGAAGGATAAATCATGGCGCTTGTGCGTCGATTTCAAAGACCTCAACAAAGCTTGCCCTAAGGATCTATTCCCCCTCCCCCGCATTGATCAAATTACGGATGCCACTGTAGGACACGACTCACTGTGTTTCCTCGACACGTATTCCGGATACCACAAATTAAAATGAAGGAATCCGACCAATCCGCAACGGCATTTATTACCCCATACGGGCCTTTCTGCTTCAACACTATGCCCTTTGGGCTCAAAAACGCCGGCGCCACCTACCAACGCATGATTCAAACATGCTTGGAGAAACAAATCGGCAAGCTAATTGAAGCATATGTGGACGACATCGTCATCAAGACTAAGCGCGTCGAGTCATTAATAGATGACTTACGTCTCACATTCGACAATCTCCAGACATATGACATTAAGCTCAATCCGAAAAAATGTGTTTTCGGCATCCCCTCTGGAAAACTACTGGGCTTCATTGTTTCCAGTAGAGGAATCGATGCAAATCCAGCCAAAATCCGAGCTTTATCACAACTGGCTACACCAACGGACCTTAAACAGGTCCAAAAACTAGCTGGATGTGTGGCAGCTTTAAGTCGCTTTATCTCCAGACTAGGAGAAAAAGCATTGCCACTTTATCAACTTCTCCGACGCACCGATCACTTCAAGTGGACAGATGCAGCAACGGCCGGATTGGAAGAAATAAAGGCTCTTTTAGCCAGCAACCCAATCCTAGCCACGCCAAGCATCAACGAACCAATGTTATTATACATATCCGCAACACACCAGGTGATGAGCGCAATACTCGTCTTCGAACGAGAGGAGGACGGACACAAATTCCCACTCCAGAAGCCGGTATACTACGTATCCACTATCCTAACTCCATGCAAATCCCGGTACCCTCATTATCAAAAGATAGCATACGCGGTCTTCATGGCATCCCGGAAGCTACAACACTATTTCCAAGAGTGCTCAATCATGGTGGCTTCTGAAGTTCCACTGAATGACATAATAAACAATCGCGATGCCACGGGTCGGATTGCCAAGTGGGCACTGAGCTCCTCCCATTCGATATAACATATAGGCCACGCCGGGCCATCAAATCCCAAGTACTGGCAGACTTCGTCGCCGAATGGACAGAAGCCGAACTCCGTAAAGAGTACGGCACATATTCCAACTAGGTCATGCACTTCGATGGTTCCAAAATGCTGGCAGGCTTAGGGGCGGGCGTTGTCTTAACATCCCCCACTGGAGATACAGTTCAGTATGTACTCCAAATATTATACACAGACTCCAACAATGCAGCCGAATATGAGGCCTTATTGCATGGTCTTCGGATGGCCGTCTCCATGGGCATACAATGCCTGGAAGTGCGCGGGGACTCAAACCTCGCGATATCTCAAATAAATGGAGATTTCGATGCCAAGGATCCGAAGATGGCGGCCTACCGTAACGCCGTTCTCAAAATATCGTCTCGGTTCGAGGGGCTCGAGTTTCACCATGTGGCTCGAGAAAGTAATCAAGCAGCGAATGTCCTTGCTCGCATCGGCGCCAAGCGCGACCCTTTCCCACCTAACATATTTTTGGAAAGGCTTTTCAAGCCATCCGTGGTGTGGCAAGGGGAGAGCAGCAATGTCAGTCCGGATCCGACCATAACCCCAGATTCTGAACATACCGGTATCATCGGAGGCTCAGTCCCCGAAATAACACCGTCGGCCCATCTTATCATGGCAGTCATTGCCCCATGGATCGAACCCTTCTTGGCCTACCTCAATAGGCGAGATCTCCTAGAGGATCAAAATGAGGATCGCTGCATTGTTCGGCGTTTGAAAGCCTATAAGGTCCACGGAGGAGAACTCTACAAGAAAAGCGCTACCGGGGTACTTCAAAGAAGTATCTCCGAGGAAGAGGGGCAGCAGCTCTTGGCTGAGATTCATGCCGGTCTCGGTGGTCACCACACTGCAGCTCGGGCCCTTGTAAGCAAGGCCTTCCGTACAGGTTTCTACTGGCCGACGGCCCGAGCAGATGCACAGGACCTTGTCCAACGTTGCGTCGGATGCCAACTTTTCGCCAACCAAAGCCATATGCCACCCACTGCTCTACAAACAATCCCCATCACTTGGCCTTTCACGGTCTGGGGGCTTGACATGGTTGGACCCCTTAAAGGAGGCAGCCATAAGAAAAAATATCTGCTAGTAATGGTAGATAAATTCACTAAGTGGATAGAGGACAAACCAGTTAAAATGACCAAAGCTGGACCGGTGATAGACTTTATATCTGGTGTTGTGCATCGTTGCGGTGTCCCACAAAGCATCATCACCGACAACGGCTCTAATTTTACGGCCGATGAGGTGAAAGCCTGGTGCGCTAATCTAGGCATTAAGCTCGATTACGCCTCCGTCTATCATCCGCAAACAAACGGTCAAGTCGAACGAGCCAATGGTCTTATTATGAGCGGCATCAAACCCAGGCTAGTGCGGTCTTTGAAAGAATCAGACAAGCACTGGGTTGAGGAGCTCGACTCCATACTCTGGGGGCTGCGGACCACGCCCAATCGCACTACTGGATATACACCTTTCTTCATGGTGTACGGCGCAGAAAGTTGTGTTACCCTGCGACATTATTCATGACTCACCTCGAGTGCGCATGTACGAAGAGAGAGAGGCCGAGCTTGATCGGAAGGACAACTTAGATGCCCTGGAGGAGGAGCGCGACATTGCAAAAGCCCGTTCCGCATTTTATCAACAGCAGGGCCGCAAATATCAAAGCAGAGAAGTACGGGCCAAGTCTTACAATGTTGGCGAACTCGTTCTACACTTGCCGGAGAACAAAAATGATAAACTCAAGCCCAAGTGGGAGGGTCCCTTCATCATTGACGAAGTTCTCACTGGAGGAGCGTACCGCCTGTGTGATGCATTAGACAACCGCCTCAAACCTAACCCCTGGAATGCGGCCAGACTCCGAAGATTCTATGCCTAGCGCCGAACCCTTCGTTTGCTTCCTCTTCCCTATTGTTTACATTATTTTTTATCCTCTCTTTTCGCCCTTTTTATTAGCCTTAAAGCTTTAGTGCGGCTAAACCATACACCTATCACATACACATTCTCAAATGTGTACATCCATTATACCTAGGGGCTTCTTGCGCAGAAGCTTATTATCGTTATTTTTTGAGCATCAAGCTCATCACATATGAGTTTTTTCCTCATATGTACCTTTTCTTCGCCATTATATGCATCGATATGACTTAAGTTTTGGTCAAGCTGGGTTGCCTGGCTCCTGTTCTTATGCCCTACGTTCTCGTTAGTTCGGCTAGGGCATAAAGGGAGCACCTCTGCGATTGTTATTGTCGGGTCATCAGGATGTGTACCTCAGACTAGGTGAAGCCGAAAGCTAGCGTTCTTAAGGGAATATTCAGTCGGCGGACTAAAGATGTTTTACATTTCTTCCACTATGAACCCCCAGATGTTACCTATACTATGATGTTTTCAATCACAGTTTGGACATGCATATTAATGCATGAACACCCAGGGAAAGGAACCCTTAACGGAACTATTCTCTCTGGAAGATGTTTCTTACAATCACAATGTAATATAACATAGCTAGCCGGATACAACTTGTCTGTTCAAGCAACTATGACCTCTACGCCTGGTTTCCACGCATACCCCAGTCTATTTTACCGCTCGAGTATTTGGAAACACTCCGCACCTTCGGGTCCGGAGGTCGAAGCGAAAAGGTCGGCCATGACAATTGTTTTACAATCCGGCTAGGAACAAATATATTAAGGAAAGTACATAGTCACAGACTCAAAAACTTCCTCCTCTATACCGTCCAACAGGTTGTCTAGCTTACAACCTGTTGGGAATATTTGGCAGCTACTTCTACTTGCTCATATACCAAATTAACGGGAATTTCTTTCCCATCTGACCCTAGCGGTCCGAACCGGGCCATATGATTCGAATCAAGCTTGGTATACCGTGTTTTTACCATGGCCCAGGCCTCTCACGCACCTTCCCGGTAGGCTGATATCTTCCATAATCGAGTACGCCGCCGTGCCCCTTTGAACAGCTCCATGAGCTCCGCCATACCTCCTGGAGGAGAGGCGGATGGCCATAAAGCCTTGGCAACACTACGCATTGCATGCCGAACTCGCTCGTGCATCTAGGACAGCTCTTGTAGGAGGTCGCCTGAAGATCCGGACATTTCTTCCTCAGGACGGCCAGTCAGCATACCTACAGACATAAATCTGTCAGTTCCGGCCCTTGCCGAATTATAGTGAGGCAAGTTTGAAAAGCATACTAAATATGCCGGCTTGTAGCCTCTTATTCTCCTTGACGGCGTTAGCTAATTGGGCTCGAACATCTTTTAGTTCTTCGCCCAGTTGGGTATGAGAGTCCTGCAGCTTGTTCCTCTCATCCCTGACCCGCGTCAGCACACGCTCGCTTGCTGCATGCCTTTTGGCCTCTTGTTCACCAGCCTGGGCGTCCTTCAGTTTCCCTCTCAGTTGCTCTACTGCTTCTATCAGCAGAAACACAACAGTGTCAATATAACTGGTGTATGATTATACTTCTTTCCACTGGGGAGAAACATTACCAGATGGTGCCCCTTTGGATTTTTCCAATTCGGTGATAGCCGCAGTTAGTTGAGTCTAACATTTCTACGGCTCTTGAGACAGCAGGCTATTCTTCTCCATAAGTGCATGATTATACAATGATCCTTAAATCAGTTGTATCACCTGCTTTAAGTCTCGGGGGCTACTGGTGTATGATTATTAAATCTACACTTACCCGCATGTCTTTTAGATGTTGGTCCGTGGCTCTGGCAAGCCATCCCGAGCAGTTCGGATGTACACATCGGCCGAGCTGAAGGCATCGAATGCCTCCTTTGAAAAGTCGGGGTCACGGAGAGCGGCCCTCTAACGACGATGATTCATGGCGCTCTCCACTTCAGAGTTCATGACGGACATATCGTCGGAATCCTCTGCGGAAGGACAGTTCGACGCCACTCCCATGTCAGCCCCCATCCTTAGGGCAGGGTCTGGAACCTGACTAGTGGAGGCACGACCGGCAGGATCCCCGGACATAGTCCGGCAGACACTTTTCCTGATAGAATGCGGCGAATGGCATCACAATTTGATGTGGCGATCATAAGATGTATTCTTGAAAAGAAAGCCTTACCTCTTTGATGAGGGTTCTGCCGTATTATCATTTGCCTTCCTCTTCGAAGATGTGGTCGGCGTGGGCGCCGCTCTCCTCGGAAACGCTTCTGGTGCACTTTGTGACGTTGAGCGCCTCCCCTTTGGAACACGAAATAGTGCGGTGGGTGAGACATAATAAGGAAACTCTTTCGAAGAAGGTGTCTTTTAAATTACTTACATGCGAAGCGGGGAGGAGGTCGGGGTAATCGGCGATGATGGGTACTTCCGTACCATCGTAGCTCGTCTGATAGAATACTCCATCCTCGAGCTCCACAAATATGTGTGGATCTTCTTCGAATCCGGGGTCAAGGTCCTGGTTGTGACCCTCTGGCTGGGGGCGGGGCTATGGATCCCCTCGATAGCCTTCCGCCATTCCTGTTGTGAGTGGATAGGTTACTGTCCATCAAAAATGATTCAGGGAGAGGAGTAGAATGGTGGCATTGGAGCTTACCCAGCTAGGAGGATTATACATGGAAAATCCATCTCGACATTGGAGACGAGTGAACTCCTCCTTCTCCCCTTTGTACAGTTCGGCCAATACTTTGGCCAAAGCGGTGTGGGTTTTCGGACCCTTCCGACCGCAGCGTGAGGCGTCATCTTCCCCATTATAGTGCCACATGGGAAGCCCTCTGGATTGGAGTGGTTGGACCCCTCGCACTATGGAGATCGCCATTACCTCGATTATTGATAATCCGGGCTGGGCGAGCGCCTTAATCTTGCCCATCAACTGACTGACTTCTGTGCTATCCTCCTCCTCGAGGCTCCACTCTTCGGAAGCCTTCTTCAGTGCGCCGAACAGGTATCCGGTCCCCGCGATACACCACACTTCAGCTCCTCCCACTTTGAATATTGATCCCCTTGATTACGAGGGATGAGGCAGAATAGTTTTCTCCATAATTCAAAATGGGCCTCATAGCCCAGGAATAGCTCGCATAGAGCAACGTAACCCGCGATGTGTAGGATGGAGGCGGGAGTGAAACTGTGTAGTTGGAGGCCATAATACTCCAGAAGTCCTCTGAGGAAGGGATGGATTGGAAATCCGACACCTCTTAGCAAGAAGGGAACGAAGCATACTCATTCCCGCCTATATGGATTGGGGAAATTCTCCGCCTAAACCCCACCGTTGAAGGACGTCAATCCTGCTTGGACGGGGACTAGAACCGCAGGAGGAAGAAAACCCTATTTTGCAGCTTCGTCAGCTGACCGTGAGATACAGAACATCTCTCCCAATCACCTTTTTCAGAGCCGTGGGGACGAGAGGAAGAGCTGGGAGCGCTAGCCACGTTGGAGAGGTTCCTCTTAGCGAGCTCTGAGGATTTTTTTCGCAGGGTGTGGAATGGATCTGAGATCTATTCTATTTAATTAGGCACCTCTCTTGTATGGTCAGGGTGGTATGCGTAAAAATACCCCGACCTCTCGTATTCGCTCGCCACGTGGAAGCTGAAGTCAGGAAGGCGTGAAGCCGATGGGTGCGACATTAAATGGAAAAGCCAAATATCGCTCTTTAAGTCAGGGGCTTTGAAGTAATCGGAGGGGGAACCCGCCTGGCAATGTCGAAGACAATCTACGAGCCAAACACCTCATCATTCAAGTCTGGTTCGGGGGCTACTGAGGGAGTCCTGGACTAAGGGGTCCTCGGGCGGCCGACCTGTTGGACATGGGCCGGACTATTGGTCCATGAAGATACAAGATAGAAGACTTTCTCCCGTGTCCGAATAGGACTCTCCTTTACGTAGATGGCAAGCTAGGTGGTCGGATGTACTATTTCCTTTCTATGTAACCGACTTTGTACAACCCTAGTCCCCCCCGGTGTCTATATAAATTGGAGGGCTTAGTCCATAGAGAATAATCATAATCAAATAGGCTATACTTCTAGGGTTTTAGCCATTACGATCTCGTGGTAGATCAACTCTTGTAACCCCCATACTCATCAATATTAATCTATCAGGACATAGGGTTTTACCTCCATCGAGAGGGCCCGAACCTGGGTAAACATTGTGTTCCCTGTCTCCTATTATCATCGACCTCAGACGCACAGTTTGGGACCCCCTACCCGAGATCCGCCGGTTTTGACACTGACAGAAGTCACTATGGAAGGAGATGAAGGGGATTCGCTTGAGGTTCACCCTCTGGCTTCGGAGAGGGGTACTCTTGCTGGGATCTCCACTACTCCAAACCCCCATCAAGCCATGGGGACTACAAGAAATCATGAAGACCAAGAGATACATGAAGGACTTCCCCCAAGGAGGGCCTTGCATAGGTTACATCGGAACAACTTTCATAATTTGGTTCATAACTATGGAGTAGAGAACACCCCTCGCACACACATACCCTCCAATTGGGATATATCTTGTCCAAGTGAAAGTGGTGCAGGGAAAAGCTCATGGTGGCCAGAAAACAAGCATCTTTTATAGGAGATTCAGAAGAATGCAATTATGCTTCAATGTGTAATCCGAGAACTGCAGGATCTGAAGTGCAGCTTAATCAAGCTAAATAAAACTCCATCATCAGCACCTCCGAAGAAACAGATCTAAATACATGGGTATGGGCACTCCCCTTGGCTTGTTCCAAGCTTGGGGGAGATGCCCCGGTATCGTATCACCATCACATCTTTACCTTTATCGTTTTTCTTAGTTCGATCCTTTTGGTTATATCTTGGTTTAGTAGAATAAAGTTTTTAGTATGATCTAGCTTTGAGTTTTGCTTTATGTTCCCTCTATGTAATCAAGTCTGTGAGTTATATAATAAAGATTAGTTTTGAGTTGAGGGCTTAGCTTTCTTGCTTTAATCATGAAGAGAAAGAAATAAAAGATTATATAATGACTTTATGGATAGTGATGACTTCACATATAAGAAGTATGATGAATAATTTTTTTGGGAGTTGACAAACATAGTTTTGGTCATTGTTGCAATTAATAGGAAGTAATAAAGAAAGAGAGGTATCACATATAAATATACTATCTTGGACATCTTTTGTGACTATGAACACTCATTAAAATATTATATGCTAAAAGGTTGATGTTGGACAAGGAAGACAACGTAATGGGTTATGTTTCTTTATATCCGAATAGAAGTTATATTATTATGGACCCCCCAACATGTTGAGCTTGATTTCCCTCTTATGCTAGCCAAATCTTTTGCACCAAGTAGAGATACTACTTGTGCATCCAAACATCCCTTAAACCGGCTTTGCCATTAGAGTCCACCATACCTACCTATGGATTGAGTAAGATACCTATGGATTGAGTAAGATCCTTCAAGTAAGTTATCATCGGTGCAAGCAATAAAAAGTGCTCACTAAATGTGTATGATATATTAGTGTGAGGAAAATAAGCTTTATATGAACTTGTGATATGGCAGAAATAAAAGTGACGCACTGCATAATAAAGTTCTTTATCACAAGCGGCAATATAAAGTGACATTCTTTTGCATTAAGATTTTGTGCATCCAACCATAAAAGCGCATGACAACCCCTCCTTCCCTCTGCGAAGGGCCTATCTTTTACTTTTGCATTCTATCTTTATACAAGATCCATGGTGATTTTCACCTATTCCTTTTTACACCTTTTCTTTTTGGCAAGCACTTTATGTTGGGGAAGATCTCTCTCTCTCTCTCTCTCTCTCTCTCTCTCTCTATATATATATATATATATATATATATATATATATATATATATATATATATATATATATATATATATATATATATCCACTCGGATGTAGATATTCGTAAGCTATTATTGTTGACATTACCCTGGAGGTAAAAGGTTGGGAGGCAAAACCATAAGCCCCTATCTTTCTCTATGTCCGATTGAAACTTTGATCTCATAAGTATCACGTGAGTGTTAGCAATTTTGAAAGACTAAATGATAGTTGAGTATGTGAACTTGCTGAAAAGCTCTTATATTGACTCTTTTTTACGTTATGATAAATTGCAATTGCTTCAATGACTGAGATCATAGTTTGATAGTTTTCAGTAAAGTTTCTGATTCATACTTTACCTTGTGAATGAATTGTCACTTGAGCATAAGAAATTATATGTCAATATATGTTGTTGTTGTTCTAAAGATGATCATGATGCCCTCATGTCCGTATTTTATTTTATTGACACCTCTATCTCTAAACATGTGGACATATTTATCGATTTCGGCTTTCGCTTGAGGACAAGGGAGGTCTAAGCTTAGGGGAGTTGATACTTCCATTTTGCATCATGCTTTTATATTGATATTTATTGCATTATGGGTTGTTATTACCTATTTTGGTACAACACTTATGTCTTTTCTCTCTTATTTTATAAGGTTTACATGAAGAGGGAGAATGCTGGCAGCTGGAATTCTGGACTGGAAAATGAGCAAATCTGAGAGACCTATTCTGCACAACTCCAAAAGTCCTGTAAATTTACGGAGAATTATTTTGGAATACATAAAAAATATTGGGCGAAGAATATACCAGAGGGGACCCACCCAGGTAGCCACAAGGTTGGGGGCGTCTGGCAGGTCTCCGGTGCCCATCTTCCACTATATGATGTGTTTTGACCTAAAAATTAGAAGGAAGCTTTCGGGACGAAGCGCCGCTGCCTCGAGATCGAACTTGGGCAAAAGCAATCTAGGGCTCTGGCGGAGCTGCTCTGCCGGGGAAACTTCCCTCCCGGAGGGGGAAATCGAAGCCATCGTCATCACCAATGATCCTCTCATTGGGAGGGGGTCAATCTCCATCAGCATCTTCACCAACACCATCTCCTCTCAAACCCTAGTTCATCTCTTGTATCTAATCTTTGTCAAAACCTCAGATTGGTACCTGTGGGTTGCTAGTAGTGTTGATTACTCCTTGTAGTTGATGCTAGTTAGTTTATTCGGTGAAGATCATATGTTCAGATCCTTAATGATAATTAATACTCCTCTGATTATGAACATGAATATGCTTTTTGAGTACTTACGTTTGTTCCTGAGGACATGGGAGAAGTCTTGTTATAAGTAATGATGTGAATTTGGTATTCGTTCGATATTTTGATGAGATGTATGTTGTCTTTCCTCTAGTGGTGTAATGTGAATGTCGACTACATGACACTTCACCATTGTTTGGGCCTAGGGGAAGGCATTGAAAGTAGTAAGTAGATGATGGGTTGCTAGAGTGGCAGAAGCTTAAACCCTAGTTTATGTGTTGCTTCGTAAGGGGCTGGTTTGGATCCATATGTTTCATGCTATGGCTAGATTTATCTTAATTCTTCTTTCGAAGTTGTGGATGATTGTGAGAGGGGTTAATCATAAGTGGGAGGCTTGTCCAAGTAAGGACAACACCCAAGCACCGGTCCACCCACATATCAAATTATCAAAGTAACGAACGCGGTTCATATTCCCATCTGTCCTTGGGAGCGCTTTGCTTTGTATAAGAGTTCATCCAGGCTTGTCCTTTGCTACAAAAAGGATTGGGCCACCTTGATGCACCTTTGTTACACTTATTACTTGTTACCTGTTACGAATTATCTTATCACAAAACTATTTGTTACCAATAATTTTAGTGCTTGCAGAGAATACCTTGCTGAAAACCGCTTGTCATTTCCTTCTGCTACTCGTTGGGTTCGACACTCTTACTTATCGAAAGGACTAAGATAAATCCCCTATACTTGTGGGTCATCAGTACCTTCGGCATTATTAATGTTGATAGCTCTAGAGCGATAAACTTCTTCGACAATATATGGTCCTTCGCATTTGGAAAGAAGTTTCCCTACAAAAAATCTAAAACGATAATTGCACAATAGAACATATTCACCAACTTTGAATTCTCGCTTTTGGATTCTTTTGTCATGCCATCCTTTTACTTTTTCTTTAAATTGTTTGGCTTTTTCATAAGCTTGGGTTCTCCATTCATCCAGTGAGCTAATATCAAATAACCTCTTTTCACCGGCAAGTTTGAAATCATAATTGAGTTCTTTAATTGCCCAATATACTTTATGTTCTAACTCAAGAGGCAAATTACAAGCTTTTCCATAAACCATTTTTATGGAGACACACCCATAGGATTTTTATAAGCTGTTCTATAGGCCCAAAGTGCATCATCAAATAACCGTTTTATTATTACCTCTAAGGCATATTTCCAACAGTTTGCTACCAAGAGTTTAATTTGTGAATAGATGCCTATGAGACCCCCTAGCCTCCCCTTATGTATGCGACAGAGGATAGGGTTTACATGCGGGTAGATGCGATCTTGGTCACTGTCGTTCTTGACTTGGAGGGCAAGAAGGTCTCAAGTACCCTCTTTAGGGTTCCCTTTGGTTGCTGGGCCTTATGGGCCCGTAGGCAGGCTGCTCGCGGCCCCGATGGTGACCCACCCCCGGTGTATAACACCGTCAACACCCCCCTTGCCATGTTGGGTGCAAGTATTTATTTTATTTGTGTGCATGTGCTGCTTATCTTGTTAGCTTGTTTACTCCTACTGGTTCTATTAAACCTTAGTTCTTAACCAAGTGAAATACTTTTGCTTCTGTGCTATATCACCCTTCCTCTTTAGGGAAACCCAACAACTCCTACGGAGTAGAAGTAGGTAGTGATACCATATACATAATTAGGTATATAATTATTTTTCTATAATGATATGACTGGATTACACGATATAGAGTTAGTGTCTTGGCAAAACAAACCCACTTAATGGAATCCAATGCCATTATAGGAAATGAATTATTTAATAGTCCATAAAAGACCAAAGTTAACTCGACCTTATCCTCTCCAGAAAGGCTCATAGAGAGCAACTTCTTTACCATTTGTCATGTTTTACGGTAGCCGTTTTTGGTTTGTACTATTTTTTCCCGTCTTTCCTGTGGTCTGACCGGTTGGCACTCTTCTCCAGCCCGTGAGTCATTTGATCATTCACTTGTTTCCTTGTGCACATGTGGTTCCAGGTGGGAGTGGACAGTTCTGATGGTTGAGGTAATTTTCCATGGGGGATGGACTTTCTATCAACCCAACTGTTGGGTTACCCTGGTTGATCCTCTTTCCTGCTATATTTTTGTTTAGTGATGCCCTACCAAGAAATTTGCTCGCCGACCACCGACCACCCACCTAAAATCATAGCATTGTCATTTTTTTGTGTGTCAAGGGTGAAAAAGAATTGATAGCGTAAACAAGAGTGTAGTCTGCAGTTACAGTCACACTTACTCACAGTTATTTTGACTGTTCCAAGATAAGAAAGTCCAGAGCATGAAAACAATCTTATAGTTCATTCACCTGCTCAAGCAAATGGCTTATGTACCGATAAAGTCATGGGCAATGATCATCATTACCTCAGTTCAGTAAATACAAGGCAAATACAAAGGCATTGCGAACATAGTGACTTGAGACGATTCACAAAAAACATTCTTCAAATAGTTCACCTAACTTCTCGCTGCATCCGTTTTTTCCTTTGTGGATCATTCATAAAACATATTGTTCATAATAAAAAATCACTTTGCAATTGGTTTTTGTGCCAAAGACGCAACATATCATCTTCTAGTTTCTTAAAAGCTAAACATTCTTCCTCTGCAAGTTTGCCTTCCTTGACCAGAGATAGTCTTGACATGTTGTTTGTCTACATATATGACAATGTAATTAAATCACATGAGTTTAAGAGGTGTAGTCAGCCATTTTCTTTTTTTTTGGTTTGCACAAACAATGCTAATCTTTTAAGATAGAAGGCATAGTGCCTGACTTTATAAATAAAGCCAGACATGGCAAAAAGCTAGCAGGTATTGGTACCATGTAGCTAACTAGGACCTAATCACTTTTCTACAGCTATGTGACTCAATTACAGGACATTGGATTAGAGCCATGATGAACAAATCCAGATTAATGGAATCATATGCCGATGTTATAACTGAATTGAGTAATACACCACAAAAAGACCGAATTTAAATTGACCTTATCCTCTAAATAAGAGCCAAACATGACAAATGGGTTGCAGATAATGGTAGTAGATGCCTAATTAGGTATGTAAACACTTTTGTACATCAACGTGATATGATATCGGATTTGAGCCATGGCGAATCAAATCCAAATATAGATGGAACTAGCACGCAGAAGGCGAGGCAGCACGTCACGCTTGTTATTGAGCCCATGCATACGTGTGCATTGTTTTTTATATTGAGGTCGAGCGGGTTGCAAGGAGGTAGCATCACTATGTTGAAACCTATAATCTAATGGTAGTAACACCTAGATGAATGGTGGAAGGTAGTAAGAAACAAATAATTTCTGATCTAGCGTAACTAATCATCATATGGAGTTGCAAAGAAAATACAAATAAATGCCTCATGTGTGAAAGCCATAAAGAATAACTTTTTTTGTTATGACTATTGAAATATTGATATATTAGTATATTCTATCATGAATGCCCTATATTTCCTTAAATATGGTGTATAACAAATAAATGACAAACAACATAGCAGAAAAACATATTTTGATGGTGCGCACTATGAAAGAGCCCAATAAACATGAGCCATAGGTTGCTGAGATCTTTGCAAGGTGATTGGCACATGGTTTGTGAAGATGACTAACCCAACAGCTCTTCAACCTTTGGTAGTTTTAACATTTGAAAGAAAACAATTTCGTGTAGCTGGTACATCGTCTACTAATCCGAAAACAATTATCAGGAACTTCATTACAAAAGGTGAATTTACATACAATTCAAAAATAGTTCACCTCTAGTATCATCTCTTCCAGGAAAGGCTCTAGTAGAAATTAAAGATTATAGGGAAGACAAATGAAATAGTTACATAACTTAAACACATCCATTGTAGTTGTGGTGTCAAATAAGAGAGGTGGCGAGCTCATCCAAGAATAGAGAAACAATTTCGCTAGCCCATGTGATCCAGAACACTTTACAAAATCCTGAAATCGAATTGGGTTATATACGTAGCATCAATAAAAGAGGTATACTATCAATAGTAGCTAAGTGACAAAGAACTAAAAACTGAAAATTGGTTACAATACTTGACAATGTGCCTTATTTACTTAACGGTTTCTACCCATGAACTGAAAACTTAATAGTAACTTGAGAATTTAAAATCATGGGATATTTATCAACAATAGCTAACACTACAAAAAAATACACTTCCGTGATGATACGTGTTTGTCACAGTAGGTCACATTTTCTGTCATGCATGTACATACATGACGATTTTATGAGAGAATCAAGATAGTCATACATGTGTTGTTGTAGAAGTGTTCCATGACATTACCAAAATTATCATCATGGAAGTGTCCAATTCCATGACGATAAATCGCGTGTCATAGAAGTGCTTTCGTCAAGGGTGACCGGCACGTGGCATCCACCATAACGTATCGCCGTTAAGCTACCGGGTCCGGTTTTGGATCCGATAACCCGTTAACAGCCCAGACCAATGAGGATTTTCCATGTGTAAAATTTTCATTGGCCGGAGGAAACACATGTTGGCTCACCGTTGGGACAGATGTCATCCATTCATTGGACAGGAGGCGCCTATGATACGTCAACACGTGGCATGGCCCAACAGAGGCCCATTCCGGTGAAAAGGCCGGCCCACAGAAAGCCTGTTAACGGCTTGTTCGTGTATAGCCCATTTACGGCCCGCTAACTCACGGCCCGTTACGGCCTATCGGAATTAAGCCCGGTAGCTTCATCTGCACCGTCCAATATGATTCCAGCTAGTTGTAACTTCCGGCCCATGTATGGCCCATGATGTCTTTCAGCCCATACGAGGCCATTTGTAACTCTTGGCCCATTAACGGCCTGTGGTGAATCTGGCTCACAATGAACAGTGTATTGCTTTATACCCATTAACGGCCCATTATTCCATTGGTCCGTTTCCAACCCGTGTTATCCTTCGGCCTTCTCAGGGACCATTTATTCTTGGGCTTATTTCTAGCATTCGGTTACTTATGGCTCGGTACTGGCCTTTTCTGCTTGTGGGCCAAACTCAGCCCGTGGTTACAATCAACCTGTTTATGGACCGTTAATCTGTTGGGCCGTTTTCATAGCGCCATCAAATACGGCTGATTAACGATGGCACATTATGGTCGTCCCATGAACAGACGATTCCAAATCTAGCCCGTTTATGGCCCATAATGCGGTATGTTATTGGCCCATGTTTGGCCGATCGATCGTACGGCCCATAGAAGGCCCATTGATGGTACGGCCCGTAGAAGGCCCATTGTTTATACGGCCCTTAGAACGCCCATTGTTTCTACGGCCCGTAGGAGGCCCATGGTAACGAAAGTAAATATGTAGCCCATGGTTATTGTGGCCTAGTTTTAAAAAATAGGTTATTGCGGCCACTAGCAAACCTCGAAAAAAGAACTGCACTGACTACAAGCAAACAAATAAACAAGACAACAAGGAAATAAATAAGCAAGCAACTTATGCTAGGCTATCACGGCTATTACACATATTACATCCACCGGGCATCAAAGTTCGCCACCAGTGCAAATATAGGAACAAAGCCGCATATCATATACATTGGTTGTCAAAGTTGGTGACCAGTGCAAATAAATGCTGCAGCAAAACAAGTCTAGAACTGAAACCACTTCAGAAGAGCTCAAGAAACAATATCCTGGGTACCCATAATGCTGGCAAGATGCTTAGCAAGCTTTTAACTTTCTCTTGTTTGGCGCTTAAGTCCTCTAGCGCTTCCTGTTGCACTAGAAAGTATGCATCTGAATTATGTAGGGACTTCCTCAGTCCTTCAGCTTCCTCTCGCAGCACATCTGATAGATGTCTTTCAACTTGAAGTTGAGACTCAAGAAGACGAACTGGTTCAGGCAGCGAGTTCGAAGAGCTTGTGCCAGCAGTAGTGGACAGTAACTCGAACACTACATCAAGACATGACTTTTGGGTTCTCTCACTGTCGTCAAGATAGTTTTTATCAGCTTTCTTGGAGACCAACAAGGATGTCTCACTATCTTGAACCTTATCTGCATTACTTCCTTTACCATTGCATAACAGGGTATTGTTCTCCAATATTGTGTCTGCATTCTAAAAGAGAAACAAGCAGGCACATCACAGGTTTACCATGTTGTATATGAAACTCATTTTGGTAAATCAGTTCAGTAGTAAAGTGGATAGGATTATAGCATGAAACAAACATATATCTATATACCATGGTCACTCTATGGTCTATATCATTCTAGTTTTTGTTGCCAAATCAAGATAGAGACACAGTTCAAATAATATTTGTTCAAGACAAAGCAGAATACACAGAATATAAGTGTGGGAAACTATAGAGCAATAACAACACTTGTAATGTGCATGACATGAGAACATAAATGTTTATTCAATTGAAACTGAAATCAAAATAGAGAAATTTACAACAGCAAACCAGTTAAAGAAACAGATTTAAAACATACCTGTTGCGCCATTGGAGTTTCAATTCCATCCTTCAAATTTGAAATAGTTGGTATGAGTAAATGTAGTGATGCAAGAGCAAAGGAGTACGAACCATAGCTACAGAACCTAACCTGAGAACAATTCTTCTTCTCCTTTAAGCATTGAGTTGGGATTCGGAGTGGTGGTCCTCGTGCTTTGGGCATTGCAGTTCCCTTACTAACTGCTTGTGTTTGGGTGCTCTGTGGTGGAGACGGTGATGTGTCAACTGGAACTGGGTTACTATCTGCTGGGGTTGGGGTTAGAAGGGTGTAGTTGGTTCTCTGTCCAACTGGGTAGGGGTACAATCTACGAGAGTCTGGGTTATTTGTGGTGGGGCTGGTTCTTGGGCAAGTACAACCGTGGTTCTATCTGCATCAACTGGTAGCACTATATTTTCTGAAGACCATGTTGTTACTCCCTTAGATACTGCCATCACCCTCTCCAACTTAAAAAAGAAAAGTAATTGAATGTACAGACATTTGTATGATAGACAGGTGCAATGGATAGTGGGGAATAAAAGAGGGCATGAAATAATTCACAGTTATGTTGTCTAACCAAACAGGATAGCATGACACAATTTCACATATATGATGCCTAACTAAACAGGATAGCATGACACAATTTCACATTATGATGGCTAACTAAAAAAGATGGAAAGACATAGTTCAAAATATGATGACTATGTAAACAGGATGACATGATATAACTATATAATGTGTTTATTAAATAGGTTGGCATGCCATAATTCACATACATGCCGCCTATGGAAGCATGACAGCATGATATAATTCACGGATAGAATGACATAATTCAAAATATGATGACTCTAAACACTAAACAGGATGAGATGATATAACTATATGATGTCTTTATTAAATGGGTTGCCATGCCATAATTCAGATAGATGTTTTTTAGGAACTATAATTCAGATAGATGTTGTGTATGTAAACATGATGGCATGCTATAATTCAAATATGTGATTTATATAGTAAGCAAGTAAGCAGATGGCAATCCATATATGATGTAAAAACTAAGCAATGCAAGACAACATGCATGACATGGGTAATATAACCTTGCCAAGTTTGAGCATAGACCTCGGGGGGGAATAGGACTGGTCACCAGTCTCTAAATCCTCCTCTAAGAAGCTCTCTGTAACCAGCAAGATGTCTGCTTCAGCAGGTAGCACTGTCTGCTCTGAATACCTTATTTTCACTCCAGATAATTCCATCACCGCTTGAAATGGCTGATGCACAGGAAGAGTATTTGAATATACAAACGTTGTCAACAAATGGAACACGTAATACAAAAAATGATAGCATGATATAATTCACATACATGATGATTGGCTAAACAGCATGGCATTGCATAATTCACATAAATAATGCCTTTGCAACAAGATAGCATTGCATAATTCACATATATAATGTCTTGCAACAAGATGGCAATGCATAATTCACATATATGGTAATTAGACACTAAACAGGTGGCATTCACACAAAGCATGTCTAAACTAATCAAATGACATAGCAATACAAGACACCATACGCACGATATGAGCAACATAACTCTGCCAAGTTAGAGCATACACCTCGAGGGGAAATAGGACTGGTCATCTGTCTCTGAATCCTCCTGTGAGGAGCTATCCATAACCAGCGAGATATGCGCTTCATCAGATAGCATAGTCTGCTCTGAAGACCTTGTTTTCACTCCAGAATTTTCCATCACCGTGTCAAATGGCTGATGCATACGAAGAGTAGTTGAATGTACTAACATTGTTGACAAATGTAATACGTAATGGAAAAAAGGATGGCCTGATATAATTCACATATAAGATGACTGGCTAAGCAGGATGGCACTGCAAAATTCACATATATGATGCCTGGCTAAACAAGATGGCGTTGCATAATTCACATAAACGATGAATAAACTAAACATATGGCATTCACACAAAGCATGTCTAAACTAAGCAGATGACATATTTGATGTATAAAGTAAGCAATGCAAGGCACCATATGCATGATATAACCAACATCAGCATGCCAAGTTAGAGCGAAGACCTCAGGGGGTAAATAGGAGTGGTCTTCTCCTTCTGAATCCCCCTTTGAACAGATATCTTCCTCTCGATTACAATCTGAAATGGGTGGAGGGGGGCTGCCTTTGCGCCTACCATGGAGCGACGTCTGCATGAAATTTTATTGCCACACAAGGCTCATCTCTTTTGCTCTACATGTTCTATTCCATTGTGTACAATAACTGACATGCATAGGAATAAAACATAGTGAGATTATGTAAGGAGTGCATGCAGAAATCCAAAGTGATGGTAGCAACATGTGGATAGACCCAAAACCAATGATAGCAGGAAGATAATGGCTTCAGTTAAAAAATACAGAGAATGGCTTCTTTACTATTTATTTTCCACCCAACATGAAACTCATAGTAGACACCAGAGATTAACCAGATAGCAGATCGATACTATTGATTACGGCCCCGATATGTACCACACAACCATTTAAAAACTCAAGTTTCACCATTAGTTTGGAGCTGATTCAGAGTCTAAACGGTGAAAAGGATGATAGAGTAGCATGTAATATTAAGCGATGCATAATGTAAGCAGACACGAAAGAGTGCGAACTCTCTTGCGGACCTGTGTAGTCCTCGAGGTCATCTGCTCGGTTGATGATGGTAATGCAATTGTCATGGCTGCCGGCAGCGGGGAAGAAGATCTAAGGCGGCGAAAGACAGTCTGGAGGTCGGATCCCTACTGTGTTGGACCCTTTTGTCATTGGAGCAGCTGAGCTGGGGTGGACGATGGTGCAGCGGGAGCGGGACAAACCACACATGGTTTTCTTTGAAAACTATATGTAAGAGAAGTAATTCTGTAAGGGCTCGTTTGAATTGGAGGATTGTAACAACGCAGGGATAGGAAATGCACAGTAATAGGATAGGAATGCACGTGCAAAATAGAGAATTTAAAAACACAGGATTTCTGCCAATCTGGGTGTTTGGTTCGCAAGAATTGGAAGATCACAGGATGCAAGGAAGCATGGTGAGATTAAGTCAAACCACAAGAAAATGTACAGTTATAATGCTATTATGATACTATCTCTTAGTCTTGTGCCTTCATGAATAGGAATTTGAAAAGGAGGACAAGTGGATATTAAAATTCCTACGGTTTTTCTTTCAAGGAGACACTAAAGAAACAAATACTACAGTTTTCCTTTGCTCCATTCCTTTGAATCAAATGCATGAATATTAGTACCATAGGAAACTTTCCAATTCCTATGTTTTTCCTTCACTTTTCCTTTCAAGCACTGGCGATTCTAGTAGGTAGGCTTGAGCAAGGAAAAGCCTACACTCAAAAAATGTTTTTGTGCTACTTCTACTACTTTGGACCCAGGCCACTGCCCTACTAGCTCAACTCCCAGGCCCATCGACAAATGCATAGCTCAAATGCGTAGAGATAAATAATGATGGCGTTCAAGAGAGTCCATCACGGATAGCTAAGTTGCCTGGTACCTCACTCAAGAGAGTCCATCACGGATAGCTAAGTTGCCTAGTACCTCACTGCTTGTCTTATAGTAGGAGAAACTAATCATATTTCATGTTACTACGTGTGCTCAGTGGACAATATATATAACATGTAGAGTAAAAAATAAATGCAACAAGTGTACAACCTCTTTGGCGAAGCCATGTCGATCTCAGCGTGATTGGGTTGGTTGGTGAGGATGATCCGGCTGACTTGGCTGTCGGAGGAAGGGAAGAAGATCTTAGGCATCTTGAGATGGAGCCCGGGGTACTGCTTCGCTGTGATGGAGGGTTTCGTCGTTGGAGCAGCTCAGGTGAGTTGTACGACGCCGAGGCTGAAGCAGGACAAGAGAGACAACGTTAACCTGAGTAGAATTCTAATAGCATCTCCAATAGATGATGTAAAATACATAACCACGAAGTGCTAGATGTAAAATACATCAGCTGCTCATCTATGAACTTAACTGTCGAAACTGAATTTAACTGTTGAAACTGAACTTAACTGTCGAAACTGAATTTTGCAGTCGAAACTGAATTCTACTGTTGAAATTGAACGCACTAGTAGCAGAAAAGCAGTAGCAGCAGCGCGTGCGAGAGCCAGGGCAGCTAGTCATGTAGCAGTTCATCTTCAACCTCCACCCCCCTGAGCCGCCAGCCACCACCGACCAAACCGCCGCCCACCGCCACCCGCGGCCGGCGGTGCGCCGCCCCGCCTGCCCCGAAACCCCTCTCCACCACCGGTCCGCCACCGCCCTGGCCATCCCTCTAGCCCCCCCCCCTTATGCCGA
>NC_041390.1:468755439-468758436 GCF_002162155.2 Triticum dicoccoides
GAACCCTATGATAGATAGTGGGTACCTCTCTGGCGAGCCCTCCTCCCCGCTGCGGCTGGTTCTTCCTTAACTCTGGCGAGCCCCCCGCCCCACCCCCTGAAAATCAACTGACCCAAAAGTCGATTCAGTCGACTGAAGTGTAGCCAAATCGGAGCAACATCGCAAGCATGGGCAAGAGCGAGAGCAGCAGCACGAGCAAGAGCAACAGCAATAGCAAGAGCAGACCAGGCAGGGGACCGAGAGCAAGAGCAGAGTAGCAGTGCGAGCGAGAGCTAAAGCAGCAGCAGCTCCTACTGATGTGGACATCGCCGTTTAGGGAGAGACGCCGTGGAGGAAGTGGCCAACGACGCCACCATGGATGGAGCCGCGCCATGTCGGCTGGGGACCGAGCGCCGGCAGCACCGTGAGATCGAATCAAGAAGAAAATTCGGCGATTAGTGTACAACCTATTTGGTGGCTCCGATTAGGCCTCAGCTTCATTCGAGGAAACGGTGATGATGATGCTCTTCCGGTGGTGCAGGTGAAAACGACGGTGTGGGAATGGAGGTGGCGCGAAAGACGAGGGGAACGTGGGAACATCGGGGCAGCTCCTTGGAGGTGGAGGACGGGGTGGCTGAACCGGCAGGATGACGAGATCGATGACAGATCCACATCTGGTACGGTGGATGAGGGACGTCGAGGTGTTGTTGTGGACGACGTCATCGGGGAAGAGGCTCCGGCTGGGTGGCGGACGGAGGAGGGTGTGGGGCTTCGTGGGTTTTCGCGACCTCGGTGTACGAATGGGTGGGCGTATGGGATGGGAGTGGGGAACCATGGCTTAGGGATGCGCTTGTCCGAAATGTGGGGTAAGTTACAAAAGTACCCCCACCGATTTGAGCTAGGCGGTCTTTCGGTTCAGGGGTATCACGGGCATTTCGCGTGTCGGGATTTTGCAGGAGGTGGGTGTTTTCGCACGCGCTGTAATTTTGGGATAGCAAGGCGCGGGTTGAGATGGAGGGAGTTTTCGGAGCACAACAAGACAAAGATATATCTTAAATATTTCAAGGTAACAAGACATGTTGAAATTTTTAGACAAGCCTAACGTGTACTGTACCAAATCAATTCACACTTCCGCCGATGAAAAAACAAAAAGAAATCAATTCGCACCACACAGGAGAGTCTAGTCCCGTGTACTGTACCAAATCAATTTGCACTACAAATGCCATTCAAAACTTTGAATTCATGTTATGTTCAATTAATATTTCGCTACGTGCATAATGCATGCAACCTGATACTCATGAACGTTTTAGTTCATTCCAAACGTATATACTACCGCTTCAATATGAACTAAATTTGAATTCGTTTCTCTATCTGAATAAGATCTATAATAATGATTATTGTGAAGTCAAACCATTTGAATTCATTTCTCTATTTTAATAAGATCTATAATCATCATTATTGTCAAGTTAAACCATCGTTTGTGTATTATCTTCACAACACACCACATGATTAATGTCGAGTTAGATATGAACTATGTGTGCTATATGAACTCGAACTCGATTTTTTTAATCCACTTTATGTTGATTTCAAATCACAATACATTTCAAGCTCTAGCTAGATCTTCATAATCTAAACCATGTCTAATATGTACAATGTGTTTATCACATAATGTATGGTGCCCCGCCCCCTACGCCTACAAGTATTTAGATGTGAGTTGCAAACGCCACACATTATCACAAATTCAAATAAAATGTGAGATTGTTCGATAGATAGTATTGTTTAGATTGTTCGATATTTTGTTGTAAGCTGCAAACGCCACACATTATCACAAATTCAAATAAAATGTGAGATGGTTCGATGTATAGTATGGTCTAGATTGTTTGACATTTAGCTGAGTTACAAACGCTATGCATTATCACATTATGGTATAACATGTGCAAAACCACAATACGTGTATCACCGCTATATTCATGGATGCATGTGTTTATAACACTATGATCTCCTATTCAAATATATGAATCCACTTTCATATCAAATTATGATCTTTGTTAGTCTCTTACACCCACACAATCCTCTAACCTTTGTAGCTAGCACTAACTTTCTCTCGTGCATGCACACGCCCTCCTCGCCCTACCCCTCCCTCAGCATTCTATCCATCACGCACATTCATTTTTTTCTTTAGGCCGTTCTCCCACAGTCTCCACAACTCCTTTTCGACACACACTGATCGATAAACCTCTCCAGCGATGTCTGCCTACAACATACACACGCACCTTCCATCTCCTCCTTTCTGTGTCCATGCCTCGTGTCTCTCATACGGTCCCACACACGTGTAAACTCTTACCCCTCTTTTCATAGATCTCACAATCGCACACTCCTCCCCCTATCTAGCTAGTAGCTCAGCCTATCGCGCCACCTCCTAGCTCCATTCTCTCTGTCTATCCATCTCGCTGGGCCTTATTTGCCTCTAATAAATGGATGTACACCGACCGATCTCCCGCTATACATATAGCTAGCTAGGTCCTTATAACTCGTTTTTCCCCATGCGTCGATCGATCTACCTCATTAGTTATGTATCTCCCTTCCTCCGACAAACAACAATTGATCTACCGATCTAGTTATGTTTGCTTACCAAACACATGGTTCCCCTTCATCATCCATGCATGTGTCCCGACACATCTATCACGCACAGGCACACACAGAAACACATCCCCACTCTTATTGATAATATTGCAGTTCTACCCTCAGTTTGTCTAGTAGGCCTCTTCCACCATCTTCGAAAAGCAACTCCATCACCCATCTAGCACTCTACCCCTCTCCCTCCCTTCCTCTCCTCTCTCTCTCTCTCTCTCTCTCTCTCTCTCGCTCTCGCTCGCTCACTCACTCACTGTCCCAACCTATTTCCCGTCCTTCAGTTATGTATGGATGTCGACCGATCTCCCTCAGGACATAGCTGGGTCTCTCCTTCACAACACATATATGAGTCGTTCTACCTCTCTAGTTAGGCCTCTGCCTTCC
>NC_041390.1:468758709-468791347 GCF_002162155.2 Triticum dicoccoides
AGCGCTCTAGTCATGTCTCCCTACCACACACAAACTTGCTTTGTGCCCTCTGACGTTCCGGTAGGTCAGTCGCCCTATATCTTTGACTTCCACACACACAATTTCGATGCTCTCTTCATCGATCTCGCACCCACCCACTTGATCCTCTCTTCGACTCTATCGATATCTATGACCCCTGCCTCTCTTCTCGTGGATCGCCCCCTCTATATATGATAGAGATAGGCCTCTATTTCACACACATTGCATGTGTCGAATTTTTGTTTGAGATGTCATCGACACATATTCCCACAAATACATTCATGAAATCACCCCCAACAAAAGACACTCACGAATGCACATGCCATCTGTCTTTGTATCTGTCTCACACGCACCCACGTAGGTGGGGGACGTGCACAAAGAGAAGAGGTGCACGCACGACGCACGTACTCCCGTCTCTTTCCCAACCACACCCGCGCGGGTACACAGTGGAGCTCATTTCTGTATGAAAAGGCAGCCCATGTGGTAATTTGACACGTGTACTAGTTGTCCACTTGATGGAGGATCGTCTACCACGGGTGAACAAAAAAATTATGACTTGATGCGTTATGTTAAAAAGAGGCAAACCATGTGGGGCCTACCTTAGAGGCAAGGCTCTATACACTCGAGATGCTCTGTACGTATTACTTTTGATGTGTCCCGTCAACTCGCAGAACGAGGAGAAGCTTGCCTAGTACGCCCGCGGGCGCGGTGGCTCGCAGGACGAGGTGAAGCTTTCTTACTATGCCTTACACCCACTCCCTTGCCCACGCGTGCGGTGGCTCGCGGGACGAGGAGAAAATTTTACTACTCCCTCCGTTTACTCCTCGTCCCTACCTTGGTTAGAGAGATTATCATATTGTTTGGAATATATGTCCTTTAGTATATTTCAATATGAACTACTCCACTAGTACATACTCCAAACACTGATGTATATAGATGTATTTTAGAGTTTAGATTCACTCATTTTGCTCCATATGTAGTCCATATTGAAATGGACGTAATAGTATGCACTCTCCCTCGCTCCTCAACCCTCGCCCATGTGGTGGATGTTTAGCAATTCATTAGGTCTCATATAGCCAGAACGATATATACTGCAGTACCATTATGGCTCGACTTCTCGAAGAGGCGAAGAGCCAATCGCAAGGTTAATATTTTGGAGATGCCAAGCGCAAGGTTTATATGAGAACGAGTAGTACCGGTACTAGTAGTATGTACCAGTGGTATGCACTGTACGAGGAAGAAGGCAACAAGATGTATGTTTTGCGTGACAGTCTCTTCTTACAGGATGTGCTAGACCTAGTGGACCTCATTGTTGCAATAGGACTACTCCCTATCATAGATGGCATGATTCAGAGTGGTGGGCAGCGGGCATAATTCAGAGCTGCTTAGTCTTAAACCCCATGAAGAAGTCCCATCGAAAGGAATAGACATCCTCTACACGTGCTCCTATGTAAAATGAGTAAATGAGATAAAAAGAGAAAAAGACAAAGTAAAAAAATCACCAGCCTTAGATCCAGCCCTATTGTATCAGTGAATGATATTTCTACCTCGTGATTGACATGGCTATATTATTAACCATGCTACAGAGGTAGAAGCGGATTTTTATTTATTCGCGGAGGTAGCAGCGGATGGATATTCAACGAGTGAAATGATGGCTGCTTCCTCGGTCAAACATAGAGAAAGGTTGGCCTCGTGATTTCATGGCTTATTAGTCATTATTACTACCTATACTCTTTTCCCATATATAATAACCGCGTGGTAGTACAGTAGTGGGCTATACTTTTAATAACCATGCTCGAAGAGAAGAGGTGCACACACCCACACACGTAATGTACTAGTAATAGCACTCTTTGTGTCTTTAGTGCCTTCCCCAACCACACATGTGACACGGTGGAGCTCATTTCTATAAGATGATGCAGCCCACGTGATAACTTGACGCGTCTAGTAGTAGTTACTCACTTATAAATAATGGAGGGTCGGAAACCATGCATGAACGGTGCCGCGTCATTTATAAATAAAGTTTTTTTTCTTCAGTGGCACGTACGCAACATAAATAGGTTCACATGGAGAGAAAAGGAAACCTCTCCACTATATACATAGCCAGGACAAGCCTACACAGTAGATTGCTAGGGTTGCTCCCTTCACACACTCTCGCACAAAATGACTGTGGCCACGTCTCTAACATCCGGGCGGATCACGTCCACCGGGGGAACGGGTGGATGCTTAGTGTAGATGCGGTCGCCATCGCCGACAGCGGAAACCCACTGTCGGCACGTCCTAATCATGGGTCCCCGCCATTCTCTCTCACAAAGCCGGTGAGGTTGCATTCGTCCCTTGCTCACTATCGCTACGTGGGCAGTTTCCACCTCCCGCCGCCCTCCTCTAGGTTGAGCTACGTCCCGACATCCCTCAAGTACAACTTCCTTTACAACCGGCTTGCACCACTGCTCCAGCTGCCCACATCACTCCATGTGGATATTTCCCTACTTCTTTGCCCCGCGCATACCTCTACTGGCTTCTACGTACTGTATTTGTGATGAGTTTATGTCTCATCAACTAGTCCCAGTAATCTTATTCTAATCATGATTCTTCAATTTCTTTGTCACAGGGATGCTCATCTCGATTTTGGTGAAACTACACAAAATGAATCGATGGTCAAAGGGTTGCAAACTTCATTTCTTCAGAAGCTCCAACATTGCCAGCATAAGCCTAGTTAGAGTTTATGGTTGCTGGGCTAGGGACTGCATGGATCATTTTTTCTTTAGCTGTCTCTGTTCCAAAATAAGTGTCAACTTTAGTAGTAGTACAACTTTGTACTGAAGTTTGCATAAAGTTGAGACACTTATTTTGGAACAGAGGGAGTACATATTGGCTATGATTTGTCAATCATTGAGATGTAATAGCATGCATGTTAGTTTCCTTTGTATTTGATGAAATGTTGCAACTGGCAACCTTGGACGCAAGATACATGAAACAAAAGCTGGAAGGTTCATAGCATTGTACAAATTTATCTCGCTCAGAAATTACAGTACGTACTATACTACTACTATGTAAAGAGTTAGGTGTCGCACGGTGTCCAGAAAATATGGTGATAGTGTGAGGTGGGCCATGTAATCACTAAGCCTGCGTGTTTTCACTGCTTTTGCACTCCTCCGCTGTAAGAATGGAGAAAATTGTAATCTAGTTGTACCTCCTTTCACCGAAAGCGTGGGACATCCAGCAGTCGTACCACCTCAACAATAATGACCAATGAGCCATCAAATCACATAGGCCCAGCAGTAAGTTGGACGGACAAAGCAACCATCACTCTTGAATCCGCTTCTCCCTTCAACGCAGGCGCTAGTGAGAGGTTGTGTCCGCTCTGCCCGGGCATGAATGCGGCACCGATTTTTTGGAGCGGCGCTGACCGTTTCGGGCGGGAAGCGCGCGCGGGCAATGGAGGGGCTTTGGTTGGGCTAGGCTGGTCAGGAGCGGGCGTGGCAGCTGTCCGCATGTCCCGACCGAACACCCGGAAATGAGAGGATGCACTGACTCTCGCGGCTAAATCGTACACTACACACCATCTCTCTGTAGGAGTAGATCGATTTGTCGCTCTCTCTAACACACACATGCTATTAAACACACACACACACACACATGCACGCGCACACACAGGTTCATAGAATAGGAATATCCTGCGAGTGCGAAGCCACAGGAAGTGAGATACAAATGGAGTACATACAAGAAGAGAAGAGGTGACGAATATTCCATCAAACCTGGACTGAGGAGTAGTACTCCCTCCGTCTAGGTGTTAAGTCATCTTATGAAAATCAGATATTCCCAAAATGTTTAGGCATCGTCCATTAACTTCGCATCTCAATCCCCTCCTGGCCTCGTTGCTAGCGAGCGTTGTTACTTAGCGAGCGTTTGGATCCTTAGCAAGAACAGTTCATAGCCTATCCGGGCAAGGTTAGGCGTTTGGAACTGTTAAAATATCTTAGCTTTTATGGGCCAGCTAGCTTGGGTGGGCTAGAAAAACCTTGCTAGCTCAGGAGAGCCAGATCGGATCGCTTCCGATGGCAAACTTCACGCACGGAAAAATCGGCGACCCACTCATGACAACGATTTTCACGGGGCAAGGTTGGTAAGAAAAAGAACTAAACTGTTTGACCAGGCAAGGTTGGCAAAGCGAAAGCTGGCTAGCTGGGCTAGCCATAGTGGGAGTAACTTAGGTACTGTAACATAACACACCCCAAGGTAAAATGAGTCTATATCTCAATTAATGAAGACTTGCATGTTACCATCCATATGTTACTACCCACTATGAAGGTAGTAACATAGACTAGTAACATGCCCACTATGACCAGCCTAAGCAATGTAACCAAACGCTCTTTACTCTGCCTTGTTATCTCCCCCGGTAACCCAATGCATGGAGCGCAACTACGCGTTGATCAGTCAAGAAGTCAAAGTCGGCTTGCATGCGAGTTAATACGTGGCCCTGCATGGTAGCTAAAATGGCATCTCTTAGGAGTCGTAATGGTAGTATCATAGCTAGTATCATGCATGCCAACTAGGCAATTTTGATGAGGTGTCATAGTCTTAAATGAAGAAAGAGATGGTGGAGTATCATATCATGATACTGTATCATAATAAATGCTATGCTACTTTGTGTCATGCATGGCAATAAATAGAGTACTACATGATACTAATATATGATACTATGCATTAGGGAGGTAGTATCATACACTAGTATCATATGCATGATACTACTATACGATACTCCCCATTACAACCAGCCTTAGTTGTTGTGATTAATTGTTGTGTTTAGAGACAGAAATCAGGGCTTTGATTGGAGGAAGGACCAGTCAAGTTTCTCGTCCTCCAATCTACTTGCACCTTGGTCCCGCTGCACCTTCTAATGTGACTTACACCTAGACGGAGGGAGTAGTATGAGATACGGTGGCACACTGACTTAGGTCGAATACAAGTGCCCAAAATTATTGGAAGAGAGCAAAGTGTACAAAATAAATAATTAAAAGAGTAAAATTCACTGTTGGTCACTGAACTTATCGTATAAGTTCACTTTGGTCACTGTACTCAAGAATACGGTCGATACGGTCACTATATACGTGATGAGGTGATTATACGGCCACTGCGAGATCGTATAGCTCTGTATTCATCCATTTTGACCACACAAACCTCCAATTGTGATTAACTAGTGGCAAATATAGTTTTCTACCTTTAGTAGTGGCACACGCATGCAGCGCGCAGCTTGCAGTGCATGCACACGCACCAGCACGGACTCAAGTTGCACGCTGGCCTCTATCGCCGCAAGTTTGTGTAGTACCTCGCTCGTTGTCTGTCGTTCCCATTGTTGACCCTGCCACCTGAGGTCGTCGACACGTTGCTCTACCACTACGCCAAGTCCGAGCTCTCGCTGCTTGTGGTGCAACGCATATGAACTCCATCTGCGTGAGATGACATGGTCATCGATGATGATTATGATGACACCCACACTAGGTCGCTCTATTCGCCTTGTGTGCACGATTGACGTGTGGCTGCCGAAGTACAACCCTACGGCCTCAACTTTGTCGCCGGTCGCCGGTGTGTGCGTGCTGTGTGCTAACTAGTGTGTGTCTGCCTGCTGCGTGCTAGTGTGCAAGTGCATGCATGCGTATTATGTGCATGTTAATAAGGATTCACTTAAAATAGTACGTGAGCGAACAGAGGGATCAATTGGACTGTGTTCACGAGCAGTAGCGAGATGTGTGAGGTAAGATACACCACTGGCGCTTTTATTTTTTTCTTATTTATTTGTTTGTTTCACCCTCTGACTGGTGGGACCCAACATACTACGTGGAGAGAGGTAAGGTGACTAAGGCTGCATTATTTCTGTACTACCAACACTGCTTTAAATCCCAAAAGACCTTACCACCAAAGCCACATGACACGATTATGATTTAAATCCCAATGATTCACACGCAAAAAAACACGGCATGCTTGTCACATGAATGAGGAATATATAAAAGGTTATTTTCCTCTCGTTAATCATAACATGAGGGTGGTGTAGCTAGTTAGCCTGTTCGCTCATCAAACCTGAGGTCTCGGGTTCGATAACCGCACTTGAGCATAATTTTGTTTTTGTTCGACTTCTTTCTTCCACCCAATGACAGGTAGGCCCCGCATGACAGAGACAAAGTGATCTGGGGGCTGGGGCGGTGCTAGGAGGATTCTTTAACTGGTCAAAATGGATGGATACACAGCTATACGATCTCGCAGTGACTGTACAATCACCTCATCACATATATAGTGACCGTATTCTTGAGTACAGTGACCAAAGTTAACTTAGAAATTACTCTCAATACGCCCTAGTTTCTTAGCACCCGGGTAACCCTTAGTACATATGGTGTCACACTAACTTGGGCCGAATACAAGTGCCCAAAATATTTAAAATTGGAGGATGGTGCAGCCCACCTTTCTGATATTTTGGCCATGTGTGGTTCAGTTGTTGTTCACTTCGGAGGGTCGTGTACCACACGTGAACTTTAGTAAGAGCGATCGGGAGGCGTGCACTATTAATTGCGAGTTGACTCATTCAAGCGTTAAATTTTCTTCACATATTAGCATTTTTCTTCACTACGTTAAATAAACAGTTCCATTTCGTGCACAATTTAAAGCAATTTTTATGGAGAGAAAAAGAAAACCACTCTATCTATATATGCTACAGCCTCGGTGCTTGTTTTCTAGGGTTTGTACTCTTCACACTCTCTCTACTATATATATACACACTGGAGCCTCAACGCTTGTAATTGCTCTCCTCACACTCTCTCACCCTCTCCAGATCTAAACAAGACTTCGTTGGTGTGATTCCCGGATAATTAAGCTACAGTAATTCTCTGCTAATGGTGCCACGTCACCACGATTACTGTTGCTAATCTCTCGTTAGTTCAAAAACCGGTTCAAAATTAAAATTTAAAATAAAGTCAAACGGTAAAAATTTTCAAACTTTAAAACTAAAATGTTCGCATTGTTCAATAATTTCCCTGGTCATTTTTCATGTTGAACCCAACCTTATTTGACCCACCAATTAACCCCTAGGAATTTATAAAGTGGTCCAACGGCAAATAAAATAGCCATTTCAAAATAAGAAAATATTTATACAATTCCAATTGACCTCAAACTTGGTATGTCATCCCAAAATATTGTGAAGTATTTAATTGACAAATTTCATCTACAACAAAATTCATTTAGTTCGAACATCAAACAGAAACAGAGGAGAAATACAAAACAGTAGTAGAATAAGAAGATTGGATATGGCACTGTGCACTTTGGCCCATTTAGCAACAGGAGCTAGGCCAGCCCAATTCCCCCTCTCCTTCTAAACTCTGTTCACTGAACAGAGGCGTGACAGCCATCCATGGCCATGGCCGTGCCTTGGCGTGCGTGGCGGCCATCCGTGCCTCCCCTCGACCTACAAGGTGTCCTCCTGAAACCCTAGCCCTCTCTCATCCGGTTCGCCTATTTCCCCATCGCGCCCCCTCCCCATCTGCTCGAAATCGAGCTCAAAGGCTCGTGCGGTGACCGTGCTCGTCGTCACTATTGCCGTGGCCACCGCCATCGCTGTCGCAGGAGAAGGAGTCCAGGAGATCCGCCGCTGTCAGCTTCGTCCGTCCCGGGCACCAGCTCAAGCCAGAGTGGCCCGTGCACACGCCATCGCTGTCGTCTTTGTCACGTACATCGCCGACCGCCGTCGTCGATTTCCACCGCTTCGGTCTACCCCCGGTCTACTCGACCGTGCCCCCGAGCTCGCTGTGAGCTCCTCTCCCGGATCCCCTCTCCCCCTGCTTCGATCTGTCACCGTTGAGGCCGTCCCCGCGCTCGGCTGCCATGGCCGGAGCTCGCTCCGCACGCGCTCGCCCGCCCCCTGCCTATCCCGCCCGGCCACACTCTAAGCCGCCCACACGCACGCTCGCAAGCCCTGCATCGCGCCCTTGCCTCGCCCCTGCGTGCCCGCGCGTGCGCGCCTGCACCTGCTGCTGTTGCTTGCTCGGTGTATTGCCGGCGCTGCCGCTATCTGTTGCTGTTGCGTTGCGGCTACCTGTCGCTGCTTCTTTACCGCCGCTGCTGCTCGCCCTTTGCCTGCTGCTCTTGCACTGCTGTGCTGCTTGGCCGCTGCTTGCTGCTTCGCCTTTTGCTGCTCTGCTTACCACTGCCGCTAGCTACTACAGCCGGCTGCTGCTGATGCTTGGGCATGGCCGGGCATGCGTGCACAACTTGCACATCCGGCTCTGCCTCTAGCCGGCTTGATTAATTAGAGATAGATTAGTTTTAGGATTAGACTAGTGGCTAAATAGTGTAATGTGTAGATGACATATGGGCCCCTTTCAATTAGATTAGTTTTACTTATTTGTTTAGGTACAACCTATGACATGTGGGCCACACCCTACCCTTTTGACTAGTCAAAGTTGACTTGGTCAACTCGGATTAAAACAATTAAAATAAATCCAGAAATTTTAGAAATTGTTTAAACCTTTGAAAATTAATAGAAAATAATCCATATGTCAGATGAAAAAGTATTATACATAAAAGTTGCTCAGAACGACGAGACGTATCCGAATACGCGGTCCGTTCGTCCGCCACACATCCCTAGCATAGTGAACACGCAACTTTCCCCTTCTGGTTCATCTGTCCGGAAACGCAAAACACCGGGGATATTTTCCCGGATGTTTCCCCCCCTTCACCGGTACCACCTCATACCGTGTTAGGGCACCCCTAGCACCGCTACTTGTCATGTCATGCATCGCTATGCATCTGTTTGCTTAATATTTACTGTTTCTTCCCCCCTCTTCTTCTCCGGTAGACCCCGAGACCGGCACTGATGCCACCGAGTACGACTACGTCACCGACGACCCTTCTCCCTGTACAACAGAGCTTCCAGGCAAGCCCCCCCTTGATCACCAGATATCACATATTCCTTCTCTATACTGCTTGCATTAGAGTAGTGTAGCATGTTACTGCTTTCGATTAATCCTATTCTGATGCATAGCCTGTTATTGTTGCTACAGTTGTTACCCTTACCTGCTATCCTACTACTTAGTATAGGATGCTAGTATTCCATCAGTGGCCCTACACTCTTGTCCGCCTGCCATGCTATAGTACTGGGCCGTGATCACTTCGGGAGGTGATCACAGGCATATGCTATATATTTTACACTGTTACATTACCTGTGGTACTGTTCGGAGTTGGGGGCTGAAGGGGCAGGTGGCTCCATCCCGGTAGAGGTGGGCCTGGGTTCCCGACGGCCCCCGACTATTACTTTGTGGCGGAGCGACAGGGCAGGTTGAGACCACCTAGGAGAGAGGTGGGCCTGGCCCTGGTCGACGTTCGCGAATACTTAGCACGTTTAGCGAGATCTTGGTATTTGATCTGAGTCTGGCCGCTGGCCTCTACGCACTAACCATCTACGCGGGGACAGTTATGGGCACTCGACGTCATGGTATCAGCCGAAGCCTTCGTGACGTCAGCGACTGAGTGGCGCGCGCCGGGTTGGACCGCGTAAAGCAACTTCCTTTGTAATGGAGGTTGCTACGTTTGCTCTCCGGCCGCGTACGCAACATGCAGGTGTGCAATGGGCGATGGGCCTAGACCCCTGCGCCATAGGATTTAGACCGGCATGCTGACCTCTCTGTTGTGCCTAGGTAGGGCTGCGACGTGTTGATCTTTCGAGGCCGGGCATGACCCAGGAAAGTGTGTCCGGCCAAATGGGATCGAGCGTGTTGGGTTATGTGGTGCACCCCTGCAGGGAAGTTAATCTATTCAAATAGCCGTGATCTTCGGTAACAGGACAACTTGGAGTTGTACCTTGATCTTATGACAACTAGAACCGGATACTTAATAAAACACACCCTTCCAATTGCCAGATACAACCGGTGATCGCTCTCTCACAGGGCGTCAAGGGGAGGATCATCGGTTAGGGTTATGCTATGCGATGCTACTTGGAGGACTTCAGTCTACTCTCTTCTACATGCTGCAAGACGGAGGCTGCCAGAAGCGTAGTCTTCGACAGGATTAGCTATCTCCCTCTTATTCTGGCATTCTGCAGTTCAGTCCACCGATATGGCCCTTTACACATATACCCATGCATATGTAGTGTAGCTCCTTGCTTGCGAGTACTTTGGATGAGTACTCACGGTTGCTTTCTCCTTCTTTTCCCCCTATCCCTTCTACCTGGTTGTCGCAACCAGATGATGGAGCCCAGGATCCAGACGCCACCGTCGACGACGACTCCTACTACACTGAAGGTTCCTACTACTACGTGCTGCCCGCTGACTACGACTAGGAGTAGTTTAGGAGGATCCCAGGCAGGAAGCCTACGCCTCTTTCGATCTGTATCCCAGTTTGTGCTAGCCTTCTTAAGGCAACTTGTTTAACTTATGTCTGTACTCAGATATTGTTGCTTCCGCTGACTCGTCTATGATCGAGCACTTGTATTTGAGCCCTCGAGGCCCCTGGCTTGTATTATGATGCTTGTATGACCTATTTATGTTTTAGAGTTGTGTTGTGATATCTTCCCGTGAGTCCCTGATCTTGATCGTACACATTTGCATGCATGATTAGTGTATGATTGAATCGGGGCGTCACAAGTTGGTATCAGAGTCGACTGCCTGTAGGAATCCCCCTTTCCAACTCGTTGGCCGAAGTCGAGTCTAGACATTGCAAACTTTTACTAACTTGGTTGTGTGGCTTACGGGCCCACGTCGCCATTGGGTGGTATTAGGATCTTTTACTCCTCGATCTTTACTCTGGGACTCTGAGCTATCTTCTATTCGGGTTAAATGATTTTGCTAAAAACAAAACTAACTTTAGGTTCTCGCAAGTACTTTCTCCCGAAGAGCCCCTCACTTCATATGATCGCCTGCTGCACTAGAAGATTCCGAAGTTACTCTACAATTTTCTCTCGAGTCTTTGTACCATCGCATTTGTGATTTCCTTCCACTGTCAGCCCCTATGAAAACTGCATACACTTGCCATTCATACAATCATTCCCCGTTGATCTTGTTATTACAAGATGTCCCGAAATACTCTTTGTTGTCCCGAGAATCCTTTGAGCTCACTGCCTTGCAGTTCCTTGCCACCTGAATACCCCTACGGATAATTTCTTGCCCTTATCAAGTATCTGCTCATCCCTAGTTGTTCATGTGTTTCACAATTGTCTTCGAAATACTATTCGATCCTTCAAAATTCCTCAGTAGCTTATTGCTCTGCAATACTTGTCTGCTTGCATTATGGATGCTTTCCATATGTCTGGCAATATTCGTTAGTATCCTTAGACCCCGTCATTTTGATCCTATTGATTCAACATGAGTGCGAATGCACGCAATCATCAGTTGATCCTTTTAAATTATCCTTCCGGCTCAGGCGTCATTTTGAACATGAGCTTGTTCTCGACCAATCTATTTGCCGTCAATTTTACCCTTAGGTCTATTGAATTTATCCATCCTTGATCAGAGCGTTTGCATCTGATCCTTTGATTTGGAAATCATATTTCCTTTGCATTTGATCTTGGAATTAGTCAGTTGTTTCTATAATCTAAGGCCCTTGCCTTGATTCTTCCTCTGGTTGTGTGCCGATGCTCACGTTAGCTCGTTATGAACCATCAAGTCCTTTGTTGAAGTATCATCTGACAGTGTCCTTCGTATACAAAAACCTCGAGAAGTTCTTTTTGGGATACATAATACCATTGGTAAATCCCGTTCTCTGATTTGGCCAACCATGCTCTACTTTCGAGCTAGTGATATTTACTATTGAAGCTTGTGGTATATGTTTCCACGATACCCTGACGGGTTGAACCTATGCCTTCCTTAATATGTGTGAACCCAAAAGTTTTCACGGGTCATACTCCTCTGGTAATTCACCAGGTAGGTTTTGACACTGAAATCATCTTTATCTAGAGTAGTGAATGAAAGGTTATGCATTGAAGAAGTGTGAGTCGACCTTGAACTTTGTGTTCATGCCCATGGACATGATGTAGATCTTATCATTAAAGCTTCTCTTAAATTAATTATTCCCTTGGTATAAGTTCATCTTATATCTGGGATCTGGACTTTCGCAATCGTGGTTCCGACCATGTTCTTCTTTAAATACCATTTCTTGTGCAAGTGTAAGCACTTGTCTTCTATAGAGCAATACCCCAGTCCCACCCCTACTTTGATCTATCATCGAGTATTACCCCCTGGTATCTCGAGGTTATCACAAAACATCATATCTTCTTATGAGTTCTTCGTCAAATACTACATTCTCACCAATTTCAATTTTTCCTGGGTTCTGAGTGGTTAGTCACTCGAGTACACTGATAACTAAATTGAGTCTACATCGCGATTAGACAACTCTTAGTAATCTTCTTTACTTATGAGTTTGTACTCGATCATGTTATTCCTAGCCGGATCGGCTATATCCTTATTGTGCTAAATTTTAATTGTGCTACCTGGTTCTTTTCCCGGAGCACAATTTTCGATGATGAGCAAATCATGCGTCGATCTTCCTCGTCATATCAATTCTCCTCGAATAGCAAACTTGATTTCAAGTTTGTGTCGTACCCATGGTTCCAATAACCTTTCGCTTCATCATACCTTTGACTTGATGTCATCGCTGCTCGATTACATCTTCATGGAATCTCTCGACAAATGTGTCGTGATCATCATCCACATTTTGAGCTCTTTCAGGTTATCAATTGAATTCATGATGGGAAATACCATCCTTTCCCCTCAATGCTTTGTGTTATCATCGGCAACATTCTTGCCTTCCCCCAACACAAACTTGTTTATTGTTTTGTGTTGTACCTTAAGCTCCTCGCTATCTATCTCATGATCTGTTTTACCTTGGAGTATTACCATCTCTTTTTGTCAAGAATGTGGTGAGAATTTCACCACCTCTTAAGAATTCTTGATATAATAATACTTCTCGCCATCTTCGTTCATTTCTTGGTCGTTTTTAAATGGAATACCAACAATTGAGCTATGACGTGTGAATTCAAAACTTCTAGCAACCCTATTGCTTTGAAGTGAATGGGCAATAGTTTCATTCGAAGTCTTTCGATAATTGAATCACCATTCTAACATTGGTCGTGCAACCCGGCCCATATTTCGAGTGCACCTTTCCACCAATGATTAATTGTGTATGTTTTCCTCGAGCATACGTCATTATATCATTTGATCTGACAAATGTTATCTCCTTGTTCACCTACTTGTGGAAATCCATTTTTATGGAAATCTCGATGAATTATCACCGAGTCCATCGGCACCTCCTCATCCTCTCTTGGCATGATGAACTCTTGTTTCGAAACTCGCTTCCATAGTTCATTTCTCGAGAATCTTACATTGACATCTCGTCAATTTGTGTTGCACCTTTTCTTCTCTGGCATCCTAAGTCAGAGGTATCCTGACACCAATCGGATTTGAACCTCGGTCAGATATGATGGTTGGGACATTTCCAAGAGTTATAACATTGGTCTTTATATGACCCAGTAAGGTGATGTCATGCCTAGCACACCTGGCTGGAGGACTTATTGTTATAGTTTCCTTTTTGGCAAGGTTAGTCATTCTTCCGTGAGGAAATTGTAAGACTTATTCTATAAGTTGTTCCTGATGGATCCTTTTTGTTTCCAAAGTCTGATCTTCACCTGTTGACCAGGTCAATGCTATCTCGAGGCTTGTCTATGGTACTCCAATTTTTCAACAGGAGCATTTGAAGCACAATGCTAAATTTTCTTTATCATTTAACCTAACACCGTTGTATGGGTAATATCATGAGATTCCTCCCCCCTTAACTAAATGGGTTTCTACTTCCTATCCTGTCATGGATATCATGCTCCGCTTGTCCTTGGGAAGGATATACCCCTGAAATATGTGTTTAAACACATTTTCTTTCCGTTGTTCTGATTAAAACTGACAACCATTTTTCCTTTCCATTGGTTTGTTTAAACCCTTATTGTGATCTTATGATATAAGCAGTAATATTCCCTGCTTGTGTAAACACCTCGGTGTACAACTCTGTCAGTAAGACCCTATTACTATTGTTGATGACATTCCGGTAGCCACCGATGGACGAGAACCTTGCCTATTGGTCTGCCTCGTTCAACGAGCAGAAAAATGGTTCTCTTCGTCCCTCGCCCTTGGTACTGATGTTGTTGCCGACATAACTGATAGGCTACCCTCTGCCATGCCTTACTTACATGATCGTGCAAGGTGTCACCGCCCTTCCTACTTTTACCCCACATGGTGGGCCCATAACCCACAATTCCACAGGATCAAAACCTGACTCTCCGGTACAACCCCTATTCCCGAAGTTATTCCTCGCGTGTGGCCTCGTATGTAATTCATGAGCCAAGTCTGAGAGATCATCAATTCTGGTATCAGACACAATACTTATTCCCGTTGCTTGAAACCCCTTTCACGCCCTGTTTCAGGCATCGAACGATTGCCTGCCCGCTCGAAACTTCCCATGATACCTCCTTACTTTTCTCTCGTTATTTTCTTAAATTTCAATTCGAGAGTTAATTTTCGCCACCTTCCCCGATGTTATCGACCAGATAGTCGACCTTGTAGAGGTCTATTCTCCCGGAATGCCCACCCTTTATTCTTTCATAAGTACGATGGAGTTCCCGAAGAAAGGATGCTGACTTCATCCTGATGACCTGAAGCAGAGAACTGAAGACATCAATGTATTGGACCGGCCTCTTCAAGAAGAGCAAGCTAGAATGAGAAGACCCGCTAGATTCGTTACCAAACCTTCCCCCTTTCACTACCTCTTAAATCTCGGGACGAGATTTCCTGTAGTGGAGGAGAATTGTGACGCCCGGATAATTAAGCTATAGTAATTCTCTGCTAATGGTGCCACGTCACCACAATTACTTTTGCTAATCTCTCGTTAGTTCAAAAACCGGTTCAAAATTCAAATTTAAAATAAAGTCAAACGGTAAAAGTTTTCAAACTTTAAAACTAAAATGTTCGCATTGTTCAATAATTTCCCTGATCATTTGTCATGTTGAACCCAACCTTATTTGACCCACCAATTAACCCCTAGGAATTTATAAAGTGGTCCAACGGCAAATAAAATAGCCATTTCAAAATAAGAAAATATTTATACAATTCCAATTGACCTCAAACTTGGTATGTCATCCCAAAATATTGTGAAGTATTTAATTGACAAATTTCATCTACAACAAAATTCATTTAGTTCGAACTTTAAACAGAAACAGAGGAGAAATGCAAAACAGTAGTAGAATAAGAAGATTGGATATGGCACTGTGCACTTTGGCCCATTTAGCAACAGGAGCTAGGCCAGCCCAATTCCCCCTCTCCTTCTAAACTCTGTTCATTGAACAGAGGCGTGATAGCCATCCACAGCCATGGTCGTGCCTTGGCGTGCGTGGCGGCCATCCGTGCCTCCCCTCGACCTATAAGGCGTCCTCCCGAAACCCTAGCCCTCTCTCATCCGGTTCGCCTGTTTCCCCATCGCGCCCCCTCCCCATCTGCTCGAAATCGAGCTCAAAGGCTCGTGCGGTGATCGTGCTCGTCGTCACTGTTGCCGTGGCCACTGCCGTCGCCGTCGCAGGAGAAGGAGTCCAGGAGATCCGCCGCTGTCAGCTTCGTCCGTCCCGGGCACCAGCTCAAGCCAGAGCGGCCCGTGCACACGCCATCGCCGTCGTCTTCGTCACGTACATCGCCGACCGCCGTCGTCGATTTCCACCGCTTCGGTCTACCCCCGGCCTCCTCGACCGTGCCCCCGAGCTCGCTGTGAGCTCCTCTCCTGGATCCCCTCTCCCCCTGCTTCGATCTGTCATCGTTGAGGTCGTCCCCGCGCTCAGCCGCCATGGCCGGAGCTCGCTCCGCGCGCGCTCGCCCACCCCCTGCCTATCCCGCCCGGCCACACTCTAAGCCGCCCACACGCGCGCTCGCAAGCCCTGCATCGCGCCCTTGCCTCGCCCCTGCGTGCCCGCGCGTGCGCGCCTGCACCTGCTGCTGCTGCTTGCTCGGTGTATTGCCGGCGCTGCCGCTGTCTGTTGCTGTTGCGTTGCGGCTACTTGTCGCTGCTGCTTTGCCGCCGCTGCTGCTCGCCCTTTGCCTGCTGCTCTTGCACTGCTGTGCTGCTTGGCCGCTGCTTGCTGCTTCGCCTTTTGCTGCTCTGCTTACCACTGCCGCTAGCTACTACAGTCGGCTGCTACTGATGCTTGGGCATGGCCGGGCATGCGTGCACAACTTGCACATCCGGCTGTGCCTCTAGCCGGCTTGATTAATTAGAGATAGATTAGTTTTAGGATTAGACTAGTGGCTAAATAGCGTAATGTGTAGATGACATATGGGTCCCTTTCAATTAGATTAGTTTTACTTATTTGTTTAGGTACAACCTATGACATGTGGGCCACACCCTACCCTTTTGACTAGTCAAAGTTGACTTGGTCAACTCGGATTAAAACAATTAAAATAAATCCAGAAATTTTAGAAATTGTTTAAACCTTTGAAAATTAATAGAAAATAATCCGTATGTTAGATGAAAAAGTATTATACATAAAAGTTGCTCAGAACGACGAGACGTATCCGAATACGCGGTCCGTTCGTCCGCCACACATCCCTAGCATAGTGAACACGCAACTTTCCCCTTCCGGTTCATCTGTCCCGAAACGCAAAACACCGGGGATATTTTCCCGGATGTTTCCCCCCTTCACCGGTACCACCTCATACCGTGTTAGGGCACCCCTAGCACCGCTACTTGTCATGTCATGCATCGCTATGCATCTGTTTGCTTAATATTTACTGTTTCTTCCCCCCTCTTCTTCTCCGGTAGACCCCGAGACCGGCACTGATGCCACCGAGTACGACTACGTCACCGACGACCCTTCTCCCTATACAACAGAGCTTCCAGGCAAGCCCCCCCTTGATCACCAGATATCACATATTCCTTCTCTATACTGCTTGCATTAGAGTAGTGTAGCATGTTACTGCTTTAGGTTAATCCTATTCTGATGCATAGCCTGTTATTGTTGCTACGGTTGTTACCCTTACCTGCTATCCTACTACTTAGTATAGGATGCTAGTATTCCATCAGTGGCCCTACACTCTTGTCCGCCTGCCATGCTATACTACTGGGCCATGATCACTTCGGGAGGTGATCACAGGCATATGCTATATATTTTACACTGTTACATTACCTGTGGTACTGTTCGGAGTTGGGGGCTGAAGGGGCAGGTGGCTCCATCCCGGTAGAGGTGGGCCTGGGTTCCCGGCGGCCCCCGACTATTACTTTGTGGCGGAGCGACAGGGCAGGTTGAGACCACCTAGGAGAGAGGTGGGCCTGGCCCTGGTCGGCGTTCGCGAATACTTAACACGTTTAGCGAGATCTTGGTATTTGATCTGAGTCTGGCCGCTGGCCTCTACGCACTAACCATCTACGCGGGGACAGTTATGGGCACTCGACGTCGTGGTATCAGCCGAAGCCTTCGTGACGTCAGCGACTGAGTGGCGCGCGCCAGGTTGGACCGTGTAACGCAACTTCCTTTGTAATGGAGGTTGCTAGGTCTGCTCTCCGGCCGCGTACGCAACGTGCAGGTGTGCAATGGGCGATGGGCCCAGACCCCTGCGCCATAGGATTTAGACCGGCGTGCTGACCTCTCTGTTGTGCCTAGGTAGGGCTGCGACGTGTTGATCTTCTGAGGCCGGGCATGACCCAGGAAAGTGTGTCCGGCCAAATGGGATCGAGCGTGTTGGGTTATGTGGTGCACCCCTGCAGGGAAGTTAATCTATTCGAATAGCCGTGATCTTCGGTAACAGGACGACTTGGAGTTCTACCTTGATCTTATGACAACTAGAACCGGATACTTAATAAAACACACCCTTCCAAGTGCCAGATACAACCGGTGATCGCTCTCTCACAGGGCGTCGAGGGGAGGATCATCGGTTAGGGTTATTCTATGCGATGCTACTTGGAGGACTTCAGTCTACTCTCTTCTACATGCTACAAGACGGAGGCTGCCAGAAGCGTAGTCTTCGACAGGATTAGCTATCTCCCTCTTATTCTGGCATTCTGTAGTTCAGTCCACCGATATGGCCCTTTACACATATACCCATGCATATGTAGTGTAGCTCCTTGCTTGCGAGTACTTTGATGAGTACTCACGGGTGCTTTCTCCTTCTTTTCCCCCTATCCCTTCTACCTGGTTGTCGCAACCAGATGATGGAGCCCAGGATCCAGACGCCACCGTCGACGACGACTTCTACTACACCGAAGGTGCCTACTACTACGTGCTGCCCGCTGATGACGACCAGGAGTAGTTTAGGAGGATCCCAGGCAGGAGGCCTACGCCTCTTTCGATCTGTATCCTAGTTTGTGCTAGCCTTCTTAAGGCAACTTGTTTAACTTATGTCTGTACTCAGATATTGTTGCTTCCGCTGACTCATCTATGATCGAGCACTTGTATTCGAGCCCTCGAGGCCCCTGGCTTGTATTATGATGCTTGTATGACTTATTTATGTTTTAGAGTTGTGTTGTGATATCTTCCCGTGAGTCCCTGATCTTGATCGTACACATCTGCGTGCATGATTAGTGTACGATTGAATCGGGGCGTCATAGTTGGCCTCTCTCTCTCTCTCCCTTCACTGCTAGTCAAAGAGCCGGCAGGATCCGTCCGTCGGGAAGGGAAGCAGGCTTAACGCTGTCGCCGTCGGTGAGGGAAGGAATCCACTACCGGTGCAGTTGTTCTCTTTCACATAGCGGCGGCGCCTGAGGGCTTCCGACCCCTTCTTCCTTGCCGCCATACATAGTGTGGGCAGAACGGCCTCCGGTCGCCCACCGAACCACAACCCAATAACCTTAAGGTATAATTTACTTATTCCACATGCATTGCTCTAGCTGCATGTTGGCTTTTTCCGCTTCTGCACTCGAATCTAGGTGTTGGATCAAACAGGAAAGTAGTGGGGAAAGTTGTATAGCATGAATCTAGGACGTGGTTCAAAGAGGAAAGGAATAGGGGAAAGTAGTGGGGAAAGTTGTATAGCATGAATCTAGGATGTGGTTCAGAAAGGAAAGGAGGGGGGAAAGTAGTGGTGAAAGTTGTATCGCATGAATCTAGGATGTGGTTCAAAGAGGAAAGGAAGGGGGAAGTACTAGTACAGACTGGCTATCCAGCACCTACGTTGGTCGAAAAGGGAAAACAATGACAAACGCAGTACGCACATCTGTAACGAATTGATCTTTCTGTAACGAACATATGAAATATCCTTGTACCGTAATATCCCATTGAGGTAAGACAAGGATATTTCACAATTGTTGGCCTATATTTTGCCACTTTCATCAGAAATTAATGTCATTGTTTAGTACTATACTTGTGCTCCCTAATTGACATGCCAAATCTTACATTGAAGGAGAAGCTTGTCTGTTATTGAACCAAGTGATGAAGGGGAAGAACAAGCGGAAGAAAAACAGAAATAAACTCCCCGTGCTGTAATGAAGCACTGGAACTATGATGACACAAGTAATGATATAGTTTTGCATCTTAATTTATTGCTATGGCTGGAACGAGCAATTGTTTTGCCACTGATTTGATGCCACTCTTAAAGTAATATGTAATTATCTCTACTTGTGCAAACAGGGATCTTCGTTAAAGATACCATATATTTTAGTGGAACTGCACAAGAAGATGTTGGAAACATTAAATTAATCGAGGAGTATATAGTAAGCATGGCAACCACAGTAGATAACAACATATGATTCCAGAGAAGTGCTTGATATGTATGCTCTACATAATAAGCCTCCTGACAAAGGTTGGTACTCGCCCACGGATTTCATCCATATGATTGATCTTTGTCATCTCTATTGGGGTTGTGCTACTATTTAGATACTGTCATGAGAAAGTGGTATTGTCCTTGAGAAGTGCTTCATATGTGTTGTTTTAAATATTTCCTTTCCTTTTTTCGAGCAAACAGGGATGCTAGCATTTAGTTGTCCTCTTGTCTTTGCACAACAGGATCATCCTCCTCTGAAGAAGAATATGGAGTACGTGAAGTGACTAGTTTCGATTATGCCGGGATGAAGAAGCCCTGTCTATCTTCTCGTCAGAAGGAGCAGTTGAAGGATGGTTACATTACTCCCCACAATACCAAACTAACTTTATCTCAGAAGGACTGACAGATCTCCATCTTTTTTGCTGTGATGAGCAAGTACAATGTTGTTCTAGGATTCTTTCCGGTGAGTTCCATTTTTTAAAAGTGTGCTCTACATGGACCATGTAGGTGCCTGTTTAAACTGTCAATTCATAGTACAGTTTGCTTTATACTAATCACTTATTTTGTATTTGTGCAAACAGGGGTGCTCAGTTTGATTTCAATGGGAACAACACAAAATGTTCATGAATACATCAAATCATTCATTTCTAGCACAAGAAAGGAGGTGCCGATATGTTCAAGGCGTTGCAACATATAAAGGCGAAATCATGCAAGCTACGCGCGGATTTGGTTGATTTTGGTGGAACTGCACAAAAAGAACACCTGGTTTATTTAGCATGAGGTGCCATGTCAATGTCCGAACTGATGGCAAACCCTGTCCATTCCACAATCGTAGGCATTTGATATTTTTGAATGGGAAAACCTTGTCAAAGTTTGCTCATTGATGTGCGCAAAACAACACGCATTTGACATTTTGGAACGGGACAACCTTGTCAAATTTTGCTCATTGATGTTAGCAAGAAGACATGCGTTTGATATTTTCGAATGGGACGCCCAACATCGATCGATTTTCTTTATTCTTTAGTTGTGAAGTAAATATTGGCTCTGACATGTGAATTGCTGAGATGCATAATCATCGATTGTTTTGAATGTTCTCTATGAATTGCCAGGCCTGTGTGTTTGATTTCAATGTACAGGAACGCTAAAAAGCTGCTCAAACTCTTTGTACTCCCTCTGTTCCTTTTTACTTCGCATATTAGATTTATTTCAAGTCAGTTGATTTTACATTGTGAAAGTTCATACTTTTTTCTATAAGATTGGTCAAAGTAGAGATACTTTGACTACAGACAAAACTTGTATGCAGACTAAAAAGGACCGGAGGGAGTACATGTGAAAATGCTGCAAACGAGGTGATCACCCTAGGAATAATGCTAGTACGAATTGTTTTGCATGTTCATCCAATGCCAGTGATACAAGAATTCGAGATAATCAAACTAAATTCATTCATACACGGTCGGATTTCATATAAACATGCCGGATTTCATTACATTTCATACATTCTTGAACTAGAAAGGGGTGCGCTGGAGGTATAATTAATTAACTAAAGCTACCCACCTATGTCCGGCTGAGCCGAAAAGAAGCTTCTTCTCCAGCAGACCGAGCTTCAGTTACTTAACTGCAGGTGCAGTTGCGTAACTGACATGTGACCCAGATGCCTGTGGGGCCCACATGTCAGTGACCCAACTGCACCAGCAGTTAAGTAACTGAAGCAGCGTCCTTCTCCAACATAGCTCTCCACCTCCACGTCGCCGCCAAGAAGATAATCGGCCGTCAATGGTCAACCCTCCTAGCTTGGCTTCAACCGGAGGGTAGCAGCAGTGTCCTTACTTGGACCTGAGCGGCGGCGACCTACCGTGTTCTACTCTTCCTCATTTTCTGTGTGGCGCGGCCTCGTTGGCAACGGGGCGTGGCCTCGACAGAGCCGGTGATGTCCTCTATCTCGTTGCCGGCAAGGCGGTGCCTCGGTGGAGCGGGGGAAATCCTCCCCCTCGTTGCCGTCAGGGTGGGGCCTCAGCTGAGCCGGGATGTCCTTTGCCTCGTTGTTGGCGGGGCAGGGCCTCGGCAGAGTAGGGCCTCGCCGAAGCCCGTGAGATCCTCCGCCTAGGTGCCGGTGGGGTGGCGCCTCGACGGAGCCGGTGATGTCCTCTGCCTCGTTGTTGGCGCGGCAGGTCCTCGGGGAAGAAGGGCCTCACTGAAGATGGTGAAATCCTTTGCCTCGGTGACGGTGGGGCAGGGCATCGGCGGAGCCGGCGGTGTCATCTGCCTCGTTGTTGGTGCCACGGGGCCTCGGCTGAGCAAGGCCTCATCGACGCCAGCGGAGCGGGGACTCGTTGGAGCCGGCATTGTCCTCTACCTTGTCCTCGGTCTCGCCAAATGATACATCTCCGTCGTATCTACTTTTCCAAACACTTTTTCCCTTGTTTTGGACTCTAACTTGTATGATTTGAATGGAACTAACCTAGACTGACGTTGTTTTCAGCATAATTACCTTGGTGTTGTTTTATGTGCAGAAAGCAAATATTCTCGGAAATTCCTGAAACTCCACGGAATACCTTAGAAAAAATAATAAAAAATCCTCGCCAAAGATGAAGACCAGGGGGCCCACACCCTGTCCACAAGGGTGGGGGCGCCTCCCCCCCTCCTGGGCGCGCCCCCTACCTCGTGGGCCCCCTGGAAACCCTCCGATGCCAATTCCAACTCAATATATTCGCTTCCAGAGAGAGAAAAATCAGAGAGAAGAAATCATCACGTTTTACGATACGAAGCCGCCGCCAAGCCCTAAAACCTCTTGGGAGGGCTGATCTGGAGTCTGTTCGGGGCTCCGGAGAGGGGGATTCGTCGATGTCGTCATCATCAACCATCCTTCATCACCAATTTCATGATGCTCACCGCCGTGCGTGAGTAATTCCATCGTAGGCTTGCTGGACGGTGATGGGTTGGATGAGATTTATCATGTAATCGAGTTAGTTTTGTTAGGGTTTGATCCCTAGTATCCACTATGTTCTGAGATTGATGTTGCTATGACTTTGCTATGCTTAATGCTTGTCACTAGGGCCCGAGTGCCATGATTTCAGATCTGAACCTATTATGTTTTCATGAATATATGTGAGTTCTTGATCCTATCTTGCAAGTCTATAGTCACCTACTATGTGTTATGATCCGGCAACCCCGAAGTGACAATAATTGGGACCACTCCCGGTGATGACCATAGTTTGAGGAGTTTATGTATTCACTATGTGCTAATGCTTTGTTCCGGTTCTCTATTAAAAGGAGGCCTTAATATCCCTTAGTTTCCAATAGGACCCCGTTGCCACGGGAGGGTAGGACAAAAGATGTCATGCAAGTTCTTTTCCATAAGCACGATGACTATATACGGAATACATGCCTACATTACATTGACGAATTGGAGCCAGTTCTGTGTCACCCTATGTTATGACTGTTACATGATGAACCGCATTCGACATAATTATCCATCACTGATCCGGTGCCTACGAGTTTTCCATATACTGGTTCTCGCTTATTTACTTTCCCGCTGCTACTGTTACAATCACTACAAAATACCAAAAACATTACTTTTGATGTCTTTACTTTTGTTGCCGTTACCACCACTATCATATTACTGTGCTACTAAACACTTTGCTGCAGATACTAAGTTTCCAGGTGTGGTTGAATTGACAACTCAGCTGCTAATAGTTGAGAATATTCTTTGGCTCCCCTTGTGTCGAATCAATAAATTTGGGTTAAATACTCTACCCTCGAAAACTGTTGCGATCCCCTATACTTGTGGGTTATCAAGACCTTTTTCTGGCGCCATTGCCGGGGAGCATAGATCTATTCTTTGAGTCACTTGGATTTATATCTGCTGGACACTATGAAGAACTTGAAAGATGCTAAGACAACAATTTATCCCTCAACTACGAGGGGAGGTAAGGAACTGCCATCTAGCTCTGCACTTGATTCACCTTCTGTTATGAGTAAGCCAGCGACACCTAAACCTGCTTCTGCTATTCGTTCCGATATGTCGCATGTCATTGATGATGCCACTTCTACTATGCATGATACTTATGATGAAGCTGCTTCTATGCCTGATACTACTGTGCCCCTTAGTGAATTTCTTGAAAAACAAATTGCTAGGGCTAGAGAAAGAGAAATTGATGAAACTGAATACGATGATGATAGTGATGATGAAAATATGCCTGTTATTCCTGAAGGTTATCTTTTTGATAAAGATTCTTCTTTAGCTATTTTAGCTTGCAAAGATAGATATGAGCTTAAAAGGTTATTGATTAAATGGAACAAAGAATCACTTAGAGATAAAATGACACCTGATCCTGCTTTTGCAACTTCACCTATATGTGTTCCTGATAAGGATTATGAATTCTCTGTTGATCCAAATATAATTACTTTGGTTGAATCTGATCCTTTTTATGGCTATGAATCTGAAACTGTTATGGCGCATCTTACTAAGTTAAATGATATAGCTGCCCTGTTCACTAATGATGAGAGATCGCGTTACTTCTATATACTCAAAATATTTTCGTTCTCATTAAAGGGTGATTCTAAGATATGGTTTAATTCTCTTGATCCTCGTTGTGTGCGTAGTCCCCAGGATATGATTTATTACTTCTCTGCTAAATATTTCCCTGCTCATAAGAAACAAGCTGCTTTGAGGGAAATATACAATTTCGTGCAAATTAAAGAAGAGAGTCTCCCACAAGCTTGGGGGAGACTTCTCAAGTTACTTAATGCTTTGCCTGATCATCCTCTTAAGAAACCTGAAATACTTGATATCTTTTATAATGGACTAACCGATGCTTCCAGAGATTACCTGGATAGTTGTGCTGGTTCTCTTTTCAGGGAAAGAACACCGGATGAAGCTGAAATTCTATTGAATAATATGTTGACAAATGAAAATAATTGGGCACCTCCTAAGCCAGCTCCTGCTCGAATTAATGATCCTATTCCTAAACCAACTCCGAAGAAGAGAGGTGTTCTATTTCTCAGTCCCGAAGATATGCAAGAGGCAAAGAAATCTATGAAAGAAAAAGGTATTAAAGCTGAAGATGTTAAGAATTTACCTCCTATTGAAGAAATACATGGTCTTAATATACCGCATGTTGACGAAGTATATGATCTTAATCCTTTATTCATTCAAGAACCTCCCGATATCCCGACATAGGTAGTAAAGGTAAATTCTCTCTATAGATATGATAAAGCTGAAGTCCCTTCTGCTAAAATTGCTAGTCCGTGCTTGGATGAGTTTGATGACTTTATGTTTAAGCAAGAATGCTTATTTTGGTAGACAATTAAAAGAGAATGCTTATAAGATTAGATGTTTGGGTGATTATATGGCTAATATTAGAGGTGAACTTAAACTTGTTAGCAAACATGCTTCTATGGTTACCACTCAAGTAGAACAAGTACTTAAAGCTCAAAAAGAATTGCTCCATGAAATGAATAGTAAGAAAAATGATTATGCTGTTAGAGTGGCTACTAGAACTGGTAGAATGACTCAGGAACCTTTGTATCCTGAAGGCCACCCTAAGAGAATCGAGCAAGATTCTCAGAGAAATAATATTGATGTTCCTAGTCCTTCTAAGAAGAAGAAAAAGAAAAATGATAGAACTGTGCAAACTTCTAGTGAACCTATTGCTGAACCACCTGATAATCCAAATGATATCTCTATGTCTGATGCTGAAACACAATCTGGTAATGAACATGAACCTAGTGAAAATATTAATGATGATGTTCATGATGATGTTCATGATGATGCTCAACCTAGTAATGATAATGATGTAGAAATTGAACCTGTTATTGATCTTGATAACCCACAATCAAAGAATCAACGTTATGATAAAAGAGACTTTGTTGCCAGGAAACATGGTAAAGAAAGAGAACCTTGGGTTCAGAAACCCATGCCTTTTCCTCTGAAACCATCCAAGAAGAAGGATGATGAGGATTTTGAGCGCTTTGCTGAAATGATTAGGCCTATATTTTTACATATGCGATTGACTGATGTGCTCAAAACAAATCCTTATGCTAAATATATGAAGGATATCATTACTAATAAAAGAAAGATACCGGAAGCTGAAATTTCCACCATGCTTGCTAATTATACTTTTAAGGGTGGAATACTAAAGAAACTTGGAGACCCCGGAGTACCTACTATACCTTGCTCCATTAAAAGAAATTATATTAAAACTGCTTTATGTGATCTTGGAGCCGGTGTTAGTGTTATGCCTCTCTCTTTATATCGTAGACTTGACTTGAATAAGCTGACACCTACTGAAATATCTTTGCAAATGGCTGATAAATCAACTGCTATACCTGTTGGTATTTGTGAGGACATGCCTATTGTGGTTGCAAACGTTACTATTTTAACGGACTTTGTTATTCTTGATATTCCCAAGGATGATAGTATGTCTATTATTCTTGGAAGACCTTTTCTTAATACTGCAGGGGCTGTTATTGATTGCAACAAAGGCAATGTCACTTTTCATGTTAATGGTAATGAGCATACGGTACACTTTCCGAGGAAACAACCTCAAGTTCATAGTATCAACTCCATTGGAAAAAATCCATCGATTATAATTGGAGGTTTTGAATTTCCTCTTCCTATGGTCAAAAAGAAATATGATATACTTATTATAGGGGATGTGCATATCCCCGTTGAGGTAACTTAGTGTTATTCAAAATTTCTCCGGTTTTATGATTATTGGAATGAGTTTGTTAACAAGACCTGATCAACCTTGTTAGTGGATTCTTTTTTTATGAGCATGAGATGGATGAAACTAGAAGCACAAACTTTTGTACCCTCTTTATATTTTCTGTAATTTAGTAAAAATAAAGTAAAAATAGTATTTCTCTGTCTGTTTCCTGTCTTATCTGTGCAATATAAAAATATCCCGAAAATAAAAGTCCTCAAAATGCCATGCCAATTTAATATGATTTTTTTCGAGAATATTTGAGCATTTACTGTGCAAAAATTACCACGGGAGGAGCTGCCACCTAGCCATGAGGGTGGTGGGCGCCCTCCCCCTAGGGCGCGCCGCCCTGCCTTGTGGGCCCATGGTGGCCCTCCTCCACTTATCCCAGCACCCATCTTCTTCCTCTGTCTCACACAAACCCGAAAAACCAACTCAAGCACGAGTTCCAGCCACTTTTGCTGTGATTTTCAATCTCCTTGCTCAAAGCACCTCTCGCAAAACTGTTTGGGGAGATTGTTCCTTGGTATGTGACTCCTCCATTGATCCAATTAGTTTTTGTTCTAGTGCTTTATTCTTTGCAAATTTGTGCTGCATAGGTGACCATGTTCTTGAGCTTGCATGTCAAATTTATATGGTTCCAAGTAGTTCTAATGCTTGATATAGGCTCTAGGCACTTGTGGGAGTAGTCGCTATCAGTTTTATTGAAATTGGTTCACTTTTGTTTCAAGTTACTAAAAATTTCAGAATTTTTCAGAGAAAAACAATATGCTTAGGAAGATGTTCCAAGGTGGTTCCTCTAAGAAGCAAGGACCCAGGATTGCTATGCGTGATGCTGACGAGGATCCACCAAGAGACGCTCCGGTACGGCCTTGCGAGTGGCCGTCGGAAAAAATTTATGGACCGTGCGGGAATTAAAGAAGAATTCAAAGCATATTTGCGCAATGCCGGTCTTGAGGAATTTGAGGCCAACAAATGCCCCCAGTATCATGATCTCACAAGTTCATTTGTGAGGAGGTTTGAGTATTCATCTTCGCGTAATTCTCCTTCAATCATGTTTGATCTTTATGATAAATCTTATAGAATGGACTTAGAGGATTTCACTCTTGCGTGCAAACTTCCATCATGGGGTAGTATTAGGGATCCCCCTAAATCTGAATTTAGAAACTTTCTTGCTGATATAACTGTGGGGGAATCTAGAGATATAACGCAAGCTACCATAGGGAGCATTCACTTTCCTGCTTTACATTATTTTGCTCTCTTCATCGGTAGATGCATAAATGCTAAGGATGAAGCATGTCACATGTGTGTCCCTGACCTTAGCATTCTTAGGAGTGCTGTGTTAGGAGACCAATCTTATCATCTGGGAGCCATTGTAGCTCGTAGGTTGCATCATAATAGACATAATGGAGATTTCTTTGGAGGAATTTATGCAACCCGCTTAGCTCATTTTCTTGAGATAGACATCCGTGAGGGTGATATGGAGTTTCCTACTGCATATTTAGATTATGACTCCATGGCTTCACATCATTTTGTTGAGCGACCCGAATCACCTCTTTTATACCATTTAATTTTTAACAAACGGCATGTTGTCCGTATTACTCTCCCTGCTCCTGCTCTTTTTGATTCACAGACAAAAGGGAGATATGCTATTACTAGAGAGGAGGCGGATGAGTACGAGAGGAGAGCGGAGGCAGCTCGACTCCACGCTGCAGCTCAGGAGGCGATAACTATTGTATCACAGTACGACCCTAGCTACACCTACGGGTATCCACCAGGCTATCCCTGGCAATATACCAACTTAGGCCAAAAGCCTAAGCTTGGGGGAGTACGTATTTCTCACCGACATTACATTTATGTTTCACACACACTCATTGCTAGATGTCGGTGCTTATACTCTTTCATTGTAATATCCATGCTAGTTCATTTTCTTTTTCCTGCTTTCATCTTGTGTGTTTGTTAAACCTTAAGAAAACCAAAAAAATTAGTAGTAATTTACTTTCCTGCTGTAGTAGTAATTAAAAAGAAAACCCAAAAAAATATTTCATGTTCTTCTTTTGCTTGTTGGGAGCTTTCCCGTGTAAATAGTTTTATTTTCTTTCCTTTTCTTTGGGGGTCAGTAGGAGAAGACCATAATTAAATTGTTGTAGTGGCTCTTATATGCTTTATTGTTGATTTAACCCAGAGCCCATATTGCCTTGTCTTCTCCTGTTTCTTGAATGCTCGCAGATTCCAGCTTAGTCCAATGCACGTGCACTCTTATTATTATTCACACCGTTCGGTCGTGCAAGTGAAAGGCAATTATGATGATATATGATGGACTGACTGAGATGAGAAAAGCTGGTATGAACTCGACCTCTTTTTTTTGTAAATATGATGAGCCCATCGTTCTTGATTCAGCTTATTATGAATAAACATGTTTGCAATGACAATTAGAGATCATAGTTGCTTGTGACATGCTTGATTAGCTATGAGTTATAATGGTTTACCTTGTGTGCCAACATGCTATTGAGATGATTATGATGTGGTATGATGGGGTGGTATCCTCCTTTGAATGATTTAAGTGACTTGACTTGGCACATGTTCACGCATGTAGTTGAAACAAAATCAACATAGCCTTCATGATATTTATGTTCATGGTGGATTATATCCTACTCATGCTTGCATCCAATGTTTATTAATTTTAATGCATGTACATGGTTGTTATCGCTCTCTAGTTGGTCACTTCCCAGTTTTTTGCTAGCCTTCACCTGTACTAAGCAGGAATATTGCTTGTGCATCCAATCCCTTAAACCCCAAAGTTATTCCAGATGAGTCCACTATACCTTCCTATATGCCGTATCTACCTGCCGTTCCAAGTAAATTTGTATGTGCCAAACTCTAAACCTTCAAATAAATATTCTGTTTTGTATGCTCAAATAGCTCATGTATCAACCAAGGTTGTCCTTATCTTCCGTGTTAGGCGGGTTATTCTCAAGAGGAGTGGACTCCGCTCCTCACTCACGAGAAAATGGCTGGTCACCGGGATGCCCAGTCCCATGCTTTATGCAAACTAAATCAAAATTAATTGCAAACAAAACTCCCCCTGGGACCTGATGTATGTTGGAGACACTCGTTGTTTCGAGCAAGTCATAGATTGATGCTTGTTGGTGGAGGGGGAGTATAAACTTTACCATTCTGTTTGGGAACCGCCTATAATTTGTTTAGCATGGAAGATATCGCCATCTCTTAGTTGTTACATTGACAATGAAAGTATACCGCTCAAAATGCAATTTATCTCTATTTCAAAACCGAGCTCTAGCACCTCTACAAATCCCTGCTTCCCTCTGCGAAGGGCCTATCCATTTACTTTTATGTTGAGTCATTACCCTCTTATTAAAGAGCACTAGCTGGAGAGCACATCTGTCATTTGCATTCATCACTCTATGTTGGGTATGACTATGATTGGATCTCTTTTACCATGAATTACAATGTCTAGTCAGTCCTTGATCTTTAAAGGTGCTCTGCATTTATGTTTTGCGGTCTCAGAAAGGGCTAGCGAGATACCATCTTGTTATATCATATTATGGTTGTTTTGAGAAAATGTTGTCATCCGAGATTTATTATTATGGCTTGCTAGTTGATTATGCTATTGATATGAGTAATTATGAGACCTAAGAATTATTGCAAATGTGGTTAGTTATGATATATGCTGAAAACTTGAATGCTGGCTTGACAAAATTACAACAACAAGAGCAAACAGAGTTTGTAAAAGTTTTTCTTTCTTTCTTTTAGTTTGTCAACTGAATTGCTTGAGGACAAGCAAGGGTTTAAGCTTGGGGGAGTTGATACGTCTCTGTCGTATCTACTTTTCCAAACACTTTTGCCCTTGTTTTGGACTCTAACTTGTATGATTTGAATGGAACTAACCTGGACTGACGTTGTTTTCAGCAGAATTACCTTGGTGTTGTTTTATGTGCAGAAAGCAAATATTCTCGGAAAGTCCTGAAACTCCACAGAATACCTTAGAAAAAATAATAAAAAATCCTCGCCAAAGATGAAGACCAGGGGCCCACACCCTGTCCACGAGGGTGGGGGACGCCCCCCCCCCTCCTGGGCGCGCCCCCCTACCTCATGGACCCCCTGGAAACCCTCCGACGCCAATTCCAACTCTATATATTCGCTTCCGGAGAGAAAAAAATCAGAGAGAAGAAATCATCGCGTTTTACGATACGGAGCCGCCGCCAAGCCCTAAAACCAATCGGGAGGGCTGATCTAGAGTCCGTTCAGGGCTCCGGGGAGGGGGATTCGTCACCGTCATCATCATCAACCATCCTCCATCACCAATTTCATGATGCTCACCACCGTGCGTGAGTAATTTCATCGTAGGCTTGCTGGACGGTGATGGGTTGGATGAGATTTATCATGTAATCGAGTTAGTTTTGTTAGGGTTTGATCCCTAGTATCCACTATGTTCTGAGATTGATGTTGCTATGACTTTGCTATGCTTAATGCTTGTCACTAGGGCCCGAGTGCCATGATTTCAGATCTAAACCTATTATGTTTTCATGAATATATGTGAGTTCTTGATCCTATCTTGCAAGTCTATAGTCACCTACTATGTGTTATGATCCGGCAACCCCGAAGTGACAATAATCGGGACCACTCCCGGTGATGACCATAGTTTGAGGAGTTCATGTATTCACTATGTGCTAATGCTTTGTTCCGGTTCTCTATTAAAAGAAGGCCTTAATATCCCTTAGTTTCCAATAGGACCCCGCTGCCACGGGAGGGTAGGACCAAATATGTCATGCAAGTTCTTTTCCATAAGCATGTATGACTATATACGGAATACATGCCTACATTAAATTGATGAATTAGAGCTAGTTCTGTGTCACCCTATGTTATGACTGTTACATGATGAACCGCATTCGGCATAATTATCCATCACTGATCCGGTGCCTACGAGTTTTCCATATACTGGTTTACGCTTATTTACTTTCCCGCTGCTACTGTTACAATCACTACAAAATACCAAAAACATTACTTTTGATGTCTTTACTTTTGTTGCCGTTACCACCACTATCATATTACTGTGCTACTAAACACTTTGCTGCAGATACTAAGTTTCCAGGTGTGGTTGAGTTGACAACTCAGCTGCTAATACTTGAGAATATTCTTTGGCTCCCCTTGTGTCGAATCAATAAATTTGGGTTAAATACTCTACCCTCGAAAACTGTTGCGATCCCCTATACTTGTGGGTTATCACCAAACAGCGCCTCGCCCACTTCATCGCCACCCGCATGCGGTACCGCAAGCGCTCGAGGCGGCCCTCGTGGGCGGGGCAGTACGAGTCGAGCAATGCCTCCTACTCCGCTCGCTCCGCGATGATCTGCTCCTCTGCCTGTAGGTGCTCCTGGAGGAGATGGTGGTTGTAGGCAGCGTCGGCCTGCGCCTCCCGGAACTGCTACTCATGCTTCTGTCTAACCGTGTCCATGTATTGGGCACGGGCCTCGCCGATGGTCATGGTGCAATGCACCGGCGAGGATGGCACGGAGGAGGGGGTTGGCGTCGGATAGTCGACTACCATGTTCTCCATTGGGACGTCGTCGTCCTCCGGCTGCCTGCCGGCTTGGTCCATCGTTCGCCTGTCCCGAAGAGCACTGGAGTGCGAGGAAACCATGGTGGGCAGTAGTGGTGTGGACAGGAGAAAGGGAACGGAGGCGGATGATGTTGGGGAACGTTGCAGAAAATTAAAAAAATTTCTACGGTTTCACCAAGATCCATCTATGAGTTCATCTAAGCAACGAGTCAAGGGAGAGAGTTAGCATCTACATACCACTTGTAGATCGCGTGCGGAAGCTTGCAAGGTGATGATGTAGTCGTACTCGACGTGATTCGAATCACCGATGACCAAGTGCTGAACGGACAGCACCTCCGCGTTCAACACACGTACGGGACAGGAGACGTCTCCTCCTTCTTGATCCAGCAAGGGGGAAGGAGAGGTTGAGGAAGACAGCTCCACCGGCAGCACGACGGCGTGGTGATGGTGGAGAGGCAGTACTCCGACAGGGCTTCGCCAAGCACACAATGGAGGAGGAGAGGTGTTGGGGGGGGAGGGCTGCGCCTTGGAGGGTGGTCCGGCTACCCTCCCCTCACCCCTCTATTTATAGGGGGAAGGGA
>NC_041390.1:468791447-468851608 GCF_002162155.2 Triticum dicoccoides
GCTGCCCTCCCCTCACCCCTCTATTTATAGGGGGAAGGGAGAAGGGGGCCGGCCCCCTAGAACCCATCTAGGGGGGGGGTGCGGCGGCCTAGGGGAGAGGGGAGAGGGTGGCTTGCCCCCCAAGCCAAGGGGGGCGCCCCCTCTAGGGTTCCCCCCTCAACCCTAGGCGCATGGGCCCAAGGGAGGGGGTGCGGCCAGCCCACCAGGGGCTGGCTCCCTGCCCCACGCAGCCCATGTGGCCCCCCGGGAGGGGTGGCCCCTCCCGGTGGACCCCCGGAACTCTTCCGGTGGCCCCAGTACAATACCGGTATGACCCCGAAACTTCCCGGTGTCTGTTTGACAACTTCCCATATATAAATCTTTACCTCCGGACCCTTCCGGAGCTCCTCGTGACGTCCAGGATCCCATCCGGGACTCCGAACAACATTCGATAGTCACATACTAGTCTTCCTAATAACCCTAGCGTCACCGAACCTTAAGTGTGTAGACCCTACGGGTTCGGGAGACATGCAGACATGACCGAGACGCTCTCAGTCAATAACCAACAGCGGGATCTGGATACCCATGATGGCTCCCACATGCTCCTCGATGTTGTCATCGGATGAACCACGATGTCGAGGATTCGATCAAACCCTGTATGCAATTCCCTTTGTCAATCGGTACGTTACTTGCCCGAGACTCGATCGTCGGTATCCCAATACCTTGTTCAGTCTCGTTACCGGCAAGTCACTTTACTCGTACCGTAATGCATGATCCCGTGTCCAACACCTTGGTCACATTGAGCTCATTATGATGATGCATTACCGAGTGGGCCCAGAGATACCTCTCCGTCATACGGAGTGACAAATCCCAGTCTCGATCCGTGTCAACCCAACAGATATTTCCGGAGATACCTGTAATGCACCTTTATAGTCACCCAGTTACGTTGTGACGTTTGATACACCCAAGGCACTCTTACGGTATCCGGGAGTTACACGATCTCATGGTCGAAGGAAGAGATACTTGACACTGGCAAAGCTCTAGCAAAACGAACTACACGATCTTTTATGCTATGCTTAGAATTGGGTCTTGTCCATCACATCATTCTCCTAATGATGTGATCCCGTTATCAATGACATCCAATGTCCATAGTCAGGAAACCATGACTATCTGTTGATCACAACGAGCTAGTCAACTAGAGGCTCACCAGGGACATATTGTGGTCTAAGTATTCACACGTGTATTACGATTTCCGAATAATACAGTTACAGCATGAATAAAAGACATTTATCATGAACATTGAAATATAGTAATACTTTTATTATTGCCTCTAGGGCATATTTCCAACAGTCTCCCACTTGCACTAGAGTTACCAATCTAGTTACATTGTGATGAATCGAACACCCATAGAGTTCTGGTGTTGATCATGTTTTGCACGCGAGAGAGGTTTAGTCAGCGGATCTGCGACATTCAGATCCGTGTGCACTTTGCAAATCTCTATGTCTCCATCTTGAACATTTTCATGGATGGAGTTGAAACGACGCTTGATGTGCCTGGTCTTGTTGTGAAACCTGGGCTCCTTGGCGAGGGCAATAGCTCCAGTGTTGTCACAGAAGAGTTTGATCGGCCCCGACGCATTGGGTATGACTCCTAGGTCGGTGATGAACTCCTTCACCCAAATCGCTTCATGCGCTGCCTCCGAGGCTGCCATGTACTCCGCTTCACACGTAGATCCCGCCACGACGCTCTGCTTGCAGCTGCACCAGCTTACTGCTCCACCATTCAACATATACACGTATCCGGTTTGTGACTTAGAGTCATCCAGATCTGAGTCGAAGCTAGTGTCGACGTAACCCTTTACGACGAGCTCTTCGTCTCTTCCATAAACGAGAAACATGTCCTTCGTCCTTTTCAGGTACTTCAGGATATTCTTGACCGCTGTCCAGTGTTCCTTGCCGGGATTACTTTGGTATCTTGCTACCAAACTTACGGCAAGGTTTACATCGGGTCTGGTACACAGCATGGCATACATAATAGATCCTATGGCTGAAGCATAGGGGATGACACTCATCTCTTCTTTATCTTTTGCCGTGGTCGGTGACTGAGCCGAGCTCAATCTCACACCTTGTAACATAGGCAAGAACCCCTTCTTGAACTGATCCATTTTGAACCTCTTCAAAATCTTATCAAGGTATGTGCTTTGTGAAAGACCTATGAGGCGTCTCGATCTATCTCTATAGATTTTGATGCCTAATATATAAGCAGCTTTTCCAAGGTCCTTCATTGAAAAACACTTATTCAAGTAGGCCTTAATGTTGTCCAGAAATTCTATATTATTTCCCATCAAGAGTATGTCATCTACATATAATATGAGAAATGCTACAGAGCTCCCACTCACTTTCTTGTAAACGCAGGCTTCTCCATAAGTCTGCATAAACCCAAATGCTTTGATCATCTCATCAAAGCGAATGTTCCAACTCCGAGATGCTTGCACCAGTCCATAAATGGATCGCTGGAGCTTGCATACTTTGTTAGCGTTCCGAGGATCGACAAAACCTTCCGGCTGCATCATATACAGTTCTTCCTTAAGATGCCCGTTAAGGAATGCCGTTTTGACGTCCATTTGCCATATCTCATAATCATAGTATGCGGCAATTGCTAACATGATTCGGACGGACTTCAGCTTCGCTACGGGAGAGAAAGTCTCGTCGTAGTCAATCCCTTGAACTTGTCGATAACCCTTTGTAACATTACCATCCGCGTCCGTCTTCTTCTTAAAAATCTATTTGTTTTCTATCGCTCGCCGATCATCGGGCAAGTCTGTCAAAGTCCATACTTTGTTTTCATACATGGATTCTATCTCGGATTTCATGGCTTCAAGCCATTTGTTGGAATCCGGGCCCGCCATCGTTTCTTCATAGTTCGAAGGTTCATTGTTGTCTAACAACATGATTTCCAGGACAGGGTTGCCGTACCACTCTGGTGCGGAACGTGTCCTTGTGGACCTACGAAGTTCAGCAGTAACTTGATCCGAAGTACCTTGATCATCATCATTGTTTTCCTCTTCAGTTGGTGTGGGCATCCCAGGAACGGTTTCCTGCGCTGCGCCACTTTCCCGCTCAAGAGGTAGTACTTCATCGAGTTCTACTTTCCTCCCACTTACTTCTTTCGAGAGAAACTCTTTTTCCAGAAAGCATCCGTTCTTGGCAACAAAGATCTTGCCTTCGGATCTTAAGTAGAAGGTATACCCGACAGTTTCCTTAGGGTATCCTATGAATACGCATTTTTCTGACTTGGGTTCGAGCTTTTCAGGTTGAAGTTTCTTGACATAAGCATCGCATCCCCAAACTTTTAGAAACGACAGCTTAGGTTTCTTTCCAAACCATAATTCATACGGTGTCGTCTCAACGGATTTAGACGGTGCCCTATTTAAAGTGAATGTAGCTGTCTCTAGAGCGTATCCCCAAAATGATAGCGGTAAATCGGTAAGAGACATCATAGATCGCACCATATCCAATAGGGTGCGATTACGACGTTCGGACACACCGTTTCGCTGAGGTGTTCCAGGCGGCGTGAGCTGTGAAACGATTCCACATTTCCTTAAGTGTGTACCAAAAAATTCGTGACTTAAGTATTCTCCTCCACGATCTGATCATAAGAATTTTATCTTTCGGTCACGTTGATTCTCTACCTCATTCTGAAATTCCTTGAACTTTTCAAAGGTCTCAGACTTGTGTTTCATTAAGTAGACATACCCATATCTACTCAAGTCATCTGTGAGAGTGAGAACATAACGATATCCTCCGCGAGCCTCAACGCTCATTGGACCGCACACATCGGTATGTATGATTTCCAACAAGTTGGTCGCTCGCTCCATTGTTCCGGAGAACGGAGTCTTGGTCATTTTGCCCAAAAGGCATGGTTCGCACGTGTCAAACGATTCATAATCAAGAGACTCTAAAAGTCCATCGGCATGGAGCTTCTTCATGCGCTTGACACCAATGTGACCAAGGCGGCAGTGCCACAAGTATGTGGGACTATCGTTATCAACTTTAAATCTTTTGGCATCTACACTATGAACATGTGTAATATTACGCTCGAGATTCATTAAGAATAAACCATTGACCATCGGAGCATGACCATAAAACATATCTCTCATATAAATCGAACAACCATTATTCTCAGACTTAAATGAGTAGCCATCTCATATTAAACGAGATCCAGATACAATGTTCATGCTCAAACTTGGCACTAAATAACAATTATTAAGGTTCAAAACTAATCCCGTAGGTAAATGTAGAGGCAGCGTGCCGACGGCGATCACATCGACTCTGGAACCATTCCCGACGCGCATCGTCACCTCGTCCTTCGCCAGTCTCCGTTTATTTCGCAGCTCCTGCTGTGAGTTACAAATATGAGCAACGGCACCGGTATCAAATACCCAGGAGTTACTACGAGTACTGGTAAGGTACACATCAATCACATGTATATCAAATATACCTTTGGTGTTGCCGGCCTTCTTATCCGCTAAGTATTTGGGGCAGTTCCGCTTCCAGTGACCCTTCCCCTTGCAATAAAAGCACTCAGTCTCAGGCTTGGGTCCATTCTTTGACTTCTTCCCGGTAACTGGCTTACCAGGCGCGGCAACATCTTTGCCGTCCTTCTTCAAGTTCTTCTTACCCTTGCCCTTCTTGAACTTAGTGGTCTTATTGACCATCAACACTTGATGTTCTTTCTTGATTTCAGCCTCTGCTGACTTCAGCATCGAGAACACTTCAGGAATGGTCTTTTCCATCCCCTGCATGTTGTAGTTCATCACAAAGCTCTTGTAGCTTGGTGGGAGCGACTGGAGGATTCTGTCAATGACTGCCTCATCTGGGAGGTTAATGTTCAGCTGGGTCATACGGTTGTGCAACCCAGACATCTTCAGGATGTGCTCACTGACAGAACTGTTTTCCTCCATCTTACAACTGTAGAACTTGTCAGAGACATCATATCTCTCGACCCGGGCATGAGCTTGAAAAACTAGTTTCAGCTCTTCGAACATCTCATATGCTCCGTGGTGCTCAAAACGCTTTTGGAGCCCCGGTTCTAAGCTGTAAAGCATGCCGCACTGAACGAGGGAGTAATCATCAGCACGAGACTGCCAAGCATTCATAATGTCTTGGTTCTCTGGGACGGGAGCGTCACCTAGCGGTCCTTCTAGGACATATTGTTTCCTGGCAGCTATGAGGATGATCCTCAGGTTCCGGACCCAGTCCGTATAGTTGCTGCCATCATCTTTCAGCTTGGTTTTCTCTAGGAACGCATTGAAGTTCATGTTGACATGAGCGTTGGCCATTTGATCTACAAGACATATTTGCAAAGGTTTTAGACTAAGTTCATGATAATTAAGTTCTAATCAAATTATGAACTCCCACTTAGATTAGACATCCCTCTAGTCATCTAAGTGTTACACGATCCGAGTCGACTAGCCCGTGTCCGATCATCACGTGAGACGGACTAGTCATCGTCGGTGAACATTCTCATGTTGATCGTATCTTCCATACGACTCGTGTTCGACCTTTCGGTCTCCGTGTTCCGAGGCCATGTCTGCACATGCTAGGCTCGTCAAGTTAACCCTAAGTGTTTTCGCTGTGTAAAACTGTCTTACACCCATTGTATGTGAACGTAAGAATCCATCACACCCGATCATCACGTGGTGCTTAGAAGCGACGAACTGTAGCAACGGTGCACAGTTAGGGGAGAACACTTCTTGAAATTTTATAAGGGATCATCTTATTTACTACCGTCGTCCTAAGTAAACAAGATGCATAAACATAATAAACATCACATGCAATTATATAGTTGTGACATGATATGGCCAATATCATATAGCTCCATTGATCTTCATCTTCGGGGCTCCATGATCATCTTGTCACTGGCTTGACACCATGATCTCCATCATCATGATCTCCATCATCGTGTCTTCATGAAGTTGTCACGCCAACGACTACTTCTACTTCTATGACTAACGTTTAGCAATAAAGTAAAGTAGTTTACATGGCGTTATTCAATGACACGCAGGTCATACAAAAAATAAAGACAACTCCTATGGCTCCTGCCGGTTGTCATACTCATCGACATGCAAGTCGTGAATCCTATTACAAAGAACATGATCTCATACATCACAATTCATCATTCATCACAACTTCTGGCCATATCACATCACATGATCAATCGCTGCAAAAACAAGTTAGACGTCCTCTAATTGTTGTTGCATCTTTTACGTGGCTGCAATTGGGTTCTAGCAAGAACGTTTTCTTACCTACGAATCACCACAACGTGATTTTGTCAACTTCTATTTATCCTTCATAAGGGCCCTGTTCATCGATTCCGCTCCAACTAAAGTGGGAGAGACAGACACCCGCCAGCCACCTTATGCAACTAGTGCATGTCAGTCGGTGGAACCGGTCTCACGTAAGCATACGTGTAAGGTTGGTCCGGGCCGCTTCATCCCACAATACCGTTGAGCAAGAAAAGACTAGTAGAGGCAAGTAAGATGACAAAATCCACGCCCACAACAAAATTGTGTTCTACTCGTGCAAAGAGAACTACGCATAGACCTAGCTCATGATGCCACTGTTGGGGAACGTTGCAGAAAATTAAAAAATTTTCTACGGTTTCACCAAGATCCATCTATGAGTTCATCTAAGCAACGAGTCAAGGGAGAGAGTTAGCATCTACATACCACTTGTAGATCGCGTGCGGAAGCTTGCAAGGTGATGATGTAGTCGTACTCGACGTGATTCGAATCACCGATGACCAAGTGCTGAACGGACAGCACCTCCGCGTTCAACACACGTACGGGACGGGAGACGTCTCCTCCTTCTTGATCCAGCAAGGGGGAAGGAGAGGTTGAGGAAGACAGCTCCACCGGCAGCACGACGGCGTGGTGATGGTGGAGAGGCAGTACTCCGACAGGGCTTCGCCAAGCACACAATGGAGGAGGAGAGGTGTTGGGGAGGGGAGGGCTGCGCCTTGGAGGGTGGTCCGGCTGACCTCCCCTCACCCCTCTATTTATAGGGGGAAGGGAGAAGGGGGACGGCCCCCTAGAACCCATCTAGGGGGGGGTGCGGCGGCCTAGGGGAGAGGGGAGAGGGTGGCTTGCCCCCCAAGCCAAGGGGGGCGCCCCCTCTAGGGTTCCCCCCTCAACCCTAGGCGCATGGGCCCAAGGGAGGGGGTGCGGCCAGCCCACCAGGGGCTGGCTCCCTGCCCCACGCAGCCCATGTGGCCCCCCGGGAGGGGTGGCCCCTCCCGGTGGACCCCCGGAACTCTTCCGGTGGCCCCGGTACAATACCGGTATGACCCCGAAACTTCCCGGTGTCTGTTTGACAACTTCCCATATATAAATCTTTACCTCCGGACCCTTCCGGAGCTCCTCGTGACGTCCAGGATCCCATCCGGGACTCCGAACAACATTCGATAGTCACATACTAGTCTTCCTAATAACCCTAGCGTCACCGAACCTTAAGTGTGTAGACCCTACGGGTTCGGGAGACATGCAGACATGACCGAGACGCTCTCAGTCAATAACCAACAGCGGGATCTGGATACCCATGATGGCTCCCACATGCTCCTCGATGTTGTCATCGGATGAACCATGATGTCGAGGATTCGATCAAACCCTGTATGCAATTCCCTTTGTCAATCGGTACGTTACTTGCCCGAGACTCGATCGTCGGTATCCCAATACCTTGTTCAGTCTCGTTACCGGCAGGTCACTTTACTCGTACCGTAATGCATGATCCCGTGTCCAACACCTTGGTCACATTGAGCTCATTATGATGATGCATTACCGAGTGGGCCCAGAGATACCTCTCCGTCATACGGAGTGACAAATCCCAGTCTCGATCCGTGTCAACCCAACAGATACTTTCGGAGATACCTGTAATGCACCTTTATAGTCACCCAGTTACGTTGTGACGTTTGATACACGCAAGGCACTCTTACGGTATCCGGGAGTTACACGATCTCATGGTCGAAGGAAGAGATACTTGACACTGGCAAAGCTCTAGCAAAACGAACTACACGATCTTTTATGCTATGCTTAGAATTGGGTCTTGTCCATCACATCATTCTCCTAATGATGTGATCCCGTTATCAACGACATCCAATGTCCATAGTCAGGAAACCATGACTATCTGTTGATCACAACGAGCTAGTCAACTAGAGGCTCACCAGGGACATATTGTGGTCTAAGTATTCACACGTGTATTACGATTTCCGGATAATACAGTTATAGCATGAATAAAAGACATTTATCATGAACATTGAAATATAATAATACTTTTATTATTGCCTCTAGGGCATATTTCCAACAGATGACTGCGGCTATGGCCGGCGCAATAGTTTATATAGCAATGGTGGGTGGTGAAGGGACGGACGTGTGGCATCGACGTAGCCGCCTCGGCAACCACGTATCATTAATATGGGCGGCACATGGACGGACGAACGGCACTTGTGTTGTTTGGAGGCGGACCAATCGCCTGCACCGAGAAGCGGGGCGGGCAGCGCTGACCGTTTCAGGCGAAAAGCATGCACGGGCGAGGGAGGCGGTCTGGGTGGGCCCGGGCAGTCAGGCTCGTGCTTGGCAGCGGGTCGGTCCAGTAGCCGGACATGCTGGCTCGCCAGCAAGCTCGCCGAGCTGAGCGACGACAATCATACAATGGACGTAACTTCCGACCAGGAGCCAGCGCCACTGTCCAAGCCGGTTCATGCCATGTTCACCAAAGAACAGGTGCGGCCGCACTTCGACGCCCTAATGGAGGAAGAGCTACCAGTGCAGGAGGGCCTGTGTTGTAACCTCCGTCTCCTCAACGAGCACCGGTGAACAAGCGAAAGACAATGCCGTCGCGGACATGTGGCCCTATGATCCTGGCTTCCCGTATCAGACCATCCGTAGAGCCCGCGAGGCCCTCTCCGTCATTCTTCGAGTTGTTGCGCTTGCCGTGGCGCCGCCGTCTCGTGTTGTCAACATGGTCAACGGACATGAGGAATGAGGAGATGACTTTACTTGGAGAGGAAGACAGTGGGGATCCACCAGGGCCATAGCCGCACGTACGCAAGTGCCTCCTTATTATATACAACTATAATTTTTTTTGCTTCTTCCTGGTTTCCTGACATCATGGTCTCACACCATTGTCAACCTATGTAGTCAATAAATGAGAGAATTGCACAAGGAGCGTCCGACAGCTCGGACCAAGCAGCTCGAGCAGTATTTGTGTTTTTGAGGTGTGAGCACTACAGGGTTTTTCTTCAGCGATATTTTCATTGTTGTTCAGAGGAGAGAAGGGTATTAACTGGGCGGGTTGTGGCCCGTCTAGCCCAGCCCAGATATTATTATTATTTTCAAGCTGAAAATGGCTAGCCCAGCTATACTTTTTTTTGAGTAATACCCAAGCAAGGTCAACTTGTTATTATCCGCCCCGCTGGGCTGCAAACTTTCCTAGGAGGGATGCATTAGGCTTAACAAGAAAATAGGATTTAAGAAATAATAAATGGGATGCAATTATAAAAACTGGGCAGTAACTATAAAAAATGCACCAAACACGTAATTAGTTTATAAAATATTATTTTGGATTTTGAAAATTTTAATTTCATTAATTGTTCCACGCACAATATTTTGTTGGATTTTTACATCATACAAATTTATATTGAAATTGTATTTAATCTGACTAGAAATTTCGGGATAAAAATATTTTGAATCCCATCAAAATGTGGGAAATTTTATTGAATTCTATTTTGAGCGGTTGGTTGAAATTATTAATCGTTGTTCTAGCTAGAAAATGGGTTGTATTTTTATAAAACTGTAAATAGGTTATAGTAAATTCTATTAGAATTCAAAAATGGGTTGTACATTCTTACAAATTGCAAATGGACTGTAGTAAATTCCACTAGAATTCAAAAATGGATTGTACATTCTTACAAATTGCAAATGGGCTATAAGTTATCTGCCACACACTTGTGGGCCTACTACGTTGACGCGTCCCCTAAAAAAATTAAGTTGACACGTATGTAAGGCCTTTGTCAACTTATAGTCAACACACGGTTCTAGCAGCAGTGGCCGTTGGATGTCCATCCAACGGATGTCGTGCTTCTTCTTCAATCTCGGATATTCTAGCTTCAACCACCCAAAAAATTATTCCTTCCCTTGAACTCTGGACGCACCGTTTCGGAAGCTGACCTATGGGCCTACTAAGTTGACGCGTACCAAGGGCTTTGTCAACTTAGTTAATATAAACGATTCTAGCTGCAGTGACCGTACAATGTCCATCCAACGGCCGTCGTGCTTCTTAAACCTCTGGTCTTTTTGCTCCAGCCGCCCAAACCAGCGTCGACCGTGCCGCCTGCTCCTGCCTCCCGTGTCCGGCTGTGCTGCCACCACTGGCCATGCCTTCCCTCTATACTCACCCACACCTCTTGTTATTCTCCGGCGATGGCAGCCTCACACCGCAGCCGAAGCAGTCAACCCACGTACTTCCCTCTGCATGGGCATCCACTGCCGCTCTTCCCCGACTCCGCGCCGTCCCCTTCCTAGGCCTCGCTGCCATCCACCGCCCTGGTGATCTCGTCGCGTCATGGTCAGCGTGATCAAGGAACGACTTCCATCGGAAGAGTACTGTACGTGGAAAGGCTGGCAGCTGGGTCCACGGCCGCAGCAAGTAAGTGCCTCCTTATTACGTAGAAAATAATGATTCCTCCACCTGACAGCAGGGACCCACCGGACGGGTCACCGTATTTTGCGAAAAAATGTTTCCCCCTGACAACTGGGACCCACCAGCTACATCTTTACACGCAAGGAAGTGCGTCCATATTGAAGGCAAAAAAATGATTCGCCCCCTAACTGTTGGGACCCACTAGCTACATCTAAGCACACAAGGAAGTTCCTGACAGTCGGGACCCAGCTGGTCGAAGCGTACGTAGCATTGTCATTCTGGTCGCAAACGTGTACGTACATACTGGTGATACGTCCATTTTGCATCATGCTTTTATATCGATATTTATTGCATTATGGGCTGTTATTACACATTATGTCACAATACTTACGCCCATTCTCACTTATTTTACAAGGTTTACATAAAGAGGGAGAATGCCGGCAGCTGGGATTCTGGGCTGGAAAAGGAGCAAATATTAGAGACCTATTCTGTACAGCTCCAAAAGTCCTGAAACTTCACGGAAGTTATTTTCATAATATATAAAAAATACTAAGCGCAAGAAGTACCAGAGGGGGGGCACTCACCAGCCACGAGGGTGGGGGCGCGCCCTACCCCTGGGCGCGCCCCCTGCCTCGTGGGCCCCCTGGTGGCCCTACGATGCCCATCTTCTGCTATATGGAGTCTTTCGTGGAGAAAAAAAATCATAAGCAAGCTTTCGGAACGAGACTCTGCCGCCACGAGGCGGAACCATGGCGGAACCAATCTAGGTCTCCGGCGGAGCTGTTCTGCCGGGGACACTTCCCTCCGGGAGGGGGAAATCATCGCCATCGTCATCACCAACGATCCTCTCATCGGGAGTGGGTCAATTTCCATCAACATCTTCACCAGCACCATCTCCTCTCAAACCCTAGTTCATCTCTTTTATCCAATTCTTGTCTCTAAGTCTGGGATTGGTACCTGTAGGTTGCTAGTAGTGTTGATTACTCCTTGTAGTTGATGCTAGTTGGTTTACTTGGTGGAAGATCATATGTTCAGATCCTATTTGCACATTAATACCCCTCTAATTATGAACATGAATATGCTTTGTGAGTAGTTACGTTTGTTCCTGAGGACATGGGAGAAGTCTTGTATTAGTAGTCATGTGAATTTGGTATTCGTTCGATATTTTGATGAGATGTATGTTGTCTCTCCTCTAGTGGTGTTATGTGAACGTCGACTACATGACACTTCACCATTATTTGGTTCTAGAGGAAGGCATTGGGAAGTAATAAGTAGATGATGGGTTGCTAGAGTGATAGAAGCTTAAACCCTAGTTTATGCGTTGCTTCGTAAGGGGCTGATTTGGATCCATATGTTTCATGCTATGGTTAGGTTTACCTTAATACTTTTGTTGTAGTTGCGGGTGCTTGCAATAGAGGTTAATCATAAGTGGGATGCTTGTCCAAATAAGGACAGTACCCAAGCACCGGTCCACCCGCATACCAAATTATCAAAGTACCGAACGTGAATCATATGAACGTGATGAAAACTAGCTTGACGATAATTCCCATGTGTCCTCGGGAGCGCTTTTCTCTATATAAGAGTTTGTCCAGGCTTGTCCTTTGCTACAAAAAGGATTAGGCCACCTTGCTGCACCTTATTTACTTTTATTACTTGTTGTTCGTTACAAATTATCTTATCACAAAACTATCTGTTACCTATAATTTCAGTGCTTGCAGAGAATACCTTGCTGAAAACCGCTTATCATTTTCTTCTGCTCCTCGTTGGGTTCGACACTCTTACTTATCGAAAGGACTACGATAGATCCCCTATACTTGTGGGTCATCAAGACTCTTTTCTGGCGCTGTTGCCGGGGAGTGAAGTGCCTTTGGTAGGTGGAATTTGGTAAGGAAAAATTTATATAGTGTGCTGAAATTTACTGTCACTTGTTACTATGGAAAGTAATCCTCTGAGGGGCTTGTTCGGGGTATCTTCACCTCGACCAGTAGAGCAAAGAGTTGCTCCTCAACCTACTCAACCTACTGAACCTACTGAAAATGAAAATGTCTACTTTGAAATTCCTTCGGGTATGATAGAAAAACTACTAGCTATTCCTTTTGCAGGAGATGGAACATTACATCCTGATGAGCACCTAATATATGTGGATGAAGTTTGTGGATTATTTAAGCTTGCAGGTATGCCCAATGATGTTATCAAGAAGAAGGTCTTCCCTTTATCTTTTGAGGGAGATGCATTTACATGGTATAGGCTATGTGATGATACGGGATCATGGAACTACAAATGATTGAAATTGGAATTTCATCAGAAGTTTTATCCTATGCATCTTGTTCATCATGATCGTAATTATATATATAATTTTTGGCCTCGTGAAGGAGAAAGCATCGCTCAAGCTTGGGGGAAGCTTAAATCAGTGTTATATTCATGCCCCAATCATGAGCTCTCAAGAGAAATGATTATCCAAAAAAATTATGCTCTGCTTTCTGATAACAATCGCACCATGCTCGATACTTCTTGTGCTGGCTCTTTTATGATGAAGACTATTGAATTCAAATGGGATTTATTGGAAAGAATTAAACGTAACTCTGAAGATTGGGATCTCGACGAAGGTAAGGAGTCAGGTATGACACCTAAGTTTGATTGTGTTAAATCTTTTATGGATACCGATGTTTTCCGTAAATTTAGCACTAAATATGGACTTGACTCTAAGATAGTAGCTTCTTTCTGTGAATCTTTTGCTACTCATGTTGATCTCCCTAAGGAAAAGTGGTTTAAATATCATCCTCCCATAGAAGTAAAAGAAGCTGCACCTATTAAAGTTGAAGAAAAGACTATCACTTATAATGATCCTATTGTTCCTACTGCTTATGTTGAGAAACCACCTTTTCCTGTTAGGATAAAAGATCATGCTAAAGCTTTAACTGTGGTTCGCAAAAGCAATATTAGAACCTATACACCTCCTGAGCAAGTTAAAGTTGAACCTAATATTGCTATTGTTAAGGATCTCTTGGTTGATAATATTGATGGGCATGTTATTTACTTCTGTGATGAAACTGCTAGAATTTCTAAACCTTGTGCTAAAGATAAACATAGACCTGTGGTAGGCATGCCAGTTATTTCTGTTAAAATAGGAGATCATTGTTATCATGGCTTGTGTGATATGGGTGCCAGTGCTAGTGCAATACCTATTGACTTATACAAAGAAATTATGCATGATATTGCACCTGCTGAGTTAGAAGATATTGATGTCACAATTAAACTTGCCAATAGAGATACTATTTCACCAATTGGGATTGTTAGAGATGTTGAAGTCTTGTGTGGGAAAACTAAATATCCCACTGATTTTCTTGTTCTTGGTTCCCCACAAGATAGCTTTTGTCCCATTATATTTGGTAGACCTTTCTTAAACACTGTTAATGCTAGGATAGACTGCGAAAAGGATGTTGTTACTATTGGTTTAGGTGATATGTCTCATGAGTTCAACTTTTCTAAATTTCATAGACAACACCGTGAAGAGGAATTGCCTAGTAAAGATGAAATTATTGGTCTTGCTTCTATTGCCGTACCTCCTAGTGATCCTTTAGAACAATATTTGCTAGACCATGAAAATGATATGTTTATGAATGAAAGAAGGGAAATAGATGAGGTGTTCTTTAAACAGGGACCTATTCTGAAACACAACTTGCCTGTTGAAATCTTAGGGGATCCTCCTCCACCTAAGGGTGATCCCATGTTTGAGCTTAAACCATTGCCTGATACTCTTAAATATGCTTATCTTGATGAAAAGAAGATATATCATGTTATTATTAGTGCTAACCTTTCAGAGAAGGAGGAAGAAAAATTATTGAAAACTCTAAAGAAGCACCGTGCTACTATTGGATATACTCTTGATGATCTTAAGGGCATTAGTCCCACTCTATGTCAACACAAAATAAATTTGGAAAAAGATGCCAAACCAGTTATTGATCACCAACGACGACTGAATCCTAAGATGAAAGAAGTGGTAAGAAAAGAAATACTAAAGCTCCTTGAGGCAGGTATAATTTATCCCATTGCTGATAGTCAGTGGGTAAGTCAAGTCCATTGTGTTCCTAAGAAGGGAGGTATTACTGTCGTTCCTAAGGATAAGGATGAATTGATTCCACAAAGAATTATTACAGGTTATAGGATGGTAATTGATTTCCGCAAATTAAATAAGGCTACTAAAAAGATCATTACCCCTTACCTTTTATTGATCAAATGCTAGAAAGATTATCCAAACATACACATTTTGCTTTCTAGATGGTTATTTTGGTTTCTCTCAAATACCTGTATCAGCTGATGAGCAATCTAAGACCACTTTTACTTGCCCTTTCGGTACTTTTGCTTATAGACGTATGCCTTTTGGTTTATGTAATGCACCTGCTACCTTTCAAAGATGCATGATGGCTATATTTTCTGATTTTTGTGAAAAGATATGTGAGGTATTCATGGATGATTTCTCCGTTTATGGATCCTCTTTTGATGATTACTTAAGCAACCTTGATTGAGTTTTGCAGAGATGTGAAGAAACTAACCTTGTCTTGAATTGGGAGAAATGCCACTTTATGGTTAATGAAGGTATTGTCTTGGGGCACAAAATTTCTGAAAGAGGCATTGAAGTTGATAAAGCTGAAGTTGATGCTATTGAAAAGATGTCGTGTCCCAAGGACATCAAAGGTATAAGAAGTTTCCTTGGTCATGCTGGTTTTTATAGGAGGTTCATTAAGGACTTCTCAAAATTTTCTCGGCCTCTGACTAATTTATTACAAAAAGATATACCATTCGTCTTTGATAATGATTGTGTAGAAGCATTTGAAATACTTAAGAAAGCATTGATCCTGCACCTATTGTTCAGCCACCTGATTGGAATTTACCTTTTGAAATTATGTGTGATGCTAGTGATTATGTTGTGGGTGCTGTTCTAGGGCAAAGAGTTGATAAGAAATTAAATGTTATTCAATATGCTTGTAAAACTCTAGACAATGCCCAGAGAAATTATGCTACAACCGAAAAAGAATTCTTAGCAGTTGTATTTGCTTGTGATAAGTTCAGACCTTACATTGTTGATTCTAAAGTAACTATTCACACGGATCATGTTGCTATTAAATATCTTATGGAAAAGAAAGATGTTAAACCTAGACTTATTAGATGGGTTCTCTTGCTACAAGAATTTGATTTGCATATTATTGATAGAAAGGGAGCTGAGAACCCCATTGCAGATAACTTGTCTAGGTTGGAAAATGTCCTTGATGACCCACTACCTATTGATGATAGCTTTCCTGATGAACAATTAAATGTCATAAATGCTTCTCACACTGCTCCATGGTATGCTGATTTTGCTAATTACATTGTTGCTAAGTTTATACCACCTAGTTTCACATACCAGCAAAAGAAAAAGTTTTTCTATGATTTACGACATTACTTCTGGGATGACCCACACCTTTATAAAGGAGTAGATGGTGTTATTAGACGTTGTGTACCTGAGCATGAACAGGAATAGATCCTACGCAAGTGTCACTCCGAAGCTTATGGAGGACACCACGCTGGAGATACAACTGCACATAAGGTATTGCAATCCGGTTTTATTGGCCTACTCTCTTCAAGGATGCCCGTAAGTTTGTTGTATCTTGTGTTGAATGTCAAAGCATTGGTAATATTAGTAGACATCAAGAAATGCCTATGAATTATTCACTTGTTATTGAACCATTTGATGTTTGGGGCTTTGATTATATGGGACCGTTTCCTGCCTCTAATGGGTATACACATACTTTAGTTGCTGTTGATTACGTTACTAAGTGGGTAGAAGCTATTCCAACTAGTAGTGCTGATCACAACACCTCTATTAAGATGCTTAAAGAAGTTATTTTTCTAAGGTTTGGAGTCCCTAGATATTTAATGACTGATGGTGGTTCACATTTTATTCATGGTGCTTTCCATAAAATGCTTGCTAAGTATGGTGTTAATCATAGAATTACATCTCCTTATCACCCATAGTCTAGTGGTCAAGTAGAATGAGTAATAGAGAACTCAAATTAATTTTGCAAAAGATTGTTAATAGATCTGGAAATAATTGGTCCAAGAAACTTGATGATGCATTATGGGCCTATAGAACTGCATATAAAAATCCTACGGGTATGTCTCCGTATAAAATAGTTTATGGAAAAGCATGTCACTTACCTCTCGAACTAGAACATAAGGCATATTGGGCTATTAAAGAGCTCAATTATGATTTCAAACTTGCCGGTGAGAAGAGGTTATTTGACATTATCTCACTTGATGAATGGAGAACCCAAGCCTATGAGAATGCCAAATTATTTAAAGAAAAAGTTAAAAGATGGCATGATAAAAGAATACAAAAGCGTGAGTTTAATGTAGGTGATTATGTATTGCTATACAACTCTTGTTTAAGATTTTTTGCAGGAAAGCTTCTCTCTAAATGGGAAGGTCCTTACGTTATTGAGCAGGTCTATTGTTCCGGTGCCATAAAAATCAACAACTTCGAAGGCACAAATCCGAAGGTGGTGAACGGTCAAAGAATCAAACATTATATCTCGGGTAATCCTATAAATGTTGAAACCAATGTTATTGAAACCATAACCCTAGAGGAATACATAAGGGACACTTTCCAGAACGTTTTAGACTCCGAAAAGGAATAGGTACACGGTACATTAAGTAAACCGACTCCAAAACAGTTCTAATGGCAGTTTTTCTCTGTTTTGGAATATTTAGAAAGATAAGAAGCATTCCGAGAAGGACACGAGGACTCCACGAGGGTGGAGGGCGCGCCCTACCCCCTGGGCGCGCCCCTGCCTCGTGGGCACCTCGTGTGCTCTCCGGACTCCGTTTTCTTGTACGATATGTATTTTGGTCGGTAAAAAATCATTATATAATCTCCCGAAGGTTTTGACTCTCGTATCACGCAATTATCCTATGTTTGTGTTTCGAGCTGCTGCTGCAGATTAGAGCAAGATGTCTTCGTCAGTCGAGGAGAGCCGGGTGTCTCATCCGGCATCGAGATCAATGACAAACAACAATGCTGACCACTTTGGGCCAGCAACGGAGGAAGAGATGGAGGCTGATTTGAAGAGGATAGATGTCATGGAGGAGGATCAAGAAGTCACTTCTCGCTTTTGAGCTGGATTCACAATGGGGGAACTACAGAGCTCGGCTATCCCAAACTCGATTATCCCTTCCAATGTTCGATTTCTTTCTTATGAAAACATGAAAAAGAGTGTCACTTGTTCTCCCGCAGCTATGCAACACCCTTGGGTGCAAGGAGCTTTGGCTGTTACGGGAAAGCTTCGAAAGGAAATAATGGACCTGAAGCAGCAAGTCAATAAGCTCGAGGAGGAGAATCGTATCCTGAGGGGCATCATCGCCAAGAATATCACATCACCAACCCTGAAAAAGGAGACATAATCACATGGGTATGAGCACTCCCCTTGGCAATTGCCAAGCTTGGGGGGAGGTGCCCCGGTATCGTATCACCATCACCTTCATCTTTACCGTTTTTCTTAGTTTGATCCTTTTGATAATATTCTGATCTAGTAGAATAAAAGTTTTTAGTATGATCTAGTTTTGAGTTTTGCTTTATGATCCCTCTATGTAATCGAGTCCATGAGCTATATAATAAAGATTAGTGTTGAGTCAAGGGCTTGATTATTTTGCCATGATCTTGAGTGAATAAAAGAAAAGAGAAAAGAATAAAAAGAAATAAAAGAGATCATAAGGATCTTATGGAGAGTAATGAGCTCACATATAAAGAGTATTATGAATAAAAGTTGTTGAGAGTTGACAAACATAGTTTTGGTCATCGTTGCAATTAATAGGAAGTAATAAAGAAAGAGAGGTCTTCACATATAAATATACTATCTTGGACATCTTTTATGATTGTGAGCACTCATTAAAATATGATATGCTAAAGAGTTGACATTTGTCGTGGTTTTGTCACGGCAGATGTCCTCGAGAAAGGACTTAGTCGTGGAGCCATCGCGACGGGTTAGCTTGAAGGGGTTAAAGCGGACACAAGGACACAAGAGAGTTTATACTAGTTCGGCCCCTTCGATGAAGGTAAAAGCCTACGTCTAGTTGTGATGGAATTGATGGGGTTTTGATGACTAGGGAGCAAACAAGCTTCGCCTATGTCTCGAGTTGTTGTCTGTTGTCCCTGAACCGCCGCCGAGTCGTCCCCTTATATACATGGGTGACACCCGTCGGTTCACAGAGTCCCAACACCGGTCAATATTCGTATCCGGGTTGGTCTCTCCTTATTCCTAACTTACAATACAAGCTTATATACAACTTCCGGTTTACAGCTACAAGTCTTGAACCGGCTACGGGCCTTAGGCCCTCATCTGCCTTCTTGGGCTTTATCACTTCTGGAACTACCGATGAAGTTGACCCGGCCCATATAGGCCGGTTTATGCCCAGCAGTAATATCCTCAACATTAGGCCCCAGATTGATTTGAACGGGTTCATGTCAATCCTTTAACAAAAACTTCATCTTCAACGTCTTGTCATAAATTGGTAAACCGCCATGATGTTATCTTCTCTAATTATTGTAAACCGGAGTGACGTCACCTGTCATAACAAAGATATCCATTATGCTTCTTTATTTAATATATCTGCAGAAATCGAGGCGACAGCTCCGTTTCGTGGCCCCTTGATTGTCGCGCCTGACCCATGTCTTTTTTCCTTATAAATAGGACCGAAGGGTCATTTCCTTTCTCTTTCCCTTCTTCCCCTTCTGCTTCGTCTTCCTCGCATCGATCGGCTTCAGAGCTCCGCCGCCACCGTCGACCTCTGCCTCAACCTTGGCCGCTGCATCAACCTGGGCGCACCAGAGCATCGCGACAACCTTCCGCGTCTTCCTCAGCTCCGGTAAACCTTCTATCCTTTCCCCTGCAGATCTGTTTTAGGGTTTCACAGTTCTTCAGTATTCATCGTCTGCCTCTTGTTCATACGATAGATCTTTAGATGAATCCGCAAATCTTTACTCTGTGCAATGATAGTTGTTTGACCTTCGCCTTCATTTATGCATCTCAAAACCATAGATCTATATGAACGTTTTGCTCATTAGTTCGGTACTGCTCCTTTGAACCTCTAAGTATTTATCTCTTTTCTGAACTTGCTTCAGATCCAATGCTATAAGGAAATCTTGTGAAACCTGTTTCTGCGTACTTGTCCATCTGCAATGCTTAGATCAGGCGGTTTAACCTTATAGAATTTTTTTCCAAACCGGTATGTGCCATTAGTCCCCTTATTGAACCGCCAGATGCTTGTTGCTTCATAAAACTCCAGTTCAGATAGTTCTGTCTCTGGTTTAACTGTGCCCATACCAATGTATCTTGATCAAATGCATTTTTGAACCGGGATCTTCTACCTTGTAGATTCCATCATGGCCAAGCAAGTGTATGAGTGCAATTGGGTTCCTTCTCGCGTCACAGAGGCTCAACTGGACGATTTAGTCCTGATTGGCGCTTTAGGCAGCAAAGATACCATCCATTGGAGGGCTCCTGGCCAAGAATGCCCTCCCACACCTCGAGAAGGAGAGGTTGTTGTTTTCGTAGATCACTTAGCCCGGGGCTTTAAGCCGCCCGGTTCTAAATTTTACCGGGATGTTTTAGCCGATTTCCAACTCCATCCACAAGACATTGGCCCCAACTCTGTTACAAATATGTGTCACTTCCAAGTGCTCTGTGAGGTGTTCTTTCAAGAGGAGCCCACAGTGGAATTGTTCAGAGACCTTTTCCATTTAAACCGCCGTACTGAGTTTACTGATGGCTCTAATACGGAGTTGGGTGGCGTGGCGATTCAGAAAAGGAAAGAGGTCACATACCCTCACGCCAAGCTGCACAGCCACCCCAAAGAGTGGAATCAGACATGGTTCTACTGCAAAGACACCTCCCCTGCTGGTGAGAATCCCTTGCCTGGCTTTCGTCCGGAGCGTCTTAGCAATACACACCCCTTTCCTCAAAGATTGACTGCCCAGGAGAGAAGAAAATATGCTCCCCAACTGTCAAAGCTCAGAGCCTTTATGGCTAATGGTTTAACATGGGTTGATCTCGCTCGCTGTTGGATATCATGGAGCACACTGCCCCTTAGTCAGCACTTCAGTTTGATGTGCGAGTATACTGACAGTGTTGATGACCCACTGCGACATTCAAAAATCCAGCTCTCCGATGAAGAAATCACAGAGGCTGTGAATAAGATGCTGAATAAACCGGAACACGTCTGCGCTAGAACCGGCCTGCTTCCCTTCTGTGCCACCAACAAACCGCTAGCTGTAAGACTTTGATTTTTCTCTTTGCTGAATCTGTTATTGATATGTCTGGTCATTGTTTAATATCAGTGTATGTGTAATCAGGGCAATGATCCGTTTTGGAGCAAAAAACTGCCGTAGGAGAAACCAGAAAAACCAGACAAACCGGAAAGAGCAACTCGGCAAAAGACTAAAGCTGTGAAGAAGACTGCCCACGGGAAGAGAACCACAACATCTTCTAATCCGGCCCCTGATGATGATGTGGATAATCCGGACTTTGAGGTAGAGCTTGACTCACTTGGTTTATTTTTCATGCGTCTTATTGATGATAATATTTGTCAGGATGATGCCGAAGCCAGCCACGCGGATGTTGCAGAGGTAATTATTCTCTCTTCCGATTCAGAAACTTTGCCTTCACAAAAAATCTGTTAGGCAAACCGGAAAGTTAAATTTTCTCATCCTCTTACTTATCTGGATCCTAAATTTCTTATGAAGACCCAACAACACGAAGCTCGTCGTACAACCCGGCACAGCGGCCAGGTAGTTACCTCCGCCGGTTTACCGAACAGTCCGGTTCGGAAACGCCATTTAGAGGTCTCTAATTTGCTTGTCAGTGCTTGTCCTAAAGCGGGCTGCTTTTGTCAACCTCTTAATCCGTCTGACTCCAATTACCAGGTTACTTCCCACTCATCTTCTGGCGAGTCGTCGGCTACTCAGCTACCACCGCTCAAAACGGTGCTTGGGTAAGCTATACTTATTGTGATATTTGCAGTACATCGCCTTAGAACATATGTTGTATTTGATTTTGTTATTCTTCTCAGGGCCAAACCTAGGCCAAGCAAGAAGGCCCGCCTGGACAAAGCGGCCGAAGAATATGTTGTTCTTGAGCCAGGCAAGACACCCGATCTTGAAGCGGCTATTCCTGAGGATATACCCAACGATCCACCGCAGCAAGATGACGATCTTATTGCTGAAGATAGACTTGCTGATGCCTCAGGTCCTATCAATCAGCCCACAGACTCCATCCGGATTGAAAGCTCCACCGGTCCAGCAAAAACTACTGACAAGCCAACAGCTCTAGTGCAAACCGGCGGTACCAAGGATGATGAGGTTGTTATTACTGGCACTGGCCATACTGAGCCAAGCAATCCTGTCGCTTTGTCCAAACATTCTGCCAAGGAAGAATTTGCTGCCTTTGGCAAAGGCAAGTGGAATGCTGATCTGACGACTTACCCTGCTCTGAACGCCCAAGATATCCATTCCGGCTATCTGAACCGGCTGTATACCAGTCGCAACTATGAAGCCGGTCTGGTTAATATGATGAAAGATAAATATGAGGTAACTTCCATATGCTCCTTCCTGCTTGTATGCTTCCATTATTGCTGACTCTCCTAGCCCCCAAGGGCCAGTTTGTAATATTCTTTCAAACCGGGACTTACTAATATAAATCTTGATGCTTTGAAATTCGCTGATGTAGCCCCCAAGGGCCGGTTCAACTTAGCGTAGTTAAACCGGTACTTTAAGTAATTGAAATTGCCGCATCAGAATATATATGAGCAAATAGCCATTAGCCCCCAAGTGCCAAGTTGAATACTTGTATTGATCTTGGGACTTTGTAAGCAATTTGAAAGATGAAGATCGAATATGCATTAGCCCCCAAGTGCCAAGTGCATAACTTGTTATGTGGTTGGTACTTCAATCCTTGTACCGTTTTTTTGAAGCATATAACTGTCTGCATGCAGGCTGAGCTGAAGACGAAAGAAAACCAAATCGCCGACCTCCAAGAAAACCTGAAAACCCAACAAGCTGAAACCTCCAAAGCAAAAGAGGAATTAGCCAGCGCTTTAAGCGCCATGGAGCCGCTTAAGAAGAACTTCAAGAAGAAGCAGGCGGATTGGGCCACTGAAAAGTCCACTTTAATCCAACGAGCAGAAGATGTCGAGGCTGCACTAAAACCGGTGCGGATGAACTGACCAGTATAAAGTGGCACGTGCATACTATGACCACTGCTATCTTTGGTAAACCATTTTGACTTCTGAATTGACTCGGACTTCTTACAGAGCTGTCGGTTTAACCCTTATGATATTTCAGGGACACGCACGGGTCACTTGGGGTCAGATGTGCGGAAAAAATTGAAAGTCGTCTACACGTTGGTCGAACAGCTATATACTGGCGCACAACAGATCATCTGTACCGCATCTCACAACAAACCGGCGCCCACTTTGATTCAAGATACCCTGATGAAACTGTCAGTGCTTCCTGCCCGGGTTGAAGAGCTGAAGAAATCTGCTGCTCGAACCGGTGCAATCAATGCCTTAATGCGGGCAAAAGCCTGGGTGCCGGATTTTGATCCTATTGAAGCGGCTCAGGGCTATCCCAGCTTGAAAGAAGACGGGTCAGAATTTAGTGAAGCGGATCAGCGAGCCATAAACCGGGAGGTACGTCCGCTAGCTTGTCAACTGGCTAAAGAAGCAGACTTGTCTCATTATCAAGCTCAATATGATAATCAGAACAAGCGAATAGCTGCCCCAATTCATGAGTCGTAAAATCTTATCCCTCCAATCCGTAAGCACACATACGCTCCCGATATTGACTCGTCATTGCTGATCCATGATGAAGCTGTTTTTCAAGCATTAATGGGAATCGACTGGACAACTGTTGATTTCCAGCCACTGGGTAGAGAAACGGAGGCTGAAGCGGCGCAGGATGACCCACAACCATCAAGGCAGGCTGGTGACCAAGCTTGAACCGGAAGCCGGTTTTGAAACTGCCTCTCCTTTGCGAAAAACAATGATATTATTATGGGCACCGTGTTGCCTTGTAATAGACTAGCTGTTACTTTTGATGTTGATATGCCTTCGTGCATAATTTGTTCTTCCTGTGGTGATGAACTTTCCAAAGCACTTTCTGCAATAAAAAAACTCTTCAAGTGCCATCGCGGTTGTACCGTCCGGCGGAATATGATGTCTGCATATATGAAGTCAAAACATCCAAAAAATTCTTAAGTATATAACCAAATTTTTACGATACTTAATACATGCCATCGTTGAGCATGAAGTTGGCTTGGCCAATCTTGAAGCGGAGTTTTGCAAACCCACACTGTTGGAGGAGATAACAGCTCTTGTATATATATATGATGCTGGTTTACCTGGTAAACTGTGCCGGGTTATAATAAACACCGTGTTACTCCATAAGAGGATGCTAACAACAAGGATCAAACCAGGCAAATAGTCTCCGGATTGACGTGAACTGTGTTCCATCAATTGACTGGTAAAAAACTTTGTCGGTTTAAAAAACGCAATAAGAAGCAAAAAAAACCTTCAAATAAAAGTGTGAAACAAATGCAATGAAAAAAACGTTTGCAAAAAAGGTTTATTTGAGCTGATCAAATGGCGTTACCATGGCCAAACACGACCAAGCTCCCATTAGGTGTAACTATGGTTCTAGTCAGCCAGGTCCCCAAATGAAACCGTGGCATTTATACCGACCAAATGGCATGGTCATGGTTCGGGTTCGGCCAAGCCCCCAAGTGATTCTGTGGCCTTAGGCCGATCAAGAGGCATGACTGGTTCAGACATGACCAAGTCCCCAAGTGATCTGGTGGCTCTCGCCTATCAAGAGGCATGGTATTGGTTCGGACACGACCAAACCCCCAAGTGATATAACATGATGCTTTTTAAAAAGCGAACTCAAGGGGTAAACCGGAGGCCGCTTTAGAGCAACTCCGTGTAACCTCACATGATGTAAAGAACAGATACCCCGCTTTAGCTGAGGTTCGGGTTTATTATATTTAATCATAATATATACATTGTCGTAATATGTACATAAGTATAGCCAATGGCTCAGGTATAGTAAGGCCGAAGATGAGCTATGTTCCACGGCCTGTTGGTCTCCTCCTTTGATGTGCGTGAGTCTTTATGCTCTCGAATATCGATCAGATAGTACGACCCATTGTGCAGATTCTTGCTAACCACGAAAGGCCCCTCCCAAGGTGGGGATAGCTTATGCATATCAGTCTGATCTTGGATGAGTCGCAGCACCAAATCTCCTTCCTGAAAGGTTCTGGTTCTGACTCGGCGACTGTGATAACGACGAAGATCCTGCTGGTAAATCGCCCACCGGGCGGCTCCGACGTCACGCTCTTCATCCAACCGGTCCAGAGCATCTTGCCGTGCCTTCTCGTTGTCCGCTTCAATATAAGTCGTCACACGAGGTGAATCATGACGGATATCACTGGGGAGAACCGCCTCCGCTCCATAAACCATGAAGAACGGTGTGTATCCTGTTGATCTATTGGGTGTTGTATTGATGCTCCATAACATAGATGGTAATTCTTCTACCCAACAACCCGGCGTTCTCTGCAAAGGAACCATGAGCCGGGGCTTGATGCCTCTCAAGATCTCTTGATTAGCTCTTTCTGCTTGACCATTGGACTGTGGGTATGCCACTAATGAAACGCCGAGCCGGATGTGCTCCCGTTCGCAGAACTCCTTCATGGCACCTTTGGACAAATTCGTACCATTATCTGTAATGATACTGTGCGGAAAGCCAAACCGGAAAATCACCTTTTTGATGAACTGAACCGCCGTGGCCGCATCACACTTGCTAACAGGTTCTGCCTCCACCCACTTTGTAAACTTGTCAACCGCCACCAGGAGGTGAGTCTTCTTATCTTTGGACCTTTTGAAAGGCCCAACCATACCCAGCCCCCAAGTCGCAAACGGCCAAGTAATTGGAATCATTCTCAATTCTTGAGCCGGTACATGAGCGCGTCTTGAAAACCTTTGGCAACCATCACATCGTCTAACCAGATCCTCCGCATCAGCATGAGCAGTTAACCAATAGAAGCCATGGCGAAACGCTTTAGCCACCAGAGACTTTGAACCGGCGTGGTGACCACAATCTCCTTCGTGGATCTCACGCAAAATTTCACGGCCTTCTTCAGGAGACACGCAGTGTTGAAAAGCTCCTGATACACTGCAATGATGCAACTCGCCGTTGATGATAGCCATGGACTTGGTCGCCGGATTATCTGTCGGGCCAGAATCTCATCCTCTGGCAACTCGCCCCGATTCTTGTACGCCAGATAAGGAAGCGTCCAATCCGGAATAACATGAAGAGCTGCCACCAATTGAACCTCCGGATCAGGAATAGCCAAATCCTCTTCACTAGGGATCTTGACCGACGGGTTGTGCAGCACATCCAGAAAAACATTGGGCGGGACCGGTTTGCGCTGAGAGCCCAGCCGGCTTAAAGCGTCCGCCGCTTCATTTTTCCGCCGGTCCACGTGGTCCACCTGATAGCCTTTGAAATAACCTGCAACAATATCCACCTCACAACGATATGCTGCCATGAGTGGGTCCTTGGAGTCCCAAGTGCTAGACACCTGCTGAGCCACAAGGTCCGAGTCATCGAAGCACTTAACTCGACTTAGATTCATCTCCTTAGCCATCCGGAGACCATGGAGCAAAGTTTCATACTTAGCTGCATTGTTAGTACAAGGGAACATTAAGCGGAGAACATAACAAAACTTATCACCTCGTGGGGAAGTTAATACGACTCCAGCCCCCGAGCCTTCCAACTGCCTGGATCCGTCAAAATGGATGGTCCAATACGTGTGATCTGGCTTTTCTTCAGGTGCTTGCATTTCCGTCCAATCATTGATGAAATCAACAAGTGCTTGAGACTTAACCGCTGTCCGAGGCACATACTTCAAACCGTACGGCCCCAGCTCTATGGCCCACTTTGCAATCCGGCCAGTTGCTTCCTAGTTCTGGATGATATCTCCCAAAGGAGCAGAACTGACCACCGTAATCGGGTGCCCTTGGAAGTATTGTTTAAGCTTCCGGCTTGCCATAAAAACTCCATACACCAGCTTCTGCCAATGCGGATACCTTTGCTTGGACTCGACTAGTACCTCGTTGATATAATAGACCGGTCGTTGAACCGGATGCTCCTTACCTGCCTCCTTTCGCTCCACCACAATAGCCACGCTGACCGCCCGAGCATTGGCAGCAACATATAACAGCAACGACTCCTTGTTAATGGGAGCGGCGAGCACCGGCGGATTGGCCAATTGCCGCTTTAGGTCCTCAAACGCTTCATCAGCGGCGGAACTCCAGGCAAACTGATCCGTCTTTTTCAACATCTGATACAAAGGGATTGCCTTCTCACCAAGACGACTGATAAACCGGCTTAATGCTGCAATCCGGCCGGCCAGTCGTTGAACATCATTGATACACTTTGGTTTAGCCAGGGAGGTGATGGCCGTGATCTTCTCCGGATTAGCCTCAATTCCCCTGTTGGACACCAGAAAACCCAATAGCTTGCTCGCCGGTACACCAAAGACACACTTGTCCGGATTAAGCATCATCTTGTATGTCCTCAGGTTATCAAAAGTTTCCTTCAAATCAGCAATCAAAGTCTCCTTCTCCCTAGACTTAACCACGATATCATCCACGTAAGCATGTACATTACGGCCGATTTGCTTGTGAAGACAATTTTGTACACACCGTTGATAAGTTGCCTGGGCACTCTTGAGCCCGAAGGGCATAGACACATAGCAGAAGGCTCCAAAGGGAGTTATAAATGCCGTCTTCTCTTGGTCCTTAACTGTCATTTTGATCTGATGATAGCCAGAATATGCATCCAAAAAACTTAAACGCTCACAACCCGCCGTAGCATCAATAATTTGATCAATACGAGGGAGGGCAAAAGGATCTGCTGGACAAGCTTTATTAAGATTTGTGTAATCCACACACATGCGCCAGGTGCTGTTTTTCTTGAGGACCAGCACCGGATTGGCAAGCCACTCAGGGTGAAAAACTTCAACAATAAAACCAGCTGCTAAGAGCCTGGCTACCTCTTCTCCAATTGCCTTGCATCTTTCTTCGTTAAACCGGCGGAGGAACTGTTTCACCGGTTTATATTTAGGATCCACATTAAGTGTGTGCTCAGCGAGTTGCCTCGGTACACCTGGCATGTCAGAGGGCTTCCATGCAAAAATGTCCCGATTCTCATGGATGAACTCGATGAGCGCGCTTTCCTATTTCGGATCCAAGTTGGCACTGATGCTGAACTGCTTGGATGAATCGCCAGGTACGAAGTCAACAAGCTTAGTTTCTGCTGCTGATTTGAACTTTAGGCCCGGATCATGATCCGTAGTTGGCTTCTTCAACGGAGTCATGTCCGCCGGATCAACATTGTCTTTATAATACTTCAACTCCTCGGTGGCACAGACCGACTCTGCATAGGCCGCATCTCCTTCCTCACACTCCAAAGCGATTTTGCGGCTTCCATGAACCGTTATTGTCCCCTTGTGACCCAGCATCTTGAGCTGCAAATACACATAACAGGGCCGAGCCATAAACTTGGCGTAGGCCGGTCGCCCAAACAGGGCATGATATGGACTTTGGATTTTCACCACTTCAAACGTCAATGTCTCCGACCTGGAATCATGATCATCCCCAAAGGCCACTTCCAGAGCTATCTTACCAACGGGATATGCTGACCTGCCAGGCACTACACCATGGAATACTGTATTAGACGGTTTGAGATTCTTATCTGTTAGTCCCATACGACGGAAGGTCTCATAGTACAGGATGTTAATGCTGCTCCCTCCATCCATGAGCACCTTGGTGAACTTGTAACCTCCCATCTGAGGCGCCACCACCAGAGCCAACTGACCCGGATTATCGACCTGGGGAGGGTGATCTTCTCTGCTCCATATGATTGGCTGTTCAGACCAACGTAGATAACGAGGTATGGCCGGTTCAACAGAGTTGACCGCCCGCCTCTGAACCTTCCGGTCTCGCTTGTCCAAGCTAGTGGTGAAGACATGGTACTGCCCATTACTCAACTGCTTTGGGTTGCTCTGGTAACCTTACTGTTGCTGCTGTTGGTTGTAACCACCCTGGTTGTTCTGACTATTTTGACCATTATGTTCGCCCGGATTACCATTGAATCCTGAACCGGAACTTCCTCCACCGTAACCCGGCCCGGATCCTGAGCCACCGCCAGATTCATGATCATACCGGAAATTATTAGAATTCTTGAACTCCTGCATAATAAAGCAATCCTTCCAAAGGTGGTTTGCTGGCGCCTCCTTCGTCCCATGTCTTGGACAGGGCTGGCTTAGTAGATAGTTTAGGCGGTTTGGGTTAGGGTTGGGTGCTCCATTACGATTTTTCGGTCTACCCTTGCGTCGCTGGCCATTGTCCCGTGCGTTGGTATTAGCCACAAAGTCCATGTTACCATCCGCTTTACGCTTGCCTCCACCACCATTGCCTGCCCAGTGATGCTGCTGACCTTTGGAGCTGTTGTTCTTCTTTCCTTTCCCTGTCTTGTCATCATCAGATTCGGGATCCTTGGTACTATCAGAATCAGCATATTTCACCAAAGCGACCATGAGGGTCCCCATGTCGGTGCAATGACGCTTCATCCGTCCCAACTTCAGCTTCAGGGGCCCAAACCGGCAGTTGCCTTCTAGGGTTAATACTGCGGTGTCAGCGTTGATGCGGTCTGAGGAGTGCAACACTTGTGAAACCCGGCGCACCCAATGAGTCGTTGATTCTCCTTCCTCCTGGACGCATGCAGCTAAGTTCACTATCGACATAGGCTGTTTACAGGTATCCTTGAAATTGCTGATAAACCGGGCTCGTAATTGGGCCCATGAACTGATAGAATTAGCCGGCAAGCTTTTTAACCAAGTACGGGCCGTTCCTTCAAGCATCATGGTGAAGTATTTCGCACACGCCGCGTCATCCACATCAAGCATCTCCATGGCCATCTCATAGCTCTCCACCCATGTCTCTGGAGGTTGATCCGCCGTGTAATTTGGTACCTTGCGTGGGCCTTTGAAATCCTTGGGCAGGCGCATGTTGCGTAAAGCGGGGATAAGGAAAGGCACGCCCAAAGAACTAGAAGTAACACCAGGTTCAGTCAAGGTGGTTGGACGAACCGGCGTGAGCTGCCGAGCCTGATGCTGTGTGGCTAACTCGGCCTCCCTGCATGCGCGGGCCCGGTCCACCACTCCCTGGGCATTATCAGCACCACCCGCCGGGTTGTTGTCATGGGGTGCCCCACGTCGTTTGCTACTCGACACTGCTGGTTCATCCATATGTCTGCTATAGCTCCGGCTTGGACGGGGGGTTGAGTAGATCCAGTCGCGGCTGTACGAGTACGCTTCCTGTTGGGCCAAAGCTGTCCTCAGAAGTTCCTTGACCCGTCGCGTCTCTACTGCCTACAGCGAGTCACCTTCAATTGGAATGGCCTCCAGTCGTGCAGCAGCGGCAACAAGATTGTCCATTGGGTTGGAGTAGTGACCCGGAGGTGTTAAAGCAGCCTGAGGTATAATGGTGTTTTGACGAGGCGGGTCCATCTGATGAGGCTGAACCGGTGCACTGGCTTCTGTCCGGTTTCCCTCCAGCGGATTGCCGGCTCTTGGTCCTGGAGTGTTGAAAAGGTCTCTGGCCTCGAAAACCGGTGGTAAGCGGGATCGGTGCTTCCTCCTCATGACTTCATGTGACGCGCTCTGATCCAACATAAGCCTGTAGGCCTGTGCGTCTAAAGCGGCCCGCTCGGCGGCCATCCTGGTGTCCTCGGCCGCCAGATCCGCCTTGGCCTGGGTGATCTGTTCCTTTACCTTTGCAATCTCCGTGTTGTGAACGTCCTAATCCGGCGGATTAACTTCCACCATAAGCACAGCCAACGCATCAAATAGTTCTGATAGAACCTGAGCCAGCAGGCGCACAGGGCCTCCTGCCCCGGCAGCCGTCGCCGCTGCTGAACCGGAGATCGTTGCCGCAGCTGTCGAAGAATGAAGCGCTGCTTGTGTTCCGGCCATGAATATTCCAACCCGGTTGGGCAGATCAGAGGGGTCCGGAATACTGTCGCCATCGGAACAGCTCCCAATCCGGCCATCTTGTAGCTGATAAAGAGATTCGGTTTCTCCGGTCGAAGATTCATCACTGGAACAAACGACGGTCACGCTGCGAAATTTCGATCCATCCTCACAACTTCCTCCATGGATGACTCCCACGAAGGCATGCTTCATGGCCGGTTTAACCCGGGAGGATCACGCACGCTGAGCCGTCTCGACGAGGTCGGTGCAGATGTCCGGCTCAGGGCCCAGTTCACCGATCTTGCCAATGAAAATGTGAATGCTACCAAAGGGGACCCGGTACCCGTACTCAATTGAGTCGGCCTCGGGGCCCCAGCCTGCGTCGTCGATGTAGAGCTTGCCACGACGACTCTTAGTCATCCGGCCTATAGCATAGCCCTCGAGTCCTTCAAAGCGGCCCTCCAAGAACCAGAAACCATCATGCGATAGCCCCATGGTGGGCGCCAACTGTCGTGGCTTTGTCACGGCAGATGTCCTAGAGAAAGGACTTAGTCGTGGAGCCATCGCGACGGGTTAGCTTGAAGGGGTTAAAGTGGACACAAGGACACAAGAGAGTTTATACTAGTTCGGCCCCTTCGATGAAGTTAAAAGCCTACGTCTAGTTGTGATGGAATTGATGGGGTTTCGATGACTAGGGAGCAAACAAGCTTCGCCTATGTCTCGAGTTGTTGTCTGTTGTCCCTGAACCGCCGCCGGGTCGTCCCCTTATATACACGGGTGACACCCGTCGGTTCACAGAGTCCCAACACCGGTCAATATTCGTATCCGGGTTGGTCTCTCCTTATTCCTAACTTACAATACAAGCTTATATACAACTTCCGGTTTACAGTTACAAGTCTTGAACCGGCTACGGGCCTTAGGCCCTCATCTGCCTTCTTGGGCTTTATCACTTCTGGAACTACCGATGAAGTTGACCCGGCCCATATAGGCCGGTTTACGCCCAGCAGTAATATCCTCAACAACATTGGAAAAGGAAGACAACGTAATGGGTTATGTTTTCTTACATCTAAGATAAATATATTGCCATGGATCATCCAACATGGTTGAGCTTGCCTTTCCCCCTCACGATAGCTAAACTCTTTGCACCAAGTAGAGATACTACTTGTGCTTCCAAATACCCTTAAACCCAGTTTTGCCATGAGAGTCCACCATATCTACCTATGGATTGAGTAAGATCCTTCAAGTAAGTTGTCATCGGTGCAAGCAATAAAAATTGCTCTATAAATATGTATGACTTATTAGTGTGGGAGAAAATAAGCTTTATACGATCTTGTGATGTGGAAGAAATAAAAGCGACGGAATGCATAATAAAGGTCCATATCACAAGTGGCAATATAAAGTGATGTTTTTTCGCATTAAGATTTTGTGCATCCAACCATAAAAGCGCATGACAACCTCTACTTCCCTCTGCGAAGGGCCTATCTTTTACTTTTATCTCCTACCTTACATAAGAGTCATGGTGATCCTCACCTTTCCCTTTTACATTTTATCTTTTGGCAAGCACAATATGTTGGAAAGATCCTGGTATATATGGCTAATTGGATGTGAGTTTTCATGAACTATTATTGTTGACATTACCCTTGAGGTAAAACGTTGGGAGGCAAAACTATAAGCCCCTATCTTTATGTGTGTCCGATTAAAACTCCATACCCATAAGTATTGCATGAGTGTTAGCAATTGTGAAATACTATATGATAGTTGAGTATGTGGACTTGCTGAAAAGCTCTTATATTGACTATTTCCTATGTTATGATAAATTGCAATTGCTCCAATGACTGAGATTATAGTTTGTTAGTTTTCAATGAAGTTTATGATTCATACTTGAAATTGTGATTGAATTATTACTCTAGCATAAGAGATCATATGAAAATAATTATATAAGTTGTTGTTCTAAGAATGATCATGATGCCCTCATGTCTGTATTTTATTTTTATCGACACCTCTATCTCTAAACATGTGGACATATTTTTCGATTTTGGCTTTCGCTTAAGGACAAGCGAGGTCTAAGCTTGGGGGAGTTGATACGTCCATTTTGCATCATGCTTTTATATCGATATTTATTGCATTATGGGCTGTTATTACACGTTATGTCACAATACTTGTGCATATTCTCTCTTATTTTACAAGGTTTACATAAAGAGGGAGAATGCTGGCAGCTGGGATTCTGGGCTGGAAAAGGAGCAAATATTAGAGACCTATTCTGCACAGCTCCAAAAGTCCTGAAACTTCATGGAAGTTATTTTCAGAATATATAAAAAATACTGAGTGCAAGAAGTACCAGAGGGGGGCACTCACCAGCCACGAGGGTGGCGGCGTGCCCTACCCCCTGGGCACGCCCCCTGCCTCGTGGGCCCCCTGGTGGCCCTCCGATGCCCATCTTCTTCTATATGTAGTCTTTCATGGAGAAAAAAATTATAAGCAAGCTTTCGGAACGAGACTCCGCCGCCACGAGGCGGAACCTTGGCGGAACCAATCTAGGGCTCCGGCGGAGCTGTTCTGCCAGGGACACTTCCCTCCGGGAGGGGGGATTCATCGCCATCGTCATCACCAACGATCCTCTCGTCGGGAGGGGGTCAATTTCCATCAACATCTTCACCAGCACCATCTCCTGTCAAACCCTAGTTCATCTCTTGTATCCAATTCTTGTCTCTAAGTCTGGGATTGGTACCTGTAGGTTGCTAGTAGTGTTGATTACTCCTTATAGTTGATGCTAGTTGGTTTACTTGGTGGAAGACCATATGTTCAGATCCTATATGCACATTAATACCCCTTTGATTATGAACATGAATATGCTTTGTGAGTAGTTACGTTTGTTCCTGAGGACATGGGAGAAGTCTTGCTATTAGTAGTCATGTGAATTTGGTATTCGTTCGATATTTTGGTGAGATGTATGTTGTCTCTCCTCTAGTGGTGTTATGTGAATGTCGACTACATGACACTTCACCATTATTTGGGCCTAGAGGAAGGCATTGGGAAGTAATAAGTAGATGATGGGTTGCTAGAGTGACAGAAGCTTAAACCCTAGTTTATGCGTTGCTTCGTAAGGGGCTGATTTGGATCCATATGTTTCATGCTATGGTTAGGTTTACCTTAATACTTTTGTTGTAGTTGCGGATGCTTGCAATAGAGGTTAATCATAAGTGGATGCTTGTCCAAGTAAGGACAGTAGCCAAGCACCGGTCCACCCGCATACCAAATTATCAAAGTACCGAACGCGAGTCATATGAACGTGATGAAAACTAGCTTGACGATAATTCCCATGTGTCCTCGGGAGCGCTTTTCTCTATATAAGAGTTTGTCCAGGCTTGTCCTTTGCTAGAAAAAGGATTAGGCCACCTTGATGCACTTTATTTACTTTTATTACTTGTTGTTCGTTACAAATTATCTTATCACAAAACTATTTGTTACATATAATTTCAGTGCTTGCGGAGAATACCTTGCTGAAAACCACTTATCATTTCCTTCTGCTCCTCGTTGGGTTCGACACTCTTACTTATCGAAAGGACTACAATAGATCCCCTATACTTGTGGGTCATCAACTGGTCCATCGGTCTGTCTGCAGGCTATAGCGATGAACCATGGCCGTGTAAGGAAGGGCACGTGTTGTAGTAGAGGCGCGCACGTAGTATGTACATGTACGTACAGCGGCTAGGCTGCAAGAAAGTAAATACGGCCACGTATGTACATACGGGCGGGGTCTCGAGCATGTACTCGCGCATATATATACGGACGGCTAGGGCTTGTGTACATGGAGAGGCAACGGACGGGAGCAACGACGTCTTGTTCATTGGGTAGCGAACTGGCTGGGTCGGAGCAGAGAAACAACATCGTGTTCATGGGGAAGCAACGAAATATGTGGTTTTCATCGGGAGCCAACCGGCTTGGATGGAACCACCGATGGAAACGAGGCCTGGCGTCCCGTAGAATGGAGGAAATGGCTTTGTGTTCGACCGGCCACGGTCGAAATGTGATCCTGTTCATCGGGAAGGGTCTGGCGTACCGCAAAATGGAGGAAACAGACTTCTCTTGGACCTCCTACGGTCGAAACAGGGTCCTGTTGATCGGGAGAGGTGTGGCGTACCGCAAAATGGAGGAAACAGACTTGTGTTGGAGCGCTGCGGTCGAAACTGGAGTCCTGTTCATCGGGAGGGGTGTGGCATACCGCAAAATGGGACTCCACGGGATACTGTTCATCTCCACCGTCGACCTCCTCCAGCCTCCACGGGCTACTGTTCATCCACCGTCGACCTCATCCAGCCTCCACCTGTGATTGTTCATCCACGGGCTCCTGTTCATCCAGCCTCCACCGCTCCTCCACTGGCTACTATTCAACCAGCCCTCTCCACGAGGTCCTGTTCAACCACCCCTCCACGGGCTACTGTTCATCCAGCCCTCCACCGGCTACTGTTCAACCAGCCCTCCACGGGGTCCTGTTCGTCCAGCCCTCTACGGGGTCCTGTTCATCCACCCCCAACCAGCTCGATCGATCGGGGTCCTGTTCATCCAGCTTCAACGGCCTCTACTACCACGGGGTCCTGTTCATCTACCCCCGCCGGGAACTGTTCATCCACCCCCCAACAATGCTCACTGTTCATCAAGAGGCGGCAGGTTCGATCGGCTTCAGTTAGCAGCAGTAGCGAAGGAATCGCTCGATCAGGTTCAGTTAACAGCCATCGATCGATCGCTCGGGTTCAGTAACGCGTAGCCTGTAGTGCAATCGCTCGGGTTCAGTTAGAGCTCAATGCCTCGCTCGGGTTCAGTTAGAGCGCAACGCCTCGCACACACGCGCGTATGTACGAGAGAAATGTGCATCGCTCGGCCCCGACCACCCACCGTAACCGGGAACTCCCCCGATATTTTCCTCGCCCTTGCTTCTACCATGGTTTTTTCCGTCATGGACGGCCCAAAGAATGTCATGCAACTGCGTCTCCGGCCTGCCCAAGACAAAAAGCCCATTTTCTGTCATGATTTTTTGTCATAGAAGTAAGAGCCCACCACATCTATGATGATACCGGGTTTTGTCACAATTATCGTCATAGAAGTGTCATAAGCATGACATAATTTTTTTCATTCGGCCCAAAATGTCAGGTATGTGTCTTTTTTTGTAGTGTGTGTAGCATGTGTGTTACGTGGCTAAAGATTTCTAATTTAGACACAAAAAGAGTACAAATATGGAACTCATTCTGAAGTAAATTTACGGCAACAATAGCTTCTATCGAATTGGCTGTCATTTTATTTATTTTCACATAATGATTCTTGACAGAAAAATAGATGAGCTTTTCTCAACAAATTTATTAAACAATAGTTTACATAAAACACAGAAGCGTGAATTCATACTAAACAAAAAGGCACATGCACGTGCAAGTGACTTCATGGTTGTTCTTCTATGCATACCATCAAAGTGTCAAACATGGTTGCTCGTCAGATAACAAAAGGACAACCTCGAAACAAATTCGATCACATGATATGTACAGATGAAAAAATAGAGTGCTGACTGTCGAGGAGCAAAACAAATAAAAGATAACCAGATTATGTTGGCTAACATGGGAAACATCTGCAAGGCCTCCTCTAAATCGCAAAGTATGCGAACTTGATAATTGGCTTGCGAGTGTCTGATCTGTTCATGTATCCACAACAGCGCTACTGAGGGATTACATTTTTTTGTTGGTGCAGATGCAGATCAATCTGACTACACGGTGATGCATGAGCAGTGCTAATGGATAGACATCTGCACATAACAACTTTTCTTATTTAGAAGTTACATATCAATTTAGTTCACTAGGGATCCTATAGAATTCAGTGAGTTGTAGAATAGAGAAGAGAGTCAATCCGATAATGGGTTGCTTTCCTATGAAACTATGTGTGACTTACTTGAATGGTGTCGGGGAGGTGAACCATGACGCCATCAATCTGTCTTAGTTACTCCACACGGTGGCCTCAACAATAACACGGGCAATCTAATTTGATTCAAGTGGATGTCGACCCACCTCCGTCCAATCTCATTCAAGTTGTTATTGATGCACCTCCTTCTCCGCTGCATCAACAATTTTGGTTTGCATTGTTGTCAGGAGTTGGAAGCTGAGAAGATTCCAAATTCCTCTTCCTCCACATCATGGATTGCAGCGTGGTTGAGGCCGGGGGAATTCAGAGGTAAGAGATAAAGGGATTTTGGGAGAGGTCGTCAAACATTTCAATAAACATGTTGCAGGCAACATGATGTAGATAGAGTTAAAGAGATGAAGAGGAAGAAAAAGACATGTAAGTGAGGAAGACCTCCAGACTGCCCGTCTTCTCCAACCGTCCGCCCTCCTCCTGTGATTGCCTGGGTGTGACTCCTGTGCGACCCGTCGCGAGTATAGAGGAAGACATTCGACACCTGAGGTGTGCGCTATCAACAACCATCTTTGCCATCCCTCCACCCTCGCGTGTGTGGCCGCTGTCATGGCCTGCGCATACCTCCCTACATGCACCTCCTCATGTGCTTCCTGCCCCAATAATTCCCTATTTTTCCTTCCAACCCCTTGCTCAGCACTTCCGGGAGAGGTAGGCCATCAAGAGCGCTCTGGGCAGGGTTGAAGAGTAGGTAGCCGACGCTTGTTCGATGTTATGGTGGAAGACGATGCGGGAGGAATAGGACCCAAGGAGGCAGTGAAAAGCCGAGGCAGGAGTGTGCTGAAAGCCGAGGTGGGAGGGCGGCGGGCATTGGCGGCTAGTTCGGTCACAGAGGCGGTTCAGGTGTCTAAGCAGTGTAGGGTCTGTGGCTATGACTCCATGGCCACACAAAGGTTGAGGAGGGGATGTGGTAGAGGGAGGGAACTCCGGCAACGGCATGGCAAACAACTATCGGGTAGTGGCATGGGTGTGGGGCGGCGACGGGCCCGGGGAGGCACTCCCTTTTTTTCTCTGGCCCTCGTTCTCTCTAGAAGAAAAAAAGGAAGGAACCAAAGCGTCCAAAAAACCAGTTGCAAAACTGCTGGAAAGGAGGGCAAGAACTAGGGACACGTGTCGTGCAATGAAGCATCAATTCCAAGCACTAGGAACGCCCCGCGTCGCTCGTAGCTTAGACAATTTAATTACCTTAAGGCACATAATTTTCTTTGATTTGCTTATCCTATGGTGTCCGGCAAAAAAATTTGATTACCTTATATATGGCACATAATTTTCTTTGATTTGCTTATTCTATGGTGTCCTAGAGAAAAAGTTGCTAGGTATGTATCACATCACAATGAAAATTAACCTAACTTTATATAGAAGGTAGAATGAGCAAAAAATGCTATGCTTTATACTACTCACCACGCTATATGGGTAGGGTGCGTGTTCATGCATTCATAGGGATGAGTGTATATGCGTATATGTGAGCATCTGTGTTGTACTGTGTTGGCACCGGTGCTTGCATTTTCCTGGAATTATTTCATGCTCTATCTGGCAGGCTCTCTGGTGATATTTGTTCAGTGGAAGGAGACATTCCCATTGACTACAAAGGCGTATGCGGCCACTTCGCCAATCTGTTGTGCCGCCTCAGTATCTTCAAGGTTCTCATAAAGGTAAGATGTGCATGCGTGCATTCATAAGAGGGTGTATGTGTGTATATGTGAGCATTTGTATTGTACTGTGTTAAAAATGACAAACACAAGAAGAAAATTTAGTAGTGAACCAACACATCTCAGTTAGAAAATCACTCACACCAACATACTTCAAGTGCACGATAACAAGGTTGGCTTAGCAGCTTTAATTCTTTTTTTATATAAAGGGTAGTATGTAACGATACTAGATACCTAATATGCATGCAATCATTTTTCTACACGTATAAGATTAGAGTCATGGGGAAGAAAACCCAAATTAATGGAATCCTATGCCGCCATAACAAATGAACTACTCAATTTGGTCCGAATTAATTGACACAACCTCTATACAATGTCCTCTATACATTGTATAGATGTTGTGTCAAATTCAGATTAGAGGGAGTAAGTAATATGCCATAGAAACCAAGGTTAACTCGCCCTTATCCCTAATAAACATCAAGGTTAACTCGCCCTTATCCCTAATAAACATCAAGGTTAACTCGCCCTTATCCCTAATAAACCCCCCAAAATGACAAAATGGAGTAGTAGGTAATGATACCATTGGGGAATGGCATGCTCAAGCGACGCGAATGTCGATGCCCTCGACGTGAGATGACGGGTCTCCTTCGCCGCCGATCTCAACTCACGCATGCTCTCGTTCGACGACAGCGTCCTCACTCTGCGACGGGATGCCCTCTGTCTAGTCCTCACGGATTCGCGTGGGGTGACGGTGGATGCGCGGTTCCTTCGAGCGAGAGAAGACATCAACATCAGTGATGTTGTTTCGTTCCCATGCCACTTTGCGAGGGTGTGAGATTGGCTGTCGGCGATGACCACCGCGCCGGCAAGCGGGCTAGGTGACACGGGACCAGGCGCTGCGGTACATGGGAGACACATGGGGCCGCGTACGAATGGGTCGGACCGAACCATGGTGAACTTGAACTCCATCCAGAGCCCACCAATGGCGGATGGACGCCACGTGGGGGCAATTCACCCCTCCCCGCGGCATGGCGAAACTGGTATAAAATCCCCTCCCGCACCGATCCTTGACCTAGAGGTTTCCTTCTCCCACTTCTGGGCGGCGGCGAAAAACCCTAGATCCAGAGCTCTAGAATACTTCGAGTGGTGGGAGGGCAAGGTTGGTGGAGATCCTCCCTCGTTCGCGGCAGTTGCGGCCTCTCCTCCCATGGCGACCGATACAAGGAACGGCCCCCCCTGGAGAGCGCTGCAATGGAGGCGGTGGTGGCCACACGGATCAGGGGGGCGCCAGGCCGGCCGTGGCAATGGTCGTGGAGGCGACCGGAGCAAGTTCTCATGGAGACGCGAAGACGGCGGTGACTACATCAACCCTACATCATCCAACACCGCATCGGCTAGGGATACCTCGCGTTGGGACGAGGCGGCGGCGACCAATCGCCACGAGATCTAGGGTGGTAGTGTCTGGGTGCAGAAGATCCATGCGTCGTTGGGTTCGGGCGGCAACACCACCTGAAGTCAAGCTACATCTCCACCACGCCGTCCATAGGGGAAGCAAGTCCCTGCTCAGGTTCCCCCTACCAAAAATCATATGTGTGTCCTATCCGCAAGTCTCATGAGCATTCTCCTGCTCGGTGCCCTCAAGCTTACTGTGAGAGATGCAGCAAACTAGGGCACCTTGCTTCTGTGTGTGTTGAATTTTTGCCTTGGGAATGCATGGCACCGATGTATGTGTTTCAGTCTAAGGGGTAGGGTTTTTGCTACATCCATGATTCCCGTACTTCTAACCAACTTAAAAAGAGGGCTAATAATATTGTGGTCACCATTGTGGAAGGGGAAACATCTACACGTCAGATGGAGTCGGATCTGACAGCTTATTTGGACACTAGTTGGCGATGCTCTGCTCATGCTATAGGGCTGGGGGTGTTTGTGGTTAGATTTCCTAATCCTCGAGCAGTAGCACATATTTGTTATGTGGGGAGGGTTACGCTTAAGACTAGTCATACTGTTATTCATGCTACGAAGTGGTCATCTACGGTTGGGGCAAAAGGAGTGATGGAAATGGCATGGGTTAAAGTGAGTAATGTCCCCTTGGATAAAAGGAGTGAAAGAAACTTGGCATATGTGGCATCATTGATTGGGGTTCCTTTGGAGATTGATGCCGCTACCCTACATCGACCAGCCTCTGTTCGGATGAGGGAGTCCTGGATTAGGGGGTATCCGGACAGCCGGACTATATCCTTTGGCCGGACTGATAGACTATGAAGATACAAGATTGAAGACTTCGTCCCGTGTCCGGATGGGACTCTACTTGGTGTGGAAGGCAAGCTAGGCAATATAGATATGTATATCTCCTCCTTTGTAACCGACCTTGTGTAACCCTAGCCCCCTCTGGTGTCTATATAAACCGGAGGGTTTTAGTCCGTAAGACAATAGACAATCATACCATAGGCTAGCTTCTAGGGTTTAGCCTCTCCGATCTCGTGGTAGATCAACTCTTGTAACACTCATATCATCAAGAATAAATCAAGCAGGACGTAGGGTTTTACCTCCATCAAGAGGGCCCGAACCTGGGTAAAACATCATGTTCCCCACCTCCTGTTACCATCCGCCTTAGACGCACAGTTCGGGACTCCCTACCCGAGATCCGCCGGTTTTGACACCGACATTGGTGCTTTCATTGAGAGTTCCTCTATGACGTCGCCGCAAGGAAGGATGCCTCATCTCGTTGTTAAAAACAACATTACCGCTGGGGGAGCCCTGGCTGTCGTCCAAACTCTCCGGCTAGGCAGTTTCGTCATGACCGCCTGTTCGGCTGCTGCACCGACGATTACTTCTCGGGTCATCGAAAACAGCCTCCACGTCGGCTCAGAATTCGCCGAGCAGATGGATCCAATGGAACTCTCTTCCCTAAACGAGCTCTTGGATCGCATTGCCGCCTTGGGAGTCGCTACAGACTATGATCGGATTGGGCTTAAACCCGATCAAAGGGAGATTTACTCTCCACCGGTCACCCTTCATGTTGCGGTGGTGGGGGAACAATGCGGCGATTCTTCCTCTATTTTGAGGACTAACTATGTCTAGATTCCTGAGCTCTCCGAGCCGGATACCCGCTTATGGGAGGACATCACCCAAGCCCTGAACCTAGAATCAGGCAGTGGGCCAGACTTATTGGGCAACACTCTGGAACCCGAACTTCCAAGATTGGAAACTCCTCGGCCCCTGGGTCTCAGATCGGGTAGGGGTTCGAACTCAAATCCACCCACCCACCCAGACACAAACGATCTTTCCCACATTATGCAAGAGCCCCATGAAACAATACATCATTATTGGGCCAGATTCCTCCTTGTGATGAACAAGGTTAAGGACTGCCGCGAGGAAGACGCAGTCTCACTTTTCTGCAATAACTGCACGGACAAGGGAATCCTTAACGCCATAAGTCGCTGTGACATTTCACGCTTCGCCGACTTGGCGTCCATAGTACGAAAGTACTGTGCAATGGAAAGTGCCTGGAAAACCGAAACAAAATTTTGGGATAATCCGGCTCCATATATACACCCAATCCAAGGAAAAAGGGTGCACTATCATAAGACACCCGAGTTAATTACAAAGAAGCAAAAACCCTCTACAGGGCGCGGAACCGTATTGGAGGGATGGCTCAATGGACCCTGTAAAATTCATAGTACAACAGATACAATACCAACACACAACCTTAGAGCATGTTGGATACTCCGGCAGGTGGCCAAAAGCGGCGAAGACCTTCTCATCCCAGATGCCACAAAGCACCATCCCAGTGATAACAATACAGTATTAATAGTCTTTGAGATCTTCGCATCAAACAATAGGCGCAAGCGAACACTCTGCAGCATTGCCGAAATCTGCCACGTAGCAGCAATAAATCCATGGAGCGACACGGCTATTAACTTCAATGCCAGCGACGAACCTAAATTTCGAACAGCCCGAGCACCAGCGGCACTGGTCCTCAGTCCAATCGTGGACAGCTTTCGACTCACCAAAGTGCTCATGGACAGCGGAAGTGGATTAAACCTCATCTACGAGGAAACTCTTCAAAAAATGGAAATAGACTGGAACCGCATTGAGCGAAGCAGCACAACTTTCAGAGGAATCATCCCCAGTCGGGAAGCACGCTATGCTGGGAAAATCACACTAGATGTGGTATTCGGCATGCCGGAGAACTATAGGTCCGAAGAAATTATATTCCAAGTGGCCCCGTTCAGTAGCGGATACCACGCCCTTTTAGGGCGGGAGGCGTTCACGATCTTCCAAGCCATACCACATTACGGGTACATGAAGCTCAAAATGCCCAGGCCCAAAGGAATCATCACTCTCGCTAGTGATCCGGACACAACACTCCACGCCGAAAACAAAACAACCGCATTGGCCCTTGAGGCATTATCCGAAGCCTTTGCGGCCGAAGAATTAATGCGCTGCCCTCCACAGAGGACAGGGACGACGTGATACTTGACAATAGATCCAAGTCCACCTCTTTCAAACCAGCGGATGAAATAGTCAAATTCCAAGTCCACCCAACGGACCCTACAAAAACAGCCTCCATCGGGGCACAGTTAAACCCCGCCGTGGACGCTGCACTACGAGAGTTCCTGCGCGAGAATTGGGACATATTCGCATGGCATCCCTCAGACATGCCAGGAATCCCACGCAGGCTGGCCGAGCATAGCCTCAATATCCTAAAGGGATTCAAGCCGGTCAAGCAGGCTCTTCGGCATTTCTCCGAACCTAAGAGACAGGCCATGGGAGAGGAACTAGCCAAGTTACTTGAGGCCAGATTCATCAGAGAAATAAAACACCCGGACTGGCTAGCAAACCTGGTGATGGTACCAAAGAAGGATAAATCCTGGCGCCTTTGTGTCGATTTCAAGGACCTTAATAAAGCTTGAAGGATCCTTTCCCCCTCCCCCGCATTGATCAAATTATCGATGCTACCGCAGGACATGAGTCATTGTGTTTCCTCGACGCATACTCCGGTTACCACCAAATCAAGATGGCGGAGTCCGACCAAGCCGCAACGGCATTCATCACACCATACGGCCCCTTCTGTTTCAACACAATGCCTTTTGGGCTCAAAAACGCCGGCACAACATATCAGCGCATGACTCAGACATGTCTGGAGAAACAAATCGGCAAAATAGTTGAGGCATACGTAGATGATGTGGTCGTTAAAACCAAACATGTCGACTCTCTAATAGACGACTTGAGGCTCACATTCGACAACCTCCAAACATACGACATCAAGCTCAATCCGGAAAAATGCGTTTTCAGTGTACCAGCCGGAAAGCTCCTGGGTTTCATTGTCTCCAATAGAGGAATTGAAGCTAATCCGGCCAAAATCCGAGCTCTGTCACAGTTGGCTACCCCAATGGACCTCAAACAAATCCAGAAACTAACTGGATGTGTGGCGGCTTTAAGCCGCTTTATCTCCCGCTTAGGAGAAAAGGCATTACCCCTTTATCGCCTCCTTCGACGCACCAAACACTTCAAGTGGACGGACGCTGCCACAGCCGGATTGGAAAAAATAAAAGTCATACTAGCAACCAACCCAATTCTGGCTGCGCCAAACATCGGCGAACCAATGTTGTTGTATATTGCGGCAACTCATGAAGTTGTAAGCGCAGTGCTCGTCGTCGAACGAGAAGCGGACGGACATAAATTCCCTCTTCAAAAGCTGGTATATTATGTGTCCACTGTCCTCACTCCATGCAAATCACGGTACCCACATTATCAAAAGATAGCCTATGCGGTATTCATGGCATCCCAGAAACTGCGACACTACTTTCAAGAGTGTTCGATTACGGTAGCCTCGAAGGTGCCACTCAATGATATCATAAACAACCGCGACGCCACAGGCCGGACTGCCAAATGGGCCATTGAGCTCCTCCCATTTGACATAACATACAAACCTCGGTGAGCCATTAAATCGCAAGTATTGGCCGACTTTGTCGCCGAATGGACGAAGGCCGAACTCCCTAAAGAGTACGGCGCATACTCCAATTGGATCATGCACTTCGACGGTTCTAAAATGCTGGCTGGTCTAGGGGCTGGCATCGTCCTGACGTCCCCAACCGGAGATACCGTTCAGTACGTACTGCAAATATTGTATACAGACTCCAACAACACAGCCGAATACGAAGCTCTGTTGCATGGTCTTCGGATGGCAGTATCCATGGGCATTCAACGCCTGGAGGTGCTTGTGGATTCAAACCTCGCAATATCCCAAATAAATGGAGACTTTGATGCCAAGGATCCGAAAATGGCGGCTTATCGAAACGTCGTCCTAAAAATGTCAGCTCGGTTTGAGGGGCTCGAATTTCACCATGTGGCTCGGGAAAACAATCAGGCGGCGGATATCCTCGCCTGCATCAGCGCAAAACGCGATGCGGTCCCCCCCCCCAACATATTTTTGGAGAGGCTATTCAAGCCATCCGTAGTATGGGAAGGGGACACCGGCAACAACAGTCCGGACCCGGCCAAAATACCCGATAGCGAACACTCTGACACAATCGGAGGCTCCGCCACCGAAATAACACCTTCAGCCCACGTAATAATGGCCATCATTGCCCCATGGATAGAACCATTCCTGGCCTACCTAACTAGACAGGAACTTCCGGAGGACCAAAATGAGGCGCGCTGCATAGTGCGGCGATCCAAGGCCTACAGGGTCCATGAGGGAGAATTGTACAAAAAAAGCACTACCGGAGTCCTTCAAAGGTGCATCTCCGAAGAGGAAGGGCGGAACCTTTTGACAGAAATTCATGCCGGACTCGGCGGTCACCATGCTGCAGCCCGGGCTCTTGTAAGCAAGGCTTTCCGTATAGGATTCTATTGGCCAACGGCCCGGGCAGACGCAGAGGACTTGGTCCAACATTGCGCCGGTAGCCAGCTCTTTGCAAATCAAAGCCACATGCCACCCACCGCCCTCCAAACAAACCCCATTACGTGGCCCTTCGTGGTCTGGGGGCTTGACATGGTTGGACCCCTTAAAGGGGGAACCCACAAGAAAAAATACTTACTGGTCATGGTGGATAAATTCACCAAATGGATAGAAGCCAAACCTGTTAAAATAGCCGAATCAGGACCGGTGATAGACTTCATATCCGGGGTCATACACCATTATGGCGTCCCACACAGCATCATCACTGACAATGGCACGAACTTCATGGCCGATGAGGTAAAGCTCTAGTGCAGCAAAATGGGCATCAAGCTCGATTATGCTTCAGTCTATCACCCACAAACCAACGGCCAAGTTGAGCGAGCAAACGGTCTTATAATGAGCGGCATTATACCCAGATTAGTGCATTCCTTAACGGAGTCTAACACACACTGGGTATAGGAGCTCGACTCCGTACTCTGGGGGCTGCGGACCACGCCGAATCGTAGTACCGGATATACACCCTTCTTTATGGTGTACGGCGCAGAGGCAATCTTGCCCTGTGACATAATTCATGACTCACCTCGAGTGCACATGTATGAAGAAAGAGAAGCCGAGCTGGATCGGCAGGACAGTCTGGACACACTAGAGGAGGAGCGCAACATAGCAAAAGTCCGTTCCGCATTTTATCAGCAACAGGCTCGCAAATACCAAAGCAAAGAAGTACGGGCCAAAACTTATAACGTTGGCAAACTAGTTCTACGCCTGCCGGATAAGAAGAAGAACAAGCTCGAGCCCAAGTGGGAAGGTCCCTTCATTATTGAGCAAGTTCTGACCGGTGGAGCGTACCGACTGCGGGATGCATCGACTAATCGACTCGAGCCGAACCCATGGAACGCGGCCAGGCTCCGAAGATTCTACGCCTAGCGCCGGACTCTATGTTCGTCCCCCTTCCTCTGTCTATTTTTTGCATATACATTATCTGTCTTGTTTTTCTTTCTCTCTTTCTTTCATTCTTTCTCTAGTCCTTCAAGGGCCAACTTGTGCCTCGCTTGCATATTATAGATGCGCTAGCCGCGCTCATCATACCTGGGGGCTTCTTTCACAGAAGCTTAATTATTTATCTGGGCCTCATGCCCCGCACATGTGTTATACTTCCGCATGTACCTTTTTTCGCCATTATATGCATCGATATGACTTAAGTTTTGGCCAAGCTGGGTTGCCTGGCTCTTGTATTTATGCCCTACGTTCCCGTTAATTCGGCTAGCGCATAAGGGGAGCACCTCTGCGATTGTTACTGCCGGGTCAGCCGGATGTGTACCTCAGACTGGGTGAATCCGAAAGCTAGCGTTCTTAAGGGAATATTCGGTCGGTGAACAAAAGATGATTTTTATTTATTTTCCATATGTGCCCCAGATGTTTTTCCTGTGTTTCCTATCGCAGTCCGGACATGCATTTTAGGGCATGTGTACCCAGGGAAAGGAACCCTTAACGGAACTATTCTCCCTGGAAGATGTTTCTTACTACCCATGTAATATAACATAACTAGTTGGGCACTTGTCTGTTCAAGCACTAATGACCCCTACGCCTGGTCTCCACGCATACCCCAGTTCTTATATAACTGAGCGGGTATTCGGATACACTCCGGACTATTGGGTCCCGAGGTTGAAGCGAAAAGGTCCGCCATGACAAATGATCTACAATCCGGCTAGAAGGCATTATACATGTCATTTTAATTACATAGTCATGCAAACTGACTAAATTCCTCTTCTATACCATCCAACAGGCGGTCTAGCCTACAATCCTGTTGGGAATACTTTGCGGCTAATTCTACTTGCCCATAAATTAAGCTAACGGGGATCTCTTTTCCATCGGGCCCCACAGGTCCGACCTCGGCCATGTGATTTGGGTCAGCCTTGGTATACCGCGTCTTCACCATGGCCCAGGCTTCCCTGGCACCTTGACGGCAGGCCAATATCTTCCATAATCGGAAGCACCGCCGTGCTCCCTTGAGCTTCTCTGTAAGCTCTACAACGCCTTCTGGTAGGGAGACGGATGGCCACAAGGCCTGGCCAACACCTTGCATCACCCGCCGAACTTGTTCGTGCATTTGTGAGAGCTCGGATAGAAGATCACCCACTGATCCCGGGCATTTCCTCTGCGGGACGACCCGTCAGCATACCTGCAGACATAACTCTGTTAGCCGGCTTCTCTGTCGTCCCCTTTATTAAGGGTTCGTTCAAGCACTGACAAAAAATGCCGCGTTGAAGCTGCTTATTCTCCTTCTCGGAGTCCGCAAGCTGGGCTCGAACATCTTTCAGTTCCATGCTCAGCTTGGTATTGGCGTCTTGGAGATTGTTTTTCTCCTGCTTGACCTTAGTCAGCACGCGTTCGCCGGCCTTTAGCTGCCGAACATCATGCTTCTCCTCCGGATTCTCTCCGGATTCATCTGCAATATCTATTATTAGATCTGCAGCTATGTCGCATGCTATATGGTACCTGTCATTCTTTGAAAGAATTGTTACCAGCAGGGGCCTTTTGAGGTTCCTTCAGTGCGGCAACAGCGGCCCGAAGTTGGGTCTTGCATTCCTCCAGCTCCTGTGACAGCCGAGTATTCTTCTCTGTAAGAACCTGCACAATAAAAATGATCCTTAAATCAGTTCTGCTAACTGTTTCAAGTCTCAGGGGCTACTGATACATATAATTGTCAGATTTACTTACCCGTACATCCTTTACATACTGATCCATGGCTCTGGCTAGACCATCTTGAGAAGCATGGAGGTACGCCTCTCCAGAATTGAAGGCATCAAATGCCTTTGGTGAGAAACAAGCGTCGCGGAGTACGGCCCGGCGGCGCCTATGATTCATGGCGCTTTCCACTTCTAATTTTGTGGCGGATAATCTATCCGCATCCTCTGTAGGAGGATTATCCTGCGCTTGCCCCATATCGGCTTCCGCCTCTATGTCCGGTACTGGCGCCCGATTGGTGGAAGCGTGATTAGCAACATCACCGGACATATTCCGGCGAGCGTTCTTCCTGTTAAAGAAACACGGGCGTCATTACATTTCGAGAGAGACGACAACCACGGAGCGGGATTTCTGTTATACCTTTGCGCCAGCGTCTCCGTCCTGACCACCTTCCTTTTTGACCGGCCCGGCCTCGGTGCCTCTTGTTGGCGAGTTGCTGTGGGTTCGGCAGGGCGTCCCGAATGCCTTCCCTGTAAAAACGCCATATGTATATGGTAGGTGAAGTGTCTAAAAGGGGATCCTAGTTTTTGGAGTTGGGATTTTTAGTTTTTTCTTACGTGCGATGCAGGAAGCAGTCCGGGATAGTCGGTCGTAATGGCCACCATGGCGTCATCACAGCTTAGTTGATAGAACTGCCGGTCTATCAGCTCCACGAATATGACCGGATCTTCTTCGAGTCCGGGATCGAGAGCCCGGTCTGGGTCCTTTGGTTGTGGAGATGGGTTGCTGACCTCCCTTATGGCTTTTCGCAGTTCCTACCGCAAAAAAAGGCAAGTTGAGTGCTTATGATAAAGAATGCGGGAAGAATGGGAGCAAGGAGATATAACTCACCCAGCTTGGAGGGTTGTACATAGAGAATCCATCCCGCGGCTTGATGCGGAGGAACTCCTCTTCCTCTTCCTTGAACAGTTTGGACAGAATTTTTGCCAAAGTGGCAGCCTGTCCGGACCCTTACGCCCACAACGGGTGGCATCATCTTCCCCGTTAAAACACCACAAGGGGTGCCCTCTATATTGAAGTGGTTGCACTCCTTGCATTGTACATATTGACATAACCTCGATTACTGTCAATCCTGATTGAGCCAGCGCTTTAATCCGGTTCATCAGGTAAAGGACTTCCCCGTTGTCTTCCTCCTGGGGGCTCCGTGGGCGCCAACTTCGGTGTTTCTTCAAAGGAGCATTGCTGAACTCAGGAAGGCCCCGCGCGAACAGGGTCCGGAAAGGGGACGTCCTCCATGTAAAACCATTCTGAAGGCCAGTCTTCGGACGTCTTCTTCGGAGTACCGGACAGGTATCCGATTTCAGCGATGCGCCATATTTCGGCTCCGCCCACTTGATAAAGTGATCCCTTCTGTGTGCGAGGGACGAGGCAAAATAACCTTTGCCACAGCTCGAAATGAGCCTCACAGCCCAGAAACAACTTGCAGAGGGCAACATAGCCGATGATGTGTAAAATGGAAGCCGGGGTAAAATTATGCAGTTGGAGGCCGTAAAACTCCAGGAGCCCGCGGAGAAACTGATGAATCGGATATCCGAGTCCCCTCAATAGATAGGGGACGAGGCATACCCGCTCCCCCGTAAGGGGCTGGGGAAGCTCTTCACTTGCTCCCCGCCATTATAGGTGGCGAGCCCGGCTCGGACAGGCACCATATACGCCAGATGGAGAAATCCCTTAGTCTGCAGTTCGACTAATCGACTGTGTGGGACTGAACATCTCTCCCAATCACCGGGCTTAGGGCTACAGGGGAGGGAGGAGGAGCTGCGGAGGTCGACCATGCTGGAATGGATCTTTTTGAAGCGCGCTCTGATGGATTCTCGCTGGGGGGAAGATGGTATGGATCGGATCTAAGAATCCTCATCCCTTTAATAGACAATTTATTTATCTGGCTAGGAGGCGCATGTGAAAACGCCCCGACGCCTCGACGCGTGGAGACAGCCCTTATTGGGCACAGAAGCCAAGAGGTTCAACATTTATGAGGCCGGACACTGCTTAAGAGACGTTCAAAATTTGGAGAAGAACCCGCCCTGCAATGCCGAAGACAACACTGCGCACCGGACTCATCATCATTGAAGCCTGGTTCAGGGGCTACTGAGGGAGTCCTGGATTAGGGGGTATCCGGACAGCCGGACTATATCCTTTGGCCGGACTAATAGACTATGAAGATACAAGATTGAAGACTTCGTCCCATGTCCGGATGGGACTCTACTTGGCGTGGAAGGCAAGCTAGGCAATACGGATATGTATATCTCCTCCTTTGTAACCGACCTTGTGTAACCCTAGCCCCCTCTGGTGTCTATATAAACCGGAGGGTTTTAGTCCGTAGGACAACAGACAATCATACCATAGGCTAGCTTCTAGGGTTTAGCCTCTCCGATCTCGTGGTAGATCAACTCTTGTAACACTCATATCATCAAGAATAAATCAAGCAGGACGTAGGGTTTTACCTTCATCAAGAGGGCCCGAACCTGGGTAAAACATCATGTTCCCCACCTCCTGTTACCATCCGCCTTAGACGCACAGTTTGGGATCCCCTACCCGAGATCCGCCAGTTTTGACACCGACATCGGGTGAGACTAGGATGCAGAAATGTGGATGAGATTCATGTGGTCGCTGAAGCCGTCCTTGGAGACTACTTCTATGATTTCTTTTATGAGGTGGAATAGATCCTGGTGAGAGATCCTAACAGGGGAAAAAATGTTGTTCAAGCACCTGCCAATCCTGATAAAAGTGCTGATGGGAAAAATCATTCTCTGTCGACTGTTGGGAATAAACAGAGCAATCTTCCTACTGGAATTGCAGAGAAATCTCCCTGCATTCCCCGGGGGGGAGCCAGACCCCATCCGGGAGTCACAAGAGAGCATTGAGTCCGATGACTCACTTCATACTTCATTGCTTATTGAAACCATGGCCCAGGAGATGGAACATGAGAAAGTGGTGGAAGTGACTGGGAACTGTGACTCTGCCTTGACTGTCACACATGCGTACAAGGTCGAGTCACCTGAGGCTGAGATGGTCAGTGAGGGACTTCCTACTCTCCCACTGGTCACTCAAGAAAATCTTCGCTTCAGTTTGCGCAATCTGCAGAGCAAGATGGAAAGGGTGGACGAGAAGGCCATGACAGCGGCAAAAAAACGAGATATTGAAGGTATACCACAAAATCCTAACTCTTTTGATGCCTTGTCCAATCCTGATCTTATCCTTAGAGCTGTAAAAATGGGGGTTAATATTCCTGATACTGATTTTGCTAGTGTGGATATCCTTAGAGAGCTTGAGAAATGTAGAAACATGGAAAGCATAAACAACAAAAATGATCAACCTGATCTGGAAAATAAAAATATGATGTTAACCAATGCAAAAGGGGACCAAACACCTTTAAACATGGAATAGGAAGAGGAAAATGATGTGGGGGAAGATAAATTGCTATGGTGAGGTCTAGAAAAAAGAGGGAGAGAAAAGTTAATGTGGTTATAGCTAGACCTATCACTAGAAGTCAAAAAAGTAGAATCTCCTTGCAGAATGAGGTAGGAAGCTCTACTCTATTTCCTAGTAGAGCTATCGGAAGGGGGGCACAAAAAAGATATCATGAATGGTCTCTTTTGGAATTGTAGAGGAGCAAGCAAAAAAGGAATGACTACCTGCTTCCCTGACATCATCAAAGATCATTCCCTTGATTTTATTGGCATCCAAGAGACTAAGAAAAAGAATTTTCCCCCTAAATACCTGAGAAAGGTTGACCCCTTTGATAGATTTAGTTTGAATTGGATCCCCTCCACTGGCAAATCAGGTGGAGTGTTGTGTGGTATCAAAAAAGAGACCTTGGAAATTATTTCCTGGACAACCGGCAACTATCTACTGCAGGCCACTGCTTTTGATGTGAATCTTAAAAGTGTGTGGACACTTGTGGTGGTCTATTGGGGCCGTACATGATGACAAGAGGGGCACTTTCCTTATAGAGTTAACCTCGGTTTGTGCTAACATTAGAACCCCCTATGTGATTGGTGGTGACTTTAATATCCTAGGAGAGAGTTGTGATAAGAATAAGAACCTACACCACTCCCAGTACATGGATGGATTCAATTCTATCATACAAAACCTGAACCTTAGAGAGATCCACATGGGAGGGGGAGATACACGTGGACCAATAAATAAAGGCATCCTGCTCTAGAGAATCTGGATAGAGTCCTCATGAGCCCTTAGTGGGAAGACTTGTTTCCTCTAGTTACTGCCCGCAAGCTAGTGAGAGATGTTTCAGACCACAATCCCTTATTGCTCTCTTTCGGATCCCATGAAGAAAAACCCCCTTCACCAGTGAGATTTTAGATTTCAGTTGAGTTGGTTAAAAATGAGTTCTATGCTAAGGCTAGAATCATCTAGGAGCAACTAGTATATTCTGAGGATGCTATTGATATACTTAACATTAAATTGAAATGTATCAAAAAGTATTTTAAAGGCTGGGGGTCCCACTCATTTGGGCATGCTAGGAAGAGGAAAAAATGGATTAAGCAGGAGCTAGAAGAGGTTGAGAAGAAAGAAGAATTTGGACCCCTTGACCCAGATACATATGAGAGAAGAACCTCTTTGTGTGCTAAGATTACTAAGATACTAGAAGATCATGAGGAGCTATTCTGGTTACAACACTCAAATGAGCGATGGTTGCTCAAAGAAGATCATAATACGACCTACTTTCACCGCATTGCTAATGGAAGAAAAAGAAAAAGCACCATTCCGTCCCTAACAGACGGGGAGATAACTATAGGGGGGACAAAGAATCTCCTAGACCATGCCACAACATTTTACAAGGACATCTTTGGTCCTACGAGGGGGAACCTGTTCCACTTGGCACCTGATACCTGGACCAGTGATGAAAAGCTTACCGACGATGATAACCTAATTCTTACCAGCGTGTTTACAAAAGAGGAAGTGAAAAAGGGCATGTTTAGCATGGAAAGTAATAGAGCCCCTGGCCCTGATAATATACCAGCGGAGTTTTGTAAACATTGTTGGGATTTTGTTAAGAAAGACATTATGCGGTTGTTCGAAGCCTTCCATAACAACACACTGGATGTTGCTGGTTTGAACTATGGGATAACTACTTTGATACAAAAAATGAACGGGGTGAAAAAAATTCAATAATACCGCCCCATATGCCTTCTTAGATGCCCATATAAGCTGATCACCGAAGCGCTTGATAACAGAGTTGTCGTATTTGTGGACAAGCTGATTAGAAAGCACCAAAATGCGTTCATCAAGCATAGGAACATTATGGATGGAATCCTCACTTTGCATTAGGTGTTACATCACACTCAACATAAGAGGAAAATTGGGATTGTATTAAAACTGGATTTCGAAAAAGCTTACAATAAGATAAACTGGGATTTCCTCCTTAAATGCCACTTCAATCGTGGCTTTCGGCCGACCTGGTGTGGGTGGGTTGAAAGTATCCTACATAATGGCACTTTGAGCATTAAGCTCAATAATGAAACTGGTCCATACTTTAAAAACCACAAAGGGGTTCGTCAAGGTGACCCTTACTCTCCATTTTTGTTTAATCTTGCTGTGGAAACCCTATCAAAGATGGTACTTAATCCTCAGAAAAAATGATAACTAGCCTTGCGCCAAATTTGATTGAGGGGGAGTGGCTATCTTACAAAATGCAGATGACACGGTTATCTACTTTGAACATGACAACGATGCAGCTGTTAATCTCAAACTATACATGTTCGAGCTTATGTCAGGGCTGAAGATCAACTTCATGAAAAGTGAGATCCTTTGTGTTGGGGAAGATGATGATAGTATACCCTTTTATGCTGGACTTTTTAATTGTAGCATTGGTCACTTCCCATGAAGTACTTGGGGGTGCTAGTTAGCTTCTCAAATCTCTGAAGCCTGGACTGGGATTTTGTGGATGAAAGATTCCTTAAATGTTGCGAGTCTTGGATTGGTAATGCATCCTCTTCGGGGGGTGGTATTGATCCTCCTTAATTCATCGCTTACCAGGATTGTTTACTACTATATGTCCATGTTTTTACTTCCAAAAGGGGTGACTGATAAGCTAGACAAGCACCGTAAGCGTTTTTTCTGGCAATAACACGAGGGGCAAAAGCGATATCATTTAGTTAAATGGTCCAGAATTTGTCGTTTAAAAGAAAAAGGGGGCATGGGGGTGAAATACCTTCATAAACAAAATATTAGCTTACTCACCAAGTGGTAGTGGAAGCTGGAGACACAACAAGGGTTGTGGCAGGATGTGACCCGGGCAAAATACTTTAAAAAAGACACGGTGACATCGGTAAAAACTAAATTTGGTGATTCCCCGACTTGGAAGGCCATTATGAAGGTTAAAGAACACTACCTTGCTGGCAGAAAGGTGGTGCTGAATTCTAGCAACCTTGCTAGAGTGTGGATCAACCCAGTTGGGAATGGGCCTCCCCTATGTTTGCAATTCCCTATGTTATATAGTTTTTGCAATATAATGATCAAGAGATCATTGTTGTTAAATTCAGAGAAAGAGTGGAAAATAACTTCTTTAGAAGACGCTTACACCCTCCTCTACTTGATCAGTGGAAAGAAGTCCAAGCTAGAGTGGGGGCATGGCCTCTGTCTAGTGAGCCTGACTAGGTCATTTGGACCCTTGGGAAAAAGAAAAATAAGTTTACCACTAAATCTGTCTATGAGTACTTGGAGAGAAATGTAGTTGGATGTAACTACAAGTGGATTTGGAGATAAAAAAATCCTCTAAAAGTTCAGATTTTCCTTTGGCAATTATTCCAGGATGATGTTTTAACTAGAGATGTTATGAGCAAACGGAGGTGGTTGGGAAACCCTCCCTGTTCCTTTTGTGATGGCAGAGAAACCTCTCAACACCTATTATTTACTTGTCCTGTGGCTAGAGTCCTATGGAGGACTGTGAGCTGTGTCATGGGCACGAATCATTGCCCTAATAATATTTGGCAATACTTCTCTTGGTGTTACATGTTTCTCCCAGATGGGGAGAAGTTTTATACCTTTGGCTTAGCTGCTTTATGCTGGGCGATGTGGAATAGCCGTAACAAAACCACCTTTGAGTTCCAAAAAAAGAGATCCCCATTTGATGTGGTATACTCTGCATGTGGTTACCTCACTTATTGGGTAGGGTTGCTGATGGGAGAGGACCGGGAGGCAATGGAGCATGGAGCTAAGATGTTGAGGATCAACGCCTCGAACATGACAAGAATCTGTGCGGCACCAGGTGAATCAATGAAGAGCTGAAGTTCGAGTGCACCTGGCGCGGATCGGATATGCATCTACATCGTCTGATGGTTCATTTGCTTGCCTCTTGTATTGGTGGCCGAACTTATGTGTGGAGTCCGATCCTTACTCTTGTATGAGCTTCTGATGTGGCCTGGTTGGTAAGGCTTGTAATGGCTGGAATGTTGGTTTGTTAGGTTCTCGTAGCTGTTCTGGTCCATGGTGAACTGCTCGATGACAGGTGTTTACCGTGGGTTTTCCAGTGATGAGTTGAACTCGCTTTTCCCTTTCTAGGTTTCCTTGGTGTCAACTGAACTGATGTATTTCCGTTGTGTGAGTAATGGAAAGGGGTTATGCCCGGTTAAAAAAAAAGATAATGATACCAGTATATAGTCATTTTTCTACAGTGACATGTCCCCATTACACGATACTAGGATTATAGCCATGGCAAAACAAACCCAAATTAATGGAATCCAATGCCATTATAGGAAATGAATTAACTCATACACCATAAAGCCCGAAGTTAACTCGACCTTATCCTCACGGGCGAGGCTCCAGGAGAGCAGTCGGTTACTTGACTTCTTTCCTTGCTAAGCTCTACCGTTCCACATGTTTTACGGTGGTTGTTTTCGGTTATACAATTTTTTCCGTCTTCCCGCAAAAGTGAGACAAACCCAAACTAATGAAATCTGATGCAGCCGCAGCAAATGAATTAAGTAATATGCCATGAAATCGAAGTTAACTCGATCTTATCATGTAGATAAAATCCAAACATGCAAAATGGTAGTAGTAGTGGGTAGTGACACTTTTTTTTTTGCGAAACAGTGGGTAGTGACACTCACCCTAAAAGAAAGTAGGTAGTGGGTAGTGACACTCACCCCAAAAGAAAGTAGGTAGTGATACCGGATACACAATTAGGCATATATTCATTTTTCTACAATACAACCCCATTACACGGTGCTAGGATTAGAGCCCTGGCAAAACAGACCTAAATTAATGGAATCCAATGCCATTATAGGAAATGAATTAATTAATACCCATAAAAGACCGAAGTTAACTCGATCTTATCCTCTGCGGAGAGGCTCCCGGAGAGCAGTTGGTTACTTGGCGTCCTCTTTCAGCAAGCTCTGCCGTTCCTCATGTTTTACGGTGGTTTTTCCCCGTCTTCCTCCTGCCGTTGGCGGTAAAAATAAAAAATAATACTCCTGCCTGCGTCTCGTGCTCCCCGCACCTCTCTCTTCTCTGTTCCAAACCGAAGAGAAAAAAACACTTCCTTTCCTCTTCCTCCCGACTCCTGAGTGAGTGACCTACCAACCCAAGCCCAACGCGGCTCAAATCTCCCCCACTCCACCACCGCGCTCCCCGTCACCGCCGGCGCCTCAATCCCGCCCAGCGCCGGCCCCCTGACACCGCCCGCCTCCCACTCGCGCCGCCGCCGTCCGCTCCCGTCCGTCCTCATCGCAACATCGCGTTCCTGCTACCTCCACACCGTCCGCAGTCGTTGGCCATTGGGTTCGAGGTATGAGCTTGTTCTCTCCAGCGATTAGTTAGCCCCCCACAATTTCTGGGCGTGGCTCCTGCCACCATCTAGATCCGCCCCAGCCTGCTCGAATGCACATTTTGTCATGGAGCTCTTTACAGAGGCCTGCTGATGTAGTACCGCATGTGAACGATCAGCTATTAATGCAGTTCAACCATAAGAATGGGTCGAATTGTTGCCTGACGGATTACAGACCTTGATATGGCATGTTCTTCAGGATTGAGATGAATTAATTGCTGTTTGCTTGTATCTGAACATTTTGCCCAAAGCTGAATCTGTTATAATTTGCTATACCTATCTTTATCGGCATACATTCTCAAGATGCTCAACTACCCCTCAAGGCCTCAATATATAAATATCAAGATGTTGGTAACTTATCTGATCTGAGACGTTGGTAACTTATCGAATGGCCCTAAACCAAAGTCTTCAGATTTCCAGACTCTGGAGTGTTTCCACCTTAGACACGCCCTTCCATTTTTGGATGAGCAGGGCAGCAGGCAGCGCTGCAACAAGTACCTTACGCGTGTAAAAATGATTCTACATACTTGACAGAACTTGACATGGCATTTATCCTGTTCAAATTAATGCGATTTTAAAATTCTGCCTGTACATCTGGATTCACCAAAACCTAATCAAGAAAGCATGTGTCACCTGGATCCACTCAACAATCAAGACTCATCTATTGAAAATTATATTTTTCTTTCAGTTGTCGTAATAATGTCATGATGCTGTGTGCTTATGCTCATTGCTGTTATTTATGTGATGCTTATTATGAATTTGATTTCACTATTTGGGATGAAGCAGGCATTGAGCATTGATCTCAACATGAACAGGCACTAACAAGAAATCTCTACGTTTCAGATTCCGTTGTGTGGAAGGTTTTTTGCTGGTCCACTGGGGAAATGGATGGTCCAATGCATCAACTGTTTGGCAGAACATGATAGTTTATTAAACTGCAGGACTTCACTATAAATATATAGCCCAGTTAATTCTTCTGCAACTTATTTCTTATTCAACATGCCACCATGGTGGGGAAGGTCTTCATCCAAAGAAGTAAAGAAGTCGGCCACAGAAAATCTAATTGACACATTTCAGCGGTTCATAAGTCCAAGTGAGCAAAAGGGGAGCACAAAATCACGAGGGGGTCGCAGACGTGGTAAAGACCAAACTGCTGAGAAACGTTGCTGGTCTACTGCCCACTCACGCTCCACATCCCCTTCAAAAGAGGTTTCTCGCTGTCAAAGCTTTGCAACAGATAGAGCACATGCACAACCACTCCCTCTTCCTAGATCACGTGCTGGGGTGAGACGTATTGTATCTGATAATCCCGACTCAAAGCCCATTTTGGAGAAGAGTGGTACAGGACATCAACTACCACTGCCAGCCCTGAACCGGCTTGCAAATGCTTCTGTCTCCAGCAACAGTTCTATTGACAGTGATGATCGTGCAGATTCTCAACTTCAGAGCCCCGCAGGAAACGAGGTGACCAATGTTACAGCACCGAGTAGTTCAAGGTATGATCCTTAGTGCCACTTTTCATTCAACAACATCATTTTGTTGCTGTAATCACTCAAATACATCGTTATGACTCTTCAATATTCTATTTTTGAAGCGGTGTGCGTAAAGAGTGTTCAGGTGCTACCACCAGAAGGAGCACCAAGGAAGTGACAAAGCCAAGAAATGCTTTTCCTAGTAACCAAATTCTGTCTACATCTCCAAGTGGTGCTGTCACTGACAGTTACCAACCTAGTTTGCAAAATTCACGACAAGTTGCTCTTGAGAGTGCTCCAAATAGTTTGATGTCAAGCCCTTCTCAAAGCCCAAGAACAATATTTCCTGACCAGATTCCAACATCAGCTTTTTGGGCGGTTAAGCCTCAGCCAGACGTAGTTTTCCTTGGGTCTGGTCAGTGCTCCAGTCCAGGCTCAGGGCAAACATCTGGGCATAATTCAGTGGGAGGTGATATGCTAGCTCAGTTCTTTTGGCAGCCTAGCCGAGGTAGTCCAGAGTGTTCACCAATTCCAAGCCCAAGAATGACGAGTCCTGGTCCAAGTTCAAGGGTGCATAGCGGAAGTGTGTCTCCGTTGCATCCAAGGGCTGGTGGGATTGTACCTGAATCTCCAACTAGCCGGCGTGATGAGGGGAAGAAAAGGCAAACCCACCGATTGCCTCTTCCACCATTAAGCATCTCTAACAGTTCCCCATTTTTACCGAACAACTCCGCACCAACAAGTCCTATATCTCGTAGTCCTGGTAGATCAGAGAATCCACCCAGTCCTGGACCACGGTGGAAGAAGGGAAAGCTGATTGGGCGTGGCACATTCGGCCATGTATATGCTGGCTTCAACAGGTATGTCTTTCCATGATTGAAGCTAGAAGATGTTCAATTCAATATGTATGACAACTGCACACATGGCATGCTTTCCATAAAAAACATAGATGTTAAAAGACTGTCTGGAAAAGTCTTATTTTTTCCTGTGATCACATTTTCTGTACTTTTGAATGCTTGTTGATATGCTATTTATTTCTCATGAGTGTGTTTATGTACTGCTACCTTTACAAGAGAAGAGTTCAGTCGAGTTGCACACATGCTACAAAATACACCAGTCTGATTAATCCTCTTCAGTTGACTTGTAATATTTCTCGTGTATACCTCTTTCTCAAACTGCATATGCAAACCATATCGAATATGACAATTAAATGATTAATACATTAGCATTTTTTTAACAGAGTCACCAACATAAATATCCTGTCTTGATAGCCTAGAAAGTAAACTACTCTATGGCAATAACTCAATGCTAAAACATTTTATCATCTTGTAACTGTGGGAATAATAAATTATCTTAGTTGGTTTCATGTTGAATTGTGTCCTCATTACTCCATTAAAGTGTCAGAGCCGACAGCACTCGACCTATCTTCTATATTAAGGTAAAATTTCACACGCACTCCTACATGTAACTCCTGAGTTTAAGGACACTCCCACAGATTATTTTTTGGTGTGCACACAGTTCACAAGTATCTCAATTCCCCTAGATGCCTTCCATTACTTTCTTCACTAGTTTTAATGAAAAAACACTAGAAGAGAAATACTCCCTCTGTAAAGAAATATAAGAGGGTTTAGATCATTATTTCTTTACGGAGGGAGTAGTAACTAAAATACCAGCCAGCATGTTAATCATCACGCTAAGTAAAAAACTCAATTTTTCTACTTATATTTTTTATCTACTTGCTCTTACTTTCCTCTGTCGTGTTTAAAACCTTAGTTCACAGACTTGGTACGCGAGAGATGTGTATGTCAAAACTGCTTCATGTTTGTTGAGATCCTAGTTGAAAACGACAGAAAAG
>NC_041390.1:468852213-468856387 GCF_002162155.2 Triticum dicoccoides
GGGGGTAAACAGAGGAATCCTACGAGGGTGTAAATCCCAGTGACAACTGGGGGCACTTTTACAATTTCCCTTGTTTTAAATAGTTTCATTGCGATCGCTCGCCCTTTGCTTCATCACCTTAATTTTGTGTTTTTTTGTCATCTGTATGATTGTTGTTTCAGTGATAGAGGCCAAATGTGTGCAATGAAGGAGGTTACCCTTTTCTCAGATGATCCCAAGTCAAAAGAAAGTGCAAAACAGTTGGGCCAGGTATGCCCATTTTTCCATGTTTACACTTAGTAGTCACAACCCAGATTTTTGATTGACATTTTTTTGTCTTATCTTTTTAAATGTTATTGGTTCAATCCTCAGGAAATATCACTTCTGAGCCGTCTGCAACATCCAAATATTGTACGATACTATGGATCTGAAACGGTATGACCTATTCCCAACAGTTGTTATTTACTGCTAATAGTATCAACAAAGCTCATATTCTTGTAATTGTTACTTGCACTTTTTTCTCATTACATCTGTAGCTGAACAGTTTATATTGTCGGAATCCTTTTCTAATTGTGGGAAAAAAATACAGAGACATGCATAATTTTCTAAACTTCACCTTTGTCTGCAGTTCTTCACCTCTGTGTGTTTTTCTAAACATGTCTTGTCATTATCCATGTATCCAAAATAGGTTGAAGATAAGCTTTATATATACCTGGAGTTTGTGTCCGGTGGATCCATCCACAAACTTCTCCAGGAGTATGGACAGTTTGGTGAACAAGCAATTCGGAATTATACTAAGCAAATACTTTTGGGCTTAGCTTTTTTGCACGCGACGAATACAGTTCACAGGTAGCGTTCCATTTACTTTTGTTGATTACTTGTTTAGTCTAATTTAGGTATACTGCTAAGTTGTAATTTACTTTGAATTTTTGTGTTTATTTATGCTCTTCTAAAATTTCAGGGATATTAAAGGTGCAAACATATTAGTAGACCCTAAAGGCCGCGTAAAGCTTGCTGACTTCGGAATGGCGAAACACGTAAAGTTTCTGTTCATTTTTCATCTGTAAATACTAGCTCGAAATTTGAATGAGACTATTATTAGCTATAATGCCATAAACAATCTTCATAGAAGGAAATGGTGTACATTATCTTATCGTTATCCTCGTGTGCTCCTCCACTCATGCCAACCACACTTGAGTTTGGTCAACCTCTTTGATAGAAACAACTACTTTAATTAGGTCCTTGCTATACCAACATATCTGCTGACTTACTTGAGGAAGGGTTTTCTCTCTCTCAAAATATGATTCTTTTTTTGTTTACTCACAAGTCATGAACATGTATAAGCTTGTTTTCTGTTTTTTTAGATCAATGGGCAGCAGTGTCCTTTCTCACTTAAGGGTAGCCCATACTGGATGGCTCCTGAGGTATTGCTCCAAATTTTGCTTTTTCCATCACTTCTTTAGCTATTTTTATACAATTTATATGTATCTTCCCTTCTTTTTCAAAATGCAACCTTTTTTCTCATTCTCTCACATCAAAGTATGTAACAAATATGCAGGTTATAAAGAATTCGAGCGGATGCAACCTTGCTGTTGACATATGGAGTTTAGGATGCACAGTTCTAGAGATGGCTACCTCAAAACCTCCATGGAGCGAATATGAAGGGGTTAGTACCAGATTTTGAAGCTACAATTTATATTTGTTCATGGAGTATTGATTTGTCTGGGAGAAGCTGCTATGTAACATGCATGATGCATATCTTTGTTGCTACTGCATTATAGTCAGCAGTTCAGCATGGCTAGTTATTTTACCTTAAGTACCTCAGTGCCCTTTTAAATTAGCATGTATAGTTGGATAACTATTATGGTGTGCCTTCACAAAAGGTATATCTCTTATGTTGCGTCTACTTGAATTTTGAACGTGTGTGACAAAGCATTCCCAATGTTTTAAATAGCTAGTTTTTTTTGAGAGAGAGAACGCAAAAGCTTTGCGTCTTGTTGTATTGAAAAGGCTGGAACAGAAGTTATTTACACGCCCAAGCGACGCAGGGTCGAAACAAGAAACAGAACAAGAAAAGCTAGCTATTGCTATGCTATAGCTTTTTTGTAGCCTAAAAAGTATGCCATGGCACCTAATGCCGCTATTCTAGCTTAGGCCGCCATCGAAATAAATAGCTGCGCTGTTTGCCTCAGAGCGGAAGTAGCTATAGCTGACGCCGTTCCTTTGTAAGTAAAAATGGGCCAAAACAGGAGGTTTTTTTTTGCGGGGTAAAAACAGGAGCTTGTTTTCAGTTTTAGTTATAAATAAACCCAGAATGAATATATATAGTTTAGACCTACCAGGATGGCATCCACAATCTTGCGTCGGTGCATGCTTTTTTGAGTTTTTATAATGCTACTTTGCCTGATTCAGTGGTACGTCTAAATTACTACTGTGACTTTTCTAATATTTTGATGATTTGTATACTTTAATAACAAAACACTATTGGAAATAGCTTTCGCAATACCTGTAGCTTAGACCTAGCCGTGAAGCCACGGAAAACACGATTTAAAACATTGAGCATTCCGAATTAATTCAAAGAGCAGCCAGGGGGCTAATTTCACTCTGAATCTCTTATCAGTTGAACAACATGCTTGAATTGTTGTTGTGGTATTCCTATATTTACCTAATCCTATCATGTTTGGTGTTATTTGCTGGTACTTTTGGATTTTATAAGATGTTACTTGGTTTTTCTCTATACGAGCAAACACTTCGTTGCTTTCTGTGTTTTTCGTTTCCTATATGCATGCCATAATTTTCCTTTTCTGCAGTAGTGGGTACGCAGAACACACCTTCTCCGATCTTTTATTTTTTTGGAAAAAGTTATATGGATCGGTAAACAGAATAAATTTTGAGAAATTTCCTTATATGCCACTGAAATTTGCTTCCTAATCTGCTGCTGAAAATGGTGACCCATTCTATGCTACTGAATTGAAATTTCAATCGTCATGTGCCACTGCCACAGCTCCGTTTGGCGCAGCTGCTTTTAACCCTTGAATAACTTGCCGGTTTCTTGTCAAATATCAATCATACATTCACAAAAACTTATAGTGCATGTCACCTGTTATGCGCCTCTATCTTCTTTCGTACACCCTCCAAAGATCTTGGAGCGCTGCCACCTTGTCCAGTGCAAGGCATACGAGCTTTGGGTCCGGTGAAGTCCGGTCAGACCGTCAGAGGAGGCCGGCCGATTGGGGTGGGCATTGTAGGTAGTACTCTACCAGCCAGGAAGAAGAGGAAGATGAAGGATTGAGAAATGGCAATTCCACCCTTTTGCGGCCCACTTGACAAGAGGCTAACAGAATAAATTTTGAGAAAATAACTGCATACTCTAAGCCACTTAGAAATGCTATGCTCGCGGCTCCTCCCTGCTCTGCCTATTCATGGTCGTCCGAGCTGGACTCCAACAAATCTTGGCTGTTGGATCAGGTTCATGAAGTGAAGTTACATTTGCTTTGACTGCCACAGGACCTACCAAATGCTGAGTCCGTGGCGCAGCGACCGAGCATGTGCGCCACACGGTAATAATAATAATAATACCGGGGATGGAAACGTAGCCTAGCCCCCATGCTCTTCCTTTCACAGTCTCATACCTTTGATCATGTAGCGCCTTGGACCGATGGTTGACACACGCCGTGCCGCCATGCAGCCACTCTGATATTGAACCTGAAGTTGTTGGTGGATTTTGTCTTTTTATCGGAGCCATGGATGAGTCCTTGGTTTCCTAGATTTACCGAAAAAGGCTTTCGCCCACCTTTATATATAAAGCAACGATCGTCATACAGGATGCAAACCACTCGACAACACACACACACCCAAGGCAGATACAAGGGAGCTGACGAACAGCAGCACTACTCCAAACGCCCCAAAGCAAACAAGTAGGCAGAAGAGCATAGCTAAAGATCTAAGGTCTCTCCACCCTGAACGAGTCACCGCGAGGAGACGAAGCCGCAACTCGACGAACCAGGGACTCCAAAGCGGTGCTTCCAGGAAAGAAACGACACTGGAGAGCTGCCATAGCCCGATCCAGTGAATCGAGGTTTTCACCCGAAGTAACACAAAGAACGCAGGGCCACGGCGATGGAGCCTTCAAGAAGGGAGCAACGCATGGAGCATAGCTAAAGATCTAAGGGCTCTCCACCGTGAACGAGTCACT
>NC_041390.1:468856791-468891832 GCF_002162155.2 Triticum dicoccoides
ATGAACCAGGGACTCCAAAGCGGTGCTTCCAGGAAAGAAACGACACCGAAGAGCTGCCACAGCCTGATCCAGTGAATCGAGGTTTTCACCCGGAGTAACACAAAGAACGCAGGGCCACGGCGATGGAGCCTTCAAGAAGGGAGAAACGCATGGAGCATAGCTAAAGATCTAAGGGCTCTCCACCTTGAACGAGTCACCGCGAGGAGACGAAGCCGCAACTCGACGAACCAGGGACTCCAAAGCGGTGCTTCCAGGAAAGAAACGACACTGAAGAGCTACCACAGCCCGATCCAGTGAATTGAGGTTTTCACCTGGAGTAACACAAAGGACGCAGGGCCACCACGATGGAGCCTTCAAGAAGGGAGCAACGCATGGACGCCGCCGTCATCGGTCTGGCCCGGTACGGGCCTACAAGAGAGCGCCGGCCGCACCACCACCGTAGAACGTCGAAGAACCGCTCCCATGCCGCCCACGCTGCCATGACAGCAAGCCCGTCGGCGCCGAGCCACGAGCTCCGCCCACGAGCCCGCAGCTCCCGCCACCAAGGCTGACGCCTTGCATCTAGACACTCCGGAGACCATCAAAGGCATGAGCTTTGAGCCGACCGGCAGATCCGTAACACCATCCGAGCCGCCGGTGACCGACCCGCCCCGAACAGCGGTCAGCAGCCAGGAGTCACTAGGCCAGGAAAAGGGGAGGAGGGAGCGGAGCTTATCCGGACTGGCGCGCCCCTGCGCTGGTGACAGGCAGTCGGTCTACCCGTCCCTCTAGCAGCCTCTCCTGTGTCACCCCTGGCACCCTACCATTGCCTCCGGCCAGAACCACGCGAGGAAGAGGCATCCACCCGCCCGCCTGCGAGGGCCGCCGGATCGACTGCACCCTGCCGCCGAAGAAGGCCTCTGGAGGAGCCAGCGCACTAACCGCACCACCGCCGTGTCGCCGGGACGTCCCGTCGCCAGGCACCGTCGCCTGAGCCGCCCACCGGTCCACGCCGTCCTCGACCCGCATCACAAAGGTCCGGATCGGAGCCAGCCGTTGACCCAGACCCCAGCATGCCTTTGTCGCGTCGCCCATCACGCCGCCGCCACGAATCCTACGCCATCACGCCGGTCCACGCCGTCCTCGACCCACCGGTCCACGCCGTCCTCGACCCGCATCACAAAGGTCCAGATCGGAGCCAGCCGCAGCCGTTGACCCAGACCCCAACATGCCTTTGTCGCGTCGCCCATCACGCCGCCGCCATGAAGCCGATGCCATCTGGCTCCAGCTCGCCGCTGCGCCCGCCGCGCCCGTCGCCAGCGCCGCATCCCAGGTGGCCGCCTCGACCCGTGCTGATGGCCCCCACCGAGGAGACGAGACAGCCTCGCCCCGCCAGCGCGCCCTCTGGCGGCCGGGAGGGAGAGGAGAAGGGAGGAGGGGGGAGGGCTCGCCTGCGGCGGCGCTAGGGTTTCTCCCGTGACGCGCGCGCGGGGCTCATAGCGGGTGGGAAGGGGGGGATGGATGGTCTTCTCAAAGAATCTTAGTCTTGATGGACAACTTCACATCGGTTTCCTAGATTTGCGTGAACAAAACTTGCAATGACTGGATACTGCATCTAGTTTCCTTATTTGTACATGTTGACAACCAATCCATTGCGATTAGGGGCGATGCAGCAAAGTGTGCCCCTCCACCTCCTGCCCAACCTTACACCAGTGATGCCGCAGTCCCCTGTCTTTGCTTGTGCTGCCCACCTCTATGCAGCAGAAACAGAACCGGGCGACGAAGGCGTGCGTTCCCTTTTAGTTCCTTATATGCCACTTATTTTTTTCCCATTTCCTAATTGGTTGTTAGAAAAGGTAACCCATGCTAAGCCAGCCTGATCCAGTAATGATCGGCTCCCCTGAGGTGTCCCTGCCTTTGGTCCCCAGCTGGTGCGACCCGGGAGGAGAAATGCGTGTTTTTTTGGCATGTTTGGCTTTGCGCCTCGGCCTCCTTCTGGTGGTTACCCGTCGGCATGTGTACGGACTAAGGAACGACCGATGGAGTTGGCAGTGGTGCGCGCGACTTTGGCCGTCAGGCTTCGTGTGCCAGGCTACCACATACCTCCTGCCCACATGATGGACCATCTTGGGCTTCCGTCGTGTTCCGGTGATGGTGGGGTTGTACCTCAGATCAGCGCAGGTATTAGCACGCTGGACATCTGCGTTGGTGGATCTGATGTCTCAGCAAATGTTCCGGTGCTGATTGGGACATTACAGCAGGACTTCTTTGTCAAGTTGGTGGCGGCAACAGAGAGGACTTCGTCTATGGTGGTGCTCTTCGAGTACCAGGTCTCCTTTTCCGGGGTGAAAACCTTAGTTCTGACCTTCACTGATTGTACTTGGCAGTGGCATTACGCCCCCTTGTTGAAGGCACTGCCGGAAGCTTACTCGGACTTTCTCTTCTGGGTGAGAACCCACATGGTTGGATCCACCAACAATGGCGTTCATGCACCTTTTCCTTGCTGAAGACATTGCTGTTGGGGAACCTTCTCGTCGCCTGGGTGTTGTCAGAAGCGGTGGTAGTAGTTGATGTTTTGCTGCAGTGGGTCGTTTGCCTCGCCCTGACCCCTGTGGGTCACTTTCTTTTTCTTTTCCTTTGTTTGGCTTTGTGCATCCTAGTCGCGTAGAGGCCAGGTGTGTACTTGTTTTGTTTGTTTCCCCTTGAAGTGAGATTATGTGTCAATAAAGAGCGCCCTTTATTGAAAGAAAACTTTCTATGCTACCCAATTGGAATTTTGGCTGTCGTGTGTCACTGTCACAGCGCTGTTTGGCCTAGCTGCTGTTAACCCTTGAAAAGTTCTCAGTTTCTTGTCAAATACCAATCTTACCCTAAAAAAATGTTATGGTGCATGTCATGTCCCCCATCCTGTCCGTCTTCTTGCTTATGCACTCCAAAGATCTTGGAGTGCTGCCATCTTATCCGATCCAATGAAGTCAGGCTGGCCAATTGACGGTGGTCTGGTGGAGGTTGTAGGTGGCACACTCTCCTTTTGCAGTCCACTTCACAGAAGGCTGGAAGTGGCACGAAAGGGACCAAAAAGTGAACTCAGTGGCATAGTTTCAAAGGTTAGAAAAGGCGTTAGGCATTAATTTTGCGTTTTGCCACCACCTTGTGCTTTTCTGGCCAAAGTGCACATTAAGTGCTAAGCGTTTTGCTATCGACTAGAGCCTAGGCGTGCTTAAGCGCTCACCTAGGCGCACCTAGGCGCACCTTTAGTAACTATGAATTTTTTCCTTGAGGCATATCAAGAAACAACTTCCTGTTTCATTTAAGAAACTTCCGAATAAATTTTTATTATTTAAAACTGGATGCTGACATGATATTTTCTCCTTCTTTAGATTGCTGCAATGTTCAAGATAGGTAACAGCAAGGAGCTTCCACCAATACCGGACCACCTTTCTGAAGAGGGCAAGGATTTCATACGTCAGTGCCTGCAACGTGATCCATCTAGCCGTCCAACAGCTGTGGATCTTTTGCAGCATTCATTTGTACGAAGTGCATCACCACTTGAAAGACCAGCTGCCTCTGTTCCATTGGAACAGTTGGCTGCTATATCTTGCAAACCAAGTTCTAAGGTACTAATTGTTGAGTGTTAGTGAACAAGGTGTTATTCTTAGGCTAAACAATCATCCTTCTTGTTCAGCAGGCAGATGCGTACAGAAAATTCTGCAAATTTTGTAAATTTAGGCAGTCCCAGTTTATTCTCCTTACATTCCTTTCATTTGTTTCACCTTGTCCCTCGAATATAATTTTTTAGAAGGGTCGCACGGATATATTTTGCCGAGTGATCTACTTGATTATTGAAGGCCTCATTTGACTCTTGTTGTTTTATTTTTAATATTTCATCTGCATGGCTTATATTTTGTGTGTTTCTTTTAATATTCCAGGTGGTTGGGCAGGCCAAAAATATGCCCTCTTTGGGCTTGGAAGGGCAATCCATTTACCAAAGAAGAGCTGCCAAGTTTTCTTCAACAAACAGGTGAACCATTCAGCATTTACTGCATTCACGTGCTTTGGTGTGTGTCTGAATCTGGCGAGTTGATCCACTTTGATCCAGTAGAAAGCCCAGTCAGTCATAGAATAGGAAGATTCTAACGTTAAAAAAAGATGCTTCTAAACGTTAAGGGGTGCTCAACCTTCCACTCAAATCCTTTTTACCAGAAGGGAGCTTGCTGCCCTAAATGAGCAGTGACCAATATATATCTGTTGGGAGATGTTTCACCCTGAAATATGATCTGAAGCAATCATTTTCATAGCAGAACTTTTTGTTCTAGTTTGATGAGGGATAAATTAGGTAAATTTTCAAAACAAACCATCGCAATTAACACCAGTATTCCATATTTTACTGAACTACTATTTTCTGCTACGTACTTTATTTTAACAGTTGCCTTCACGTACTTCCAGTTTGCAAATTAAGACGTACTGCACCGTAGATAAAAAGACCAATGTATGAAATTACACACACAAACAAATAAAAATACTTGATTGTACTTGATTTTCGTATTGTTGTCCCTCCTTTTTGATTTATGTAAACTGCAATAGACTCCATTATAAACAGTGACGCAGTGTAAAAGAAAAAAAAGCTATCACTTGAGCAGTATATAAAGCTATTACATCGCTGTTGCATTTTTCCCTGCAGTCTATTTTCGACCACAACTTAGTTCTGTACTTTTTGTCTGAAAACATGCACCCGGTGATTTTTCTTTATATCTGCATAATAATACCTGTCCTCTAATTACTGGTGCTCTGCAGTGGGATTCATATTTGGAGTAATACATCTTGCCCAGTTTCTCCGTGTGGAAGCCCTCTTCTAAGGTCAAGATCCCCACAACATCAAAATGGTAGAATGTCACCATCTCCAATTTCTAGCCCCAGAGCTACTTCTGGTGCTTCCAGTCCTGTGGGAGGTGTCCATGGAGCTATTCCGTTTAGCCATGCCAGACAACCAGCTTACAGCAATGAGGGATTCACAATTGCACCGAGAGGCCTTGATAAAAACTTGCCTACCAGGCCTCCGGATCCGGTCCTTGGTCATTTTGGTAGAGCGCAGCAATTCTCGACAGGCACTCAGGAGAGGGTGATCTCTGAATGTGACATTCTGAGACCTCAGACTGGAAAAATGAGACGGCTCAATGTGCAAGATTTGAATGCTACCACATTGCCTTCCAAGCATGTTTCTCAGCATGGCTCTGGGAGTCACGTGAGGCTAAAACCTTCACTGGACTTGACATCTGGTAATCAGCGCCTTGTGCGCAACCATGGTCATTGATTCTGAAGCAAAGGTTGTGCGATAGCGTTGAGTCGAGTTTGATGAGATATCTCCAATGCTAGTTTGCCCATCTCTCTGTTAAGACCTGGAATTGTATCATAATACAATAAGGATATCAAACTAATTATTACAGATGCTGACAGTTGACAATTCATAGACTCTCCAAAGTGATTTCCATTATTTCAACTAAAGGTACGTCCCTTGTCAGAATTCCTGAGAATTATCAGTCAACATTTATATATTTTCACGAGTTTGAGTAGGAAGTTTTACATTCGGCCATGTAGAACAAAGAAGTGGCGTACAATATTTACAGCATCAACATCGTTTGCACCTTCACGGGCTATATGATACGTATATGTTACCAATGAGTGACTTATTACCATCAGTGCTTTTATTTTTCCCTGGTTTATTTAAGGCACATAATCTTTGATGTATAAAACATGACTAGCTCAACACCTTGTTTACTCTTGGTACCGCATTAGTTGCTAAACTGTTACTCTACAAGTTACTGTCGGTAAAATCCTGAAACAATGGCCTGAGATTCAGGAATCAAATCGGTCGAGCTATTGTTACATATTCATCATTTTCTCTCATGGAGAGCTCCAACATCACCCTCTAGACTTCAGTTTTCTATACATTTTGTAGACATTGAATCCTGTCTTTGTCAGAGTCCATGTCAACTAACGTTGCGTTCCTAATTTGCAGATGAGACTTGCCCTATCAGGAAGAGGCGTAGACTGACTACCTGGTCTGCAATTGTACATTAGAGCGTCTTCTACATGAAATGATCCAAAATTTGTGGTGCTGCTGTGCCCGTATCTGCTTCGTCTTTTCCGTCTTATTATTATGTGGTTCGGAGGCCATTGAAAACTCCCTTGCCTTGTACAAAAGGAACCTCACATGAGAGCGCAACTGAGCCGTCCAGTTAAGTTAATTATCACCCAGATATTCCATGTACCCTGGAGATTGTACAAAGATTTGGATGTTTCATCAAACTTAACAGCATCAAAAGTCGTTCATCTATCATTTCTTGTTTGTCGTGTTGAGCTGGTTTGGCGAAGTTGTTGGTACAATTTCTTGTTTCTCGTGTTTAGCTGATTTGGTGAAGCCTGCTCCCTGTCCCGGGGGTCGCGCCGCGCTTTTCAGTTTCAGCTCTTGCGGTCGCGCAATGTATATGGCCTGCCCTCCTGAGTTTATGCGGCTTGTGCTTGCTATAAGCTTGTGATTTCCAAATTGGGCATATGAACTGAAATGTTTCTCTTACTGAACACGGTAGTTGTAGCTTGTACCATTGTGTGGCACGCCTTCCATGATCGTCATTCCACACAGTCTAGAGACCCCACTCCACGATGGAAGAAGGGAACCGCCAGCTCCGGCGATCCAGCCAAGCACGGCTTGATGTTGCTAACTTCATATGCAGTATGCATGCTACAGGTTAGAGCATCTACATCTGGACTTGGCAAATCCACCCTCTAACCTCTAAGGCCTCTTTTGGTTTATAGGGTAGGAAAATCATAGGAATAGAAAAGTTATAGGAAATAAGATGACATGTATCTCAAATCCTATGAGTAGGAATAGAAAACGAGATGCTTTTTGATTCACATCATAGGATTTTTTCCATTGAGTCTAGGCTAATGTTTATTTTCCTATAAAATGTGGAGGATAGAAAGAATTCCTCCACAGGAATAGGATTCCATTCCTATAAACCAAAGGGCTCTAAAGGAATTTTTCCTATAGAAATCTTATCCTATGAAATTCCTACAAGATTCCTCTAAACCAAAGGAGGCCTAAACGTATGTGGACGCGCCTGGACACAACCCCGGACAGCATTGGACGGCCCTCAAATGTCCTGTACAACCGCACATCTTTATCTTTATCTAATAATAAAGGACGGAGACTTTCATAGTTCTCCATACGTCATCTCTTTATAACCGTTGATTTTATGTTAAAGATAGTTTTTGTCGTGGAATTGTCACGGCAGATGTTCTCATAGAAGGACTTAGTTATGGAGCCATTGCGACGAGGTTAGCTGGGTTAAACGAGATAAAGGACACGGAGAGTTTATACTGGTTCGGCCCCTTGCGATGAACGTAAAAGCCTACTCCAGTTTGATGTGGTATTGCTAGGGTTTCAATTACCAGGAAGCAAATACGCTTTGCCTGACTTTTGATCTGTGTCTCTTGCCCTAAGCCGCTGCCGGGTCGTCCCCTTATATACACGGGTTGACGCCCTGCAGCCTACAGAGTCCCGGCCGGCTCATACAAACGTGTCCGGCTCGGTGACTTATCTTACATGCCTTATAATACAAGTTACATATACATGGCGGTTTATACTCACGGGCCTTAAGCCGCCTCTTGGTTTGGGCCCCTTAAGGCCTTGTACAATGAGAGCTGCTTAGAGAAATAAATCAGTTTTTTTTAAGCACCGGTGCTTATTTGTATAGGATAGACACTTAACTAAGCGTTTCTCTTGTAGAAATAGGCACCGGTGCTTCAAAAAAACCCGGGTTATTTTTCTAAGCATCTCTCTAAGCACCTCCCATTATACAAGGCCTAACATGCCTACTTCATGAACCGCCATCTTCACATACTTATGGGCTTCGTCTAGATGAACGGCCATTGGGATAACCCGGCCCCTCCTGGGCGGGTCATACCCAATAGTTATATCCCCAACATTAGGCCCCAGGTTGATTTGAACTTATTCATGTCAATCTTCAACACTTAGAAAAAATCCTCCTTCATCTTGTTGTGTTTACCAGTAAATGCCATGACATCATCTCCTGAACTCGCGGCAACCCGCCATGACGTCACCTGTTATTAATGTTACATACGGCCCAAATCTTAATAAATATTTTCCTTTACTGATTCTTCGAAGATCGAGGCGTCCGCGCCGTCATCTATCCGTTTTCTTGTCTCCTCAATTCTCGCGCATGCTACTTATCCTTCTAGCCTTATAAATAGGGCCACGGGTTCACTTCCCATTCTCCTCCTTTGCCTTCTCGCTTCTTCTTCCTCCTCGCGACGCTCCAGTGTGCCCGAGCTCCGCCGCCGTCGCTCTTCGTCTCCTTCGTCGACTCCGGCCGCCGCATCACCCTGAACGGACCAGAACGCCACGACACTCCTCCGCCGTCAACCATCATTAGTAAGTCTTTTGCCTTTCCTCTTCATGGATCTGCGTTAGGGTTTCTCTGTTCGTCGGTGTTCATCACCGTTCTTCCCTTTCTTCGTCCTAGATCACATAGTCTCGATCCGGAAATAGCACAGATCTCACGCGGTAGCAGTTTTAGCACTTATTTTTTGATATCAGATTATATCTTCTTTGTAGTAGATCTCATCTGAGCACCCTCACTCTTATGCTTCCGCCACCTTAGGTTTAGATTTATTCCATTTTTCTGAACAACTGCAGATCCTATTTTATAACTTCAACCCATGAAACCTGTTTGTCCCAACACTTAGTAAAATTTTGCTCTTGTCAGACCTTGAATGCCAGTACGTGTCATGGCGGCTTACACCTCCGGCCTATAATCACTCATATATCATTAGTCCTCACTTAAGACGACAGTCTCCAACAAATACTTATAACATTTTCTGCCGGCTTAAATGGATTAACTTTAAACCGGAAAACTTTCTTCCTTTTAGGCCTCCCTTTCTGCGATGCTGCCAAAGACAGTTACTACATGTAACTGGGTTCCCTCCATCGTCACTAAGGGTACTTTGAAAGACTTTTTCAAGGTTGGGTATTTACCAGCAAAGAGTGTCATGCATTACCACGCCCCTGATCCAGGTGAAGAAAGACCTCTGCCAAAGGATAATGAAGTGATTGTTTTTACTGATCACATGAACCGTGGCTTCTCTCCGCCCGGTTCTAAATTTTTTCCGAGACGTTCTGCAATTCTTCCAACTCCATCCTCAAGACATCGGACCCAATTCTGTGTCAAACATTTGCAACTTTCAAGTTTTCTGTGAAGTATACCTTCAAGAGGAGCCTAGTGTCGAACTTTTCAGGGAATTCTTCTATCTGAACCGCCAAAACGAGTTCACAAACGGGCCCAACTTTGAACTTGGCGCAATCTCGATTCAACGCAGAAGAGATGCCATCTTCCCTCATGCAGTTCTGCCGAGTCACCCTAAGGACTAGAATCAGACGTGGTTTTACTACAAGGATATCTCTCCGGCTGATGAAAATCCATTGTCGGGTTATCGTGCTGAACGTCTTGACCCAAAACATCAACTCCCTGAAAAACTTACCGCCACTGAACGTAAAAAACTCGCCCCCACTATCGCGAAGGTCAAAGCCCTGCTGGGGAATGGGTTAACTGGCATTGATTTGGTCTGATTCCGGGTCTCATGGCGGATCATACCCTTGAGCCGCCGACCCGGTTTGATGTGTACTTATATCGGAGAAACAAATGATCCATTACGCCACAGCTCTTTGCGTTTGACTGAAGAGGCAATTATTGAAATGACAGAAACACTTGTGAATGGAAAATCCGAAGACTACAACAAAGTGGGCCAGAACCCTTTCTGCAAATTTAACCCGCCGCTGATACGTCTCCATTGTATCTACTTTTCCAAACACTTTTGCCCTTGTTTTGGACTCTAACTTGCATGATTTGAATGGAACTAACCCGGACTGACGTTGTTTTCAGCAGAATTGCCATGGTGTTATTTATGTGCAGAAACAAAAGTTCTCGGAATGACCTGAAACTCCACGGAGATTATTTTTTGGAAATAATAAAAAATACTGGCGAAAGAATCAAGGCCAGGGGGCCCACACCCTAGCCACGAGGGTGGGGGCATGCCTGCCCCCCTGGGCGCGCCCCCTGCCTCGTGGGCCACCAGAGCTCCACCGACCTCAACTCCAACTCCATATATTCGTGTTCGGGGATAAAAAAAATCAGAGAGAAGGACTCATTGCGTTTTACGATACGGAGCCACCGCCAAGCCCTAAACTCTCTCAGGAGGGATGATCTGGAGTCCGTTCGGGGCTCTAGAAAGGGGAATCCGTCGCCGTCGTCATCATCAACCATCCTCCATCACCAATTTCATGATGCTCACCGCCGTGCGTGAGTAATTCCATCATAGGCTTGCTGGACGGTGATGGGTTGGATGAAATTTACCATGTAATCGAGTTAGTTTTGTTAGGGTTTGATCCCTAGTATCCACTATGTTCTGAGATTGATGTTGTTGTGACTTTGCTATGCTTAATGCTTGTCACTAAGGGCCGAGTGCCATGATTTCAGATCTGACCCTATTATGTTTTCATGAATATATGTGAGTTGTTGATCCTATCTTGCAAGTCTATAGTCACCTACTATGTGTTATGATCCGGCAACCCCGAAGTGACAATAATCGGGACCACTCCCGGTGATGACCGTAGTTTGAGGAGTTCATGTATTCACTATGTGTTAGTGCTTGGTCCGGTACTCTATTAAAAGGAGGCCTTAGTATCCCTTAGTTTCCAATAGGACCCCGCTGCCACGGGAGGGTGATACGTCTCCAACGTATCTATAATTTTTGATTGCTCCATGCTATATTATCTACTGTTTTGGACATTATTGGGATTTATTATCCACTTTTATATTATTTTTGGGACTAACCTATTAACCGGAGGCCCAGCCCAGAATTGCTGTTTTTTGCCTGTTTTAGGGTTTCGAAGAAAAGGAATATCAAACGGAGTCCAAACGGAATGAAACCTTCGGGAACGTGATTTTTAGGAAGATTATGATCCGGGAGACTTGGACCCTACGTCAAGAAAAGAAACATGAGGCCACGAGGTAGGGGGGCGCGCCTACCCTCCCCTCCCCAGGCGCGCCCTCCACCCTCGTGGGCCCCCTGTTGCTCCACCGACGTACTCCTTCCTCCTATATATACCTACGTACCCCCAAACGATCAGATACGGAGCCAAAAACCTAATTCCACCGCCACAACTTTCTGTATCCACGAGATCCCATCTTGGGGCCTGTTCCGGAGCTCCGCCGGAGGGGGCATCGATCACAGAGGGCTTCTACATCAACACCATAGCCTCTTCGATGAAGTGTGAGTAGTTTACCTCAGACCTACGGGTCCATAGTTATTAGCTAGATGGCTTCTTCTCTCCTTTTGGATCTCAATACAATGTTCTCCCCCTCTCTTGTGGAGAACTATTCGATGTAATCTTCTTTTTGCGGTGTGTTTGTTGAGACCGATGAATTGTGGGTTTATGATCAAGTCTATCTATGAATAATATTTGAATCTTCTCTGAATTATTTTATGTATGATTGGTTATCTTTGCAAGTCTCTTCGAATTATCAGTTTGGTTTGGCCTACTAGATTGATCTTTCTTGCAATGGGAAAAGTGCTTAGCTTTGGGTTCAATCTTGCGGTGTCCTTTCCCAGTGACAGCAAGGCACGTATTGTATTGTTGCCATCGAGGATAACAAGATGGGGTTTTCTTCATATTGCATGAGTCTATCCCTCTACATCATGTCATCTTGCTTAAGGCGTTACTCTGTTTTTAACTTAATACTCTAGATGCATGCTGGATAGCGGTCGATGAGTGGAGTAATAGTAGTAGATGCAGGCAGGAGTCGGTCTACTTGTCTCGGACGTGATGCGTATATACATGATCATACCTAGATATTCTCATAACTATGCTCAATTCTGTCAATTGCTCAACAGTAATTTGTTCACCCACCGTAGAATACTTATGCTCTCGAGAGAAGCCACTAGTGAAACCTATGGCCCCCGGGTTTATCTTTATCATATTAATCTCCTACTACTTAGTTATTTCCTTTGTTATTTACTTTGCCTTTATTTTACTTTGCATCTTTATCATAAAAATACCAAAAAATATTATCTTATCATATCTATCAGATCTCACTCTCGTAAGTGGCCTTATAGGGATTGACAACCCCTATTTGCGTTGGTTGCGAGGATTTATTTGTTTTGTGCAGGTACGAGGGACTCGCGCGTAGCCTCCTACTGGATTGATACCTTGGTTCTCAAAAACTGAGGGAAATACTTACGCTACTTTGCTGCATCATCCCTTCCTCTTCGGGGAAAACCAACAAAGTGCTCAAGAGGTAGCAAGAAGGATTTCTGGCGCCGTTGCCGGGGAGGTCTACGCAAAAGTCAACATACCAAGTACCCATCACATACCCTTATCTCCCGCATTACATTATTTGCCATTTGCCTCTCGTTTTCCTCCCCCCCCCCCACTTCACCCTTGCTGTTTTATTTGCCCTCTCTCTCTCTCTATTCTCCCTCTCTTTCTCTATTTGCCTCTTTTTGCCCGCTTGCTTTTTGTTTGCTTGTGTGTTAGTTTGCTTGCTTGTCACGATGGCTCAAGATAATACTAAATTGTGTGACTTCACCAATACCAACAACAATGATTTTATTAGCACTCCGATTGCTCCTCTTACCAATGCTGAATCTTGTGAAATTAATACTGTTTTGCTGAATCTTGTCATGAAAGATCCGTTTTCCGGCCTTCCTAGTGAAGATGCCGCTACCCATCTAAATAGCTTCGTTGATTTGTGTGACATGCAAAATAAGAAAGATGTGGATAATGGTATTGTTAAATTGAAGCTATTTCCTTTTTCACTTAGAGATCGTGCTAAAGCTTGGTTTTCGTCTTTGCCTAAAAATAGTATTGGTTCATGGAATAAGTGCAAAGATGATTTTATCTCTAAGTATTTTCCTCCCGCTAAGATCATCTCTCTTAGAAACGATATTATGAATTTTAAGCAACCTGATCATGAACATGTTGCACAAGCTTGGGAAAGAATGAAATTAATGATACATAATTGCCCTACTCATGGTTTAAATTTGTGGATGATTGTTTAGAATTTTTATGCCGGATTGAATTTTGCTTCTAGAAATCTTTTAGATTCGGCCGCGGGAGGCACTTTTATGGAAATCACTTTAGGAGAAGCTACTAAACTCCTAGACAATATTATGGTTAATTATTCTCAATGGCATACTGAAAGATCTACTAATAAAAAAGTGCATGCGATAGAAGAAATTAATGTTTTGAGTGGAAAGATGGATGAACTTATGAAATTATTTGCTAATAAGAGTGTTTCTTCCGATCCTAATGATATGCCCTTGTCTATTTTGATTAAGAATAATAATGAATCTATGGATGTGAATTTTGTTGGTAGGAACAATTTTGGTAACAACGCGTATAGAGGAAATTTCAACCCTAGGCCTTATCCTAGTAATCCCTCTAATAATTATGGTAATTCCTACAACAATTCTTATGGAAATTATAATAAGATGCCCTCTGATTTTGAATCTAATATTAAAGAATTTATTACTCCGCAAAAGAATTTTAATGCTATGATTGAAGAAAAATTGCTTAAGATTGATGATTTGGCTAGGAACGTTGATAGAATTCCTCTTGATGTCGATTCTTTGAAACTTAGATCTATTTCACCTAAGCATGATATCAATGAGTCTCTCAAAGCCATGAGAATTTCCATTGATGAGTGCAAAGAAAGAACCGCTAGGATGCGTGCTAAGAAAGATGCCTTTATAAGAGCGTGTTCTCCTATGAAAATAAAGATGAAGATCTAAACGTTATTGATGTGTCCCCTATTAAATCTTTGTTTTGCAATATGAATCTTGATACTGATGGGACTGAATATGATCCACCTTTACCTAGAAGGCGTTTTAAGAATTCAGAACTTGTTGATCTTGATGCTAAATTTGATAAAAGTGGGATTGAAGAAATTAAAACCCTAGATGTTGCTAAACCCACTATTATGGATTTCAAGGAATTTAACTATGAAAATTGCTCTTTGATTGATTGTATTTCCTTGTTGCAATCCGTGCTAAATTCTCCTCACACTTATAGTCAAAATAAAGCATTTTCTAAACACATCGTTGATGCGTTGATGCAATCTTCTAAAGAAAAACTTGAATTAGAAGTTTCTATCCCTAGAAAACTTTATGATGAGTGGGAACCAACTATTAAAATTAAAATTAAAGATCATGAATGCTATGCTTTATGTGATTTGGGTGCTAGTGTTTCCATGATTCCAAATACTTTGTGTGATTTGTTAGGTTTCCGTGATTTTGATGATTGCTCTCTAAACTTGCACCTTGCGGATTCCACTATTAAAAAACCTATGGAAAGAATTAATGATGTTCTTATTGTTGCAAATAGGAATTATGTGCTCGTAGATTTTATTGTTCTTGACATAGATTGCAATCCTTCATGTCCTATTATTTTTGGTAGACCTTTACTTAGAACGATTGGTGCAATTATTGATATGAAGGAAGGAAATATTAGATTCCAATTTCCATTAAGGAAAGGTGAGGGAGTCCTGGATTAGGGGGTATTCGGACAGCCGGATTATATCCTTTGGCCGGACTGTTGGACTATGAAGATACAAGATTGAAGACTTCATCCCGTGTCCGGATGGGACTCTACTTGGCGTGGAAGGCAAGCTAGGCAATACAGATATGTATATCTCCTCCTTTGTAACCGACCTTGTGTAACCCTAGCCCCCTCTGGTGTCTATATAAACCAGAGGGTTTTAGTCCGTAGGACAACATACAATCATACCATAGGCTAGCTTCTAGGGTTTAGCCTCTCCGATCTCGTGGTAGATCAACTCTTGTACTACTCATATTATCAAGAATAAATCAAGCAGGACGTAGGGTTTTACCTCCATCAAGAGGGCCAGAACCTGGGTAAAACATCGTGTCCCCTGCCTCCTGTTACCATCCGCCTTAGACGCACAGTTCGGGAGCCCCTACCCGAGATCCGCCGGTTTTGACACCGACATTGATGCTTTCATTGAGAGTTCCTCTGTGACGTCGCCGTAAGGAAGGATGCCTCATCTTGTTGTTAAAAACAACATTACCGCCGGGAGAGCCCTGGCCGTCGGCCAAACTCTCCGGCTAGGCAGTTTCGTCATGACCGCCTGTTCGGCTGCTGCACAGACGATGACTTCTCGGGTCATCGAAAACAACTTCCGCGTCAGCTCGAAATTCGCCGAGCAGATGGATCCAATTGAGCTCTCGTCCCTAAACGAGCTCTTGGACCGTATCGCCGCCTTGGGAGTCGCTACAGACTATGATCGGATTGGGCTTAAACCCGATCAAAGGGAGATTAATTCTCCACCGGTCACCCATCATATCGCGGTGGTGGAGGAACAATGCGGCGATTCTTCCTCTATTTTGAGGACTAACTATGTCCGGATTCCTGAGCTCTCTGAGCCGGATACCCGCTTATGGGAGGACATCACCCAAGCCCTGAACCTAGAATCAGGCAGCGGGCCGGACTTATCGGGCAACACTCCGGAACCCAAACTTCCAAGATTGGAAACTCCTCGGCCCCTGGGTCTCAGATCAGGTAGGGGTTCGGACTCAAAACCACCCACCCACCCAGACATAAACGATCTTTCCCACATCAGGCAAGAGCCCCAAGAAATAGTACATCATTATTGGGCCAGATTCCTCCTTGCGATGAGCAAGGTTAAGGACTGTCGCGAGGAAGACGCAGTTTCATTTTTCTGCAATAATTGCACGGATAAGGGAATCCTTAATGCCTTAAGTCGCCATGACATATCACGCTTCGCTGACTTGCGTCTATAGTACGAAAGTACTGTGCGATGGAAAGTGCCTGGAAAACCGAAACAAAATTTTGGGTTAATCCGGCTCAGAATATACACCCAGTCCGAAGCAAAAGGGTGCACTATCATAAGACACCCGAGTTTGTTGCAAAGAAACAAAAACCCTCTACAGGGCACGGAACCGTATTGGAGGGATGGCTTAACGGCCCCTGCAAAATTCATAGTATGGCGGATACCATACCAACACACAACCTTAGAGCATGTTGGATACTCCGGCAGGTGGCCAAAAGCGGCGAGGATCTTCTCATCCCAGATGCCATAGAGCACCATCCCATGGATAACAATACGGTATTAACGGTCTTTGAGACCTTCGCATCAAATAATAGGCGCAAGCGAACACTCCGCAGCATTGCCGAAATCTGCCACATGGCAGCAATAAATCCATGGAGTGACACGGCTATTACCTTCAATGCCAGTGACGAACCTAAATTCCGAACAGCCCGAGCACCAGCCGCACTGGTCCTCAGTCCAATCGAGGAAGGCTTTCGACTCACCAAAGTACTCATGGACGGCGGCAGTGGATTAAATCTCATCTATGAGGGAACTCTTCAAAAAATGGAAATAGACTGGAACCACATTGAGCAAAGTAGCACAACCTTCAAAGGAATCATCCCTAGTCGGGAAGCACGCTGCGCTGGGAAAATCACACTAGATGTGGTATTCGGCACGTCGGAGAACTATAGGTCCGAAGAAATTACATTTCAATTGGCACCGTTCAGTAGTGGACACCACACCCTTTTAGGACGTGAGGCATTCACGATCTTCCAAGCCGTACCCCATTATGGGTACATGAAGCTCAAAATGCCCGGGCCCAACGGAATCATCACTCTCGCTAGTGATCCGGACACAACACTCCGCGCCGAAAACAAAACAGCCGCATTGGCCCTCGAGGCATTATCCGAAGCCCTTTCGGCCGAGGAATTAACCACGCTATGTTCCACAGTGGACAGGGACGACGTGATACTTGATAAGAGATCCAAGTCCACCTCTTTTAAACCAGCGGATGAAATAGTCAAATTCCAAGTCCACCCAACGGACCCTACAAAAACAGCCTCCATCGGGGCACAGTTAAACCCCGCCGTGGACGCCGCACTACGAGAGTTCCTGCGCGAGAATTGGGACATATTTTTTTTGACTAACTACTGCAGGGCACAGCCCCACAGTCTTTTATTCCAAAGAAAACAAGAGTCCAATACAAGTTAACTATATACAAAAGAAACTAAAAAGGAAGCCCAGGGAGGGCAAACTTACCTATACCTACCTATACAAAGGAAAACTCAATGTAACCCATCCAACCAGCTTAGAAGGAGGGGTTTGACATGGGCCTTAACTCTATGGGAAAGCAAAGTTAAATCATGTACAAATTTACAACGCCAAGCACTAAACGTAGGTCGTTCCCCTCTGAATGTCCTTCCATTCCGAAGAATCCAAATGTTCCAAGCTGCCGTGAACACCAGCTCGAAGAAGAAGCTTTTAGCAAATCTTTGCCTGGCCAAAGAAATGCATTGATGGAAAGTAGAGCCACCAGACCAGTCAATCTGCAAGTAGGTCCAGATTCTTGTACTGAAGTTGCAAGAGAAGAACAAGTGTTGACGATCCTCATATATATGCTGGTGGCACAAAACACAAAGGTTATCAGCATCCCCAGCCCGCCTGTGCCTTCTCACCAACAGGTCCTTGGTGTTGAGTCTGTCAAAGAATAATAGCCAAGCAACCTTGATTTTCAGCGTGCATCGACTGCTCCATAACCATTTGCAGGGCTGAATGGTGGGCATATGAGAGTGCATGATGGTATAGTAGCTCCTTGACGTGTAAGCTCCCGTGGGTCCCACCCAAGACCAAAATCATTTTCCAACGGATCCCCAGCCAAATTGTTCACCCAGGAGGTAAGAGAATCCAGCTCAAGAGCAGCCTGTTGGGAAAGAGGCAGCTGAAAAAAGGAGGCCCTATCCTGACTGTCAATGAAATCTGCCACTGAAATCTTATCATCCAGAGCAAAAGAGAACAACCGAGGCAGTCTTTGTCTCAAAGGCATCGAAGAACCACCCAAACTCCAAGCATCAGACCAGAACAGAACCGAGTCCCCTTTATTGACTGAAACAGAGGCAACAGCTCTGTAATTATCAGCTAACTTGAAAATATCTTTCCACCAAAAGGAGCCACATAGGACAATGGCATGAGGGACAACTCCATCATAGTATGAATCCCACAACAAGGATACCCAAGGTATATTAGCTTTATTGTAGAATTTATGTAGGTGTTTAATGAGAAGCCCTTGGTTCTGAAGCTGCAAATTGATAACCCCCAATCCCCCTTTTTCCTTAGGTCTACAAACCATATCCCATGCAGCAAGGGATTGCCTGGGTGTATCAGAGTTTCCTCTCCAAAGCCATTGGCGCATGACCGTTCTAATTGCTTGATGATGCCAGGTGGAATAGATAGGGAGCAGAGGAAATATATAGGCATGGAAGAAAGAACATATCTCAGCAACTGGAGCCTGCAACCTTGTTTAACATAGCTGAACTTGCAGTCAGGCACCTCTCAAGTGAATCCACCAAAGGCATTAGATCAAGGATCGTGGGCTTGGTCGTTCCCAAAGGGAGACCAAGATAAGTGAAGGGCAAAGATCCTAGAGTACACTGAAAGACCTGAGAAAGCCAAAGAGCATCACCTTCAGGGACATTAATAGGTACCATCATGGACTTTGCAAAATTAACTCTCAGACCAGTGGATTCAGCAAAAACATGTAACATGTCCCTGAGGGCCACTAACTGGGACTCATCCACAGGAAGTAGCAAGATTGTATCATCGGCGTACTGGATTATTGGAAAATCCTTGTCATTACATTCAATCAGCAGAGAGAGAATACCATCAAGCAACATCTTGTTGACAACAGACTGTAACAAGTCTGCTGCCAAAACAAAGAGCAACGGAGAAAAAGGGTCTCCTTGCCTAACCCCACGCTTACATTTAAAGTGATTGCCATGGATGCCATTTAATAGAACCTGAGAGTCACCAGAGGACAAAATTTCCTTGACCCAACCAATCCATTTAGGAGGAAAACCTTTTGCAGCAAGAAGAGCCAGAATGGCCTCATGTTCAACAGTATCAAAGGCCTTAGCAAAATCCAACTTTAAGAGAATGATTGGCTTCTTTGATTGCTTGCACTGATAGATGTACTGGAAAGCCCATGCCAAGCAATCCTGAATAGAATGATGCTTTAGAAATCCATATTGGTTCTTATGTATGCACTTGAGGATTACTTTTTGTAATCGATTAGCCAGCAATTTAGTTAGGAATTTGAGACAGGTGTTGGTTAGGGAAATAGGCCGGAAATCATTAGGACCCATTGGCGCCAGAATTTTCGGAATGAGGGTGATGAATGAGGAATTGATATTCTGCAAGCTGATCCTCCCCTCATAAAAGTCCTTAACTAATTGTCTGAAATCTTTCTCAATAATAGTCCAACACCTTTTAACAAACATACCATTAAAACCGTCAGGACCAGGCGCCCGATCAGTAGGCAGATCTTTTAGCACCGCAAAAATCTCCTGATCAGAAAAGGGAGCATCCAAATCATCAATCCCCAAGACTGGATCAATAAGAGAAGAGAGATCAAAACCCATGGAGATACCCTACGCTTGGCCCATTCTAGACTTGAAGGAGTTCCATAAAATTGCTGCCATTTGGTCATGATCATTGACAGATGAACCATCCTCTCTCTGTAGCGAGGAGATGGAGTTACGTCTAAGCCTCTCCGAGGCCATATCATGAAAGAACTTGGAATTTTCATCCCCCACCATGATATATCTAATAGTGCACCTCTGCGTCCAGTATATATGATGCAGTTTCAAAAGGCGTTCATACTGAAGCTTGACGATTTTTCTGAAGTTAAACTCTGGTCTGGTGAGGGGTCTGAGTTCCTCAAGGGTGTCAAAGTACAGAACCACCTCAGAACATTTAGTGGCCAATTTCTTTAAGGAGGAAAGATTAGTGCTCCACTTCTTGAGTGCAAACCTCAACCTCTTGAACTTAACTGATAGAGTGGAAGGTGCAGATAAACCCACAACAACGGGCTCCTCCCAAGAGGTCCTAACACAATCAAAAAAAACTGGCATTTCCACCCAGAAATTCTCAAAGCGAAAGATCTTCGACTTTGGAATAGTGGTATCAATTGACACTACACAAGGCACATGATCAGAGGAGGTTTTAGCCAATGGAAGAACTACTGTATTCGGATAGGCAGATATCCAGTCAGCAGTAGTAAAAAACCAGTCCAATTGCTCCATGAGAGGCTGTTCCTGCATGTTAGACCAGGTGTAGGCTCTGCCTTTCAGAGGTAACTCAAGCAAACCTAGGTGGCCGATGATCTCATTGAACAAAAAATGTCATTAACATCGCCCCCAGGCCTATTCCTATTGTCCAACGAACGGATGAAATTAAAATCCCCAAGGAGGAGCCAATTTTGATCCGCGGGTATAGGAAGGTTGTATAACCACTGAACAAAATCGTCCCATTGAGGCCCTTGGCACGGGCCATAGACAGACACCAAAGTCCATGATTCAGAATTGTGCACAGACTTGAAAGAGATAACGAGGCCATAGCGTTGTACCTCAACGAGAGTGCCACTAAAAACTGCCGAATTCAAAATAACCAGAAGACCACCTGACGCTCCCACAGAGGGGGAGTAAGCAAAATGATCAAATCTACGAGGACAAAAAGCACGTATCGATCGCAGATCAAAATGCTCAACCTTAGTTTCCTGCAGGCAGATTATAGAACATTTGCTCTCCTCAATCTTAGCCCTAACATCTCTTTGCCTGTCCTCAGAGTTCAGCCCACACACATTCCAGCACAGAACTCGCCAATTACAATAAGATGTATGATCCATGAACACATGAATAAAAGCATAATAAACTCATAACTGCATAACAGAATGAGTAGCATAGCATGACATAGTTCAGCCAGTCGACAGATAAACCCAAAACACAGAAGTCCAGGATAAAAACAACCCAAAAGAACAGTGGTCTCTGAACCCTCCCCCAGCCTAAACAAATAAGATCAATTATCATTGGAAGGCTTGCTAGAATCATCAGACTCTGGGCCAGCCATAAGCTTGGCCACCGTAAGATCTTCTGGAGGAATTTGCAGCGCCTCACCCAGCAGCTGCAGAGTAGAGATAGGCATCGGAGGTGGAAGCGCAGCTCCATCATCTCCAGAATCCGGCACGGGAAGGCGAGGCTTCTTGGCCCGAGGTCGACCAAGGCTTGAAGGCTTCATCGGGATAGCAAAGGTGGGCTTGAATCCTATCGCTTTGGTGCAGCTCCGAGTTACCTGTGTGGTGGAGAAATCTGGCTCTGCAGCAACCAACTAGACAGACTTGTGGGATCTGCAGGATGTGCGTTTGCCCAGGATAGGAGGAGTCTGAGCCTGAAACTGAAAATCCCCAGAAGGAATATCCTGGCTGGGCTGTTGCTTCTCGACGTGTTGCACCACTTGAGTAGGCGACTCTGGTTCAGACATGGTGTGTGACTGCGGCTGGAGCGGCCCAATTGTAACTGAAGATCTCTTCCTGGGAACGCGCAGGGCAGATGAGAAGAAGCCAGCAGACGCCATCTTGGTGATAAAATCTAGCTCAATCGCCCAAGGCCAAAAGCGCTTAGGCAAGACAAAAGGCGGGAGCACCGAGAAAGAAGGAGAGCAGGGGATTTGTGCTGAAACAATCTCAGGTAACATCATGCGGAAGGTTCGTTCCCAAATCATCTGTGGCGGTAGAACCGGCCCGTAGACCACACACACAATGCCCAACTGAATTGGGTCGACCACAGGCTGATGTAACTGCTGTTGAACTTCCAAATTCAGACCATGTTGATCCATCTGCGCCACGGAGCCAGAGGAACCAAAAGATGGCGCGTTCATGACCATGGAATCCTGTTCAACCTCCTCCTCATTCTGCACGGCGTCCTGATCATTATCCTCAGGCTGGTTCTGAGCTTGTTCTTCCCAAGCACCCCAGCCCTCATCATGCTGTTCATTGGGTTCCCAACCATTGACGCCCTGCTGGAGTGGCTGATGATTTGGCGGGACAGCGTTCCACCCTAAAGCCGGGTAAGGTGGCATAGCCCAGAAAGGTTGCGGGGGATTTTCTCCAGGCATAGGGTGTGGATTACCATCCAACGGCATCGAGTCTTCGTCCGCATCAATCATGGCTTCAGTAAACTCAGCAGATAAAATATAGCATGCAGACGTCCAAGACACAATCGTACCACCCCAATTAGCAAACTCTCGAAAAACCACATCGCGAGGAACCAAGGCATTGTTTGGAAAAGAAGCTCTGACAAGGGAGCGGGCGCGGCGATGGTCGGTGTGGTTCCAATAATGAAGCTGACCAAAAGTCCTGACCACATTAGCAAGACCCTATGTGTTCCGATAATCCAGAGGGACGCCAATGAACATAAGCCAACCCGTATGATAGCCATGCAACGCAAGAAACCCCTCACCATGGTCATGCGGAATAAATCTGACAAAGAACTCTTCCCCATCCTCATCTAGATCCAAAGGAAACGGCGGATGCAAAGTAAAGGATCCACGGACTACTGGGTCATCCATCTCAAACAGGCCAACTCCATGAACCCATGGCTGAGTAGAACGTACCAGAACTTGCAGTGTCTGGGTGACGAAGTGAAGAACCTGCTCCCGCCTGATGGCCACCATATGAGCAGGTGGCACTGGCTCCACAATGGCCACCATGAACTGCCCATGCATGCGCGGAGGTGGCTGCTGGGTGGTGAAGTAGGTGCGCGGCAATCTGTCTCCGCCACCGTCGATGATGTCGTAGCCGACCGGAAGAAAATGCCTCGGGTCAAGTGCATAGACCGCCATTGAGAGATCAGGCGGAGAGACCACAGGAGATTGCAGTGGGGGCAGCGGCGGCGATGGAGGAGAAGCAGATTGGGGTTTTTTAGGGTGCGGCGGTGGATTGGAAGGCAGAGAGGCCAGCTGCTCTGTTCGGGTGTGAGAAACGAAACCTGGCGATGGGACTTTGGGCACCTAGATGGATGACTCGGGCGGTTGGCGGACACAATCTTTTTTAATGTGACCAGACCTAAAACACTTGCGACACCAGACCAAGTTGGTGCAGGTCGCTGAAGTGTGGGCCATACGCAAACAATGTTGGCAGTCCCAAAATTTGGCAGCGAGGTCTTCAATCATCTCATCAAAACTCTGCAAATCGGAAACAATATCCTGTGGGGAGGGAATATGAGCAGCCTGAGTACCAGCAGCAATAGAATCCTCATCAGATACGTCAATTGGGGCATTGACAGTATCTTGGCCCAGGGTGTCAGGACTAGGTGGGCCATTGGTATCTAGATCAATAGGAAAATCTTTTAAACCCGAGAACTTTTGCCCAACAATAATTTTCAAAATCCTAGGAGATCCGGGCGATGATGGAACCAAACGCGGAGACTCCGGAGATGGTGGCAAAGATCCAAACTTAATGGCCACCGGCGGCGAGGGGGTGTGCATCTCCGGCGAGGAAGGCTCCTCATCAAAATTAACCAAATACCCAGCCTCCCGAATAGTTAAACAATCTTGTGAAGAGGCAGGATAACGATAACCTTTGCACGCCTCATAATTAATGAACGTGGCAAACCTAAGCTTCTTCTTAGCACCAATATTGGATTTGAGAGAAGACTTGGCCGGAGGGTTTTGCATGGCTAACAACCCTAATTTGGCTCTAGCCTTAGAGGGACTAACCAAGATCCATTCCTGTTGACACTCTAATTGCCAACGCTTAACCTCTTGCTCCCAATCAGGACCCACACGTCCCCAAAGATGGAAGAAACACTTAAAATGGTCGCACACAAAGGATCGTTGATGCAGAATGAAAAACCCAACATCCTTGCAACAGGCATGGAAGGAGAATACACGGTCACGTAGGCAAGATACCTTAAGCGAAGAACAATAACCTCTAAGAGCGGCTTCAAGAGAGAGGCCAACATTATCCTCATCCAGACGGAAAGAACTCTGAGCAAAAGAGACCACCATGATGAAGTGGCCAGATCTTTCCGTAGGATGCACCATCCTCCGGAAGGAGCGCCAGATCTCCCGAGAAAGGGCCATTCCAGGTGAAAAATCCAACCCAAGAGAGATTGATGCATGCACCATGAAGATGACAACCAGAAGAAAGAGGGAAGGACGCCGGAGCGAATGAGCGGATCGGAGGGCTTGCCCCACGGTTGAACGTGGAGATCACCGGCGTGGAGGGTGGCTAGGGTTTAGGGTGGGGGTGGGGGTGGGAGGACACCATGCTGCGAGAAAGAAATGTTGACAATTGGGACATATTCGCCTGGCACCCCTCAGACATGCCAGGAATCCCACGCAGGCTGGCCGAGCACAGCCTCAATATCCTAAAGGGATTCAAGCCGGTCAAGCAGGCTCTTCAGCGTTTCTCCGAACCTAAGAGACAGGCCATGGGAGAGGAACTAGCCAAGTTATTGGAAGCCGGATTCATCAGAGAAATAAAACACCCGGACTGGCTAGCAAACCTGGTGATGGCACCAAAGAAGGATAAATCCTGGTGCCTATGTGTCGATTTCAAGGACCTCAATAAAGCTTGCCCAAAGGATCCCTTCCCCCTCCCCCGCATTGATCAAATTATCGATGCTACTGCAGGACACGAATCATTGTGTTTCCTCAACGCATACTCTGGTTACCACCAAATCAAGATGGTGGAGTCCGACCAAGCCGCAACGACATTCATCACACCATACGGTCCCTTCTGTTTCAACACAATGCCTTTTGGGCTCAAAAACGCCGGCGCAACATATCAGCGCATGATTCAGACATGTCTGGAGAAACAGATCGGCAAAACATTAGAGGCATACGTAGACAATGTGGTCATCAAAACCAAACACGTCGACTATCTAATAGACGACTTGAGGCTCACATTCGACAACCTCCGAACATACGGCATCAAGCTCAATTCGGAAAAATGCGTTTTCGGCGTATCAGCCGGAAAGCTCCTAGGTTTCATTGTCTCCAGTAGAGGTATTGAAGCTAATCCGGCCAAAATCCGAGCTTTGTCACAGTTGGCTACCCCAACAGACCTCAAACAAATCCAGAAATTAACTAGATGTGTGGCGGCTCTAAGCCGCTTTATCTCCCGCTTAGGAGAAAATGCATTACCCCTTTATCGCCTCCTTCGGCGCATCGAACACTTCGAGTGGACGGACGCTGCCACGGCCGGATTGGAAGAAATAAAAGCCATATTGGCAACTAACCCAATCCTGGCCACGCCAAACATCGGCGAACCAATGGTATTATACATTGCGGCAACTCATCAAGTTGTAAGCGCAGTGCTCGTCGTCAAACGAGAAGCGGACGGACATAAATTCCCTCTTCAAAAGCCGGTATATTATGTATCCACTGTCCTCACTCAATGCAAATCACGGTACCCACATTATCAAAAGATAGCCTATGCGGTATTCATGGCATCTCGGAAACTGCGACACTACTTTCAAGAGTGTTCGATTACAGTAGCCTCGGAGGTGCCACTCAATGATATTATAAACAACCGCGATGCCACGGGCCGGATTGTCAAAAGGGCCATCGAGCTCCTCCCGTTCGACATAACATACAAACCTCGGCGAGCCATTAAATCGCAAGTATTGGCTGACTTTGTCGCCGAATGGACGGAAGCCGAACTCCCTAAAGGGTACGGCGCATACTCCAATTGGATTATGCACTTCGACGGCTCCAAAATGCTGGTTGGGCTGGGGGCTGGCATCGTCCTGACGTCCCCAACCGGAGATACAGTTCAATACATACTACAGATACTGTCTACAGACTCCAACAATGCAGCCGAATATGAAGCCCTGTTACATGGTCTTCGGATGGCAGTTTCCATGGGCATTCAGCGCCTGGAGGTGCGTGGGGATTCGAACCTCGCAATATCCCAAATAAATGGAGATTTTGATGCCAAGGATCCGAAGATGGCGGCCTATCGTAACGCCGTCCTAAAGATGTCAGCTCGGTTCGAGGGGCTCGAATTTCACCATGTGGCTCGGGAAAACAATCAGGCGGCGGATATCCTCACCCGCATCGGCGCAAAACGCAATGCGGTCCCCCCAACATCTTTTTAGAGAGGTTGTTTAAGCCATCCATGGTATGAGAAGGGGACACCGGCAATATTAGTCCGGACCCGGCCACAACGCTCGATACCGAACACTCTGACATAATCGGAGGCTCTGCCACCAAAACAACACCTTCAGCCCACGTAATAATGGCCATCATAGCCCCGTGGACAGAACCATTCCTGGCCTACCTAACTAGGCAGGAACTTCCGGAGGACCAAAATGAGGCACGCTGCATAGTGCGGCGATCTAAGGCCTACAGGGTCCACGAGGGAGAACTGTATAAAAAAAGCACTACCGGAGTCCTTCAAAGGTGCATCTTCGAAGAGGAGGGGCGGAAACTTTTGGTAGAAATTCACGCCGGACTCGGCGGCCACCACGCCGCAGCCCGGGCTCTTGTAATCAAGGCCTTCCGTACAAGATTCTATTGGCCGACGGCCCGGGCAGACGCACAGGACTTGGTCCAACGCTGTGCCGGTTGCCAGCTTTTTGCAAATCAAAGCCACATGCCACCCACCGCCCTCCAAACAATCCCCATTACGTGGCCCTTCGTGGTCTGGGGGCTTGACATGGTTGGACCCCTTCAAGGGGGAACCCATAAGAAGAAATACTTACTGGTCATGGTGGATAAATTCACCAAATGGATAGAAGCCAAACCTGTTAAAACAGCCGAATCCGGACCGGTGATAGACTTCATATTCGGGGTCGTACACCGGTATGGCGTACCCCACAGCATCATCACTGACAACGGCACGAACTTCACGGCCAATGAGGTAAAACTCTAGTGCAGCAACATGGGCATCAAGCTCAATTATGCTTCCGTCTATCATCCACAAACCAACGGCCAAGTTGAGCGAGCAAATGGTCTTATCATGAGTGGCATTAAACCCAGATTAGTGCGGTCCTTAAAGGAGTCTAACACGCACTGGGTAGAGGAGCTCGACTCCATACTCTGGGGGCTGCGGACCATACCAAACCGTACTACCGGATATACACCCTTCTTTATGGTGTATGGCGCAGAGGCAGTTCTGCCCTGCGACATAATTCATGACTCACCTCGAGTGCGCATGTACGAAGAAAGAGAGGTCGAGCTCGATCGGTAGGACAGTCTGGACACCTTGGAGGAGGAGCGCGACGTGGCAAAAGCCTGTTCCGCATTCTATCAGCAACAGGCTCACATATACCAAAGCAGAGAAGTATGGGCCAAAACTTATAACGTTGGCGAACTAGTTCTACGCCTGCCGGATAAGAAAAAGAACAAGCTCGAGCCCAAATGGGAAGGTCCCTTCATTATTGACCAAGTTCTGACCGGTGGAATGTACCGTCTGCGGGATGCATCGAATAATCGACTCGAGCCGAACCCATGGAACGCAGCCAGGCTCCGAAGATTCTACGCCTAGCGCCGGACTCTATGTTCGTCTCCTTCCTCTGTCTATTTTTTGCATATACATTATCTGTCTTGTTTTTCTTTCTTTCTTTCTTTTAATCTTTCTCTAGGCCTTCAAGGGCCAACTTGTGCCTCGCTTGCACATTATAGATGCGCTAGCCGCGCTCATCATACCTGGGGGCTTCTTACATAGAAGCTTAATTATTTATCCGGCTTCATGCCCTGCACATGTGTTATTCTTCTGCATGTACCTTTTTCTTCGCCATTATATGCATCGACATGACTTAAGTTTTGGCCAAGCTGGGTTGCCTAGCTCTTGTATTTATGCCCTACATTCTCGTTAATTCGGCTAGGGCATAAGGGGAGCACCTCTGCGATTGTTACTGCCGGGTCAGCCGGATGTGTACCTCAGACTGGGTGAAGCCGAAAGCAAGCGTTCTTAAGGGAATATTAGGTCGGTGAACAAAATATGATTTTTATTTATTTTCCAGATGTGCCCCCAGATGTTTTTTCCTGCGTTTCCTCTCGCAGTCCGGACATGCACTTTAGGGCATGCGTGCCCAGGGAACGGAACCCTTAACAGAACTATTCTCCCTCGAAGATGTTTCTTACTACCCATGTAACATAACATAACTAGTTGGGCACTTGTCGGTTCAAGCACTAATGACCCCTACGCCTGGTCTCCACGCATACCCCGGTTCTTATATAACTGAGCGGGTATTCGGATACACTCCGGACTATCGGGTCCCGAGGTTGAAGCGAAAAGGTCCGACATGACAAATTATCTACAATCCGGCTAGAAGGCATTATACATGTACTTTAATTACATAGTCATGCAGACTGACTAAATTCCTCTTCTATACCATCCAACAGGCGGTCTAGCCTACAATCCTGTTGGGAATACTTTGCGGCTAATTCTACTTGCCCATAAACTAAGCTAACGGGGATCTCTTTTCCGTCGGGCCCCACAGGTCCGACCTCGGCCATGTGATTTGGGTCAGCCTTGGTATACCGCGTCTTCACCATGGCCCAGGCTTCCCTGGCACCTTGACGGCAGGCCAATATCTTCCATAATCGGAAGTACCGCCGTGTTCCCTTGAGCTTCTCCGTAAGCTCTACAATGCCTTCTGGCAGGGAGACGGATGGCCACAAGGCCTGGGCAACACCCGCCGAACTTGTTCGTGCAGTTGTGAGAGCTCGGATAGAAGATCACCCGTAGACCCGGGCATTTCCTCCGCGGGACGACCCGTCAGCATACCTGCAGACATAACGCTGTTAGCTGGCTTCTTCGCCGAACTCCTTCAAAAGGGTTCCTTCAAGCACTTACTAAAAATGCCGCGTCGAAGCCGCTTATTCTCCTTCTCGGAGTCTGCAAGCTGGGCTCGAACATCTTTCAGTTCCACACTCAGCCTTGTATTGGCGTCTTGGAGATTGTTTTTCTCCTGCCTGACCTCAGTCAGCACGCGTTCACTAGTCTTTAGCTGTCGCACGACATGCTGGTCCTCCGGATTTTCTCCGGATTCATCTGCAACATCTATTGTTAGATCTGCAGCCACACCGCAATGCTATGGTAACCATCATTCTTTAAAACAAATGTTACCAGCGGGGGAATTTTTAGGTTCCTTCAATGCGGCAACAGCGGCCCGCAGTTGGGTCTTGCATTCCTCCAGCTCCTGTGACAGTCGAGTATTCTTCTCTATAAGAACCTGCACAATAAGATGATCCTTAAATCAGTTCTGCTAACTGTTTCAAGTCTCAGGGGCTACTGATACATATAATCGTCAGATTTGCTTACCTGTACATCCTTTACGTACTGGTCCGTGGCTCTAGCTAGACCATTTTGAGCAGCACGGAGGTACGCCTCTCCAGAATCAAAGGCATCAAATGCCTCTGGTGAGAAGCAAGCGTCGCGGAGTACGGCCTAACGACGCCTATGATTCATGGCGCTCTCCACTTCTGAATTTGTAGCGGATAGTCTATCCGCATCCTCTATAGGGGGAGCATCCGGCGTCCGCCCCATGTCGGCTTCCGCCTCTATGTCCGGTCTTGGAACCCGACTGGTGGAAGCGTGATCGGCAGCCTCGCCGGACATATTCTGGCGAGCGTTTTTTCTGTTAAAGAAGCATGGACGTCAGTACATTTCAAGAAAGACGACAACCACGGAGAGGGGTTTCTGTCATACCTCTGCGTCGGCGTCTCCGTCCTGACCGCCTTCCTTTTTGGCCTGCCCGGCCTCGGTGCCTCTTGTTGGCGAGTTGCTGCGGGTTCGACATGGCGTCCCAAGTGCCTTCCCTGTAAAACACCATATGTATATGGTAGGTGAAGTGTCTAAAAGGGGATCCTAGTTTTTGGAGTTGGGATTTTTGGTTTATCTTACGTGCGACGCAGGAAGCAGTCCGGGATAGTCCGCCGTAATGGCCACCATGGCGTCATCACAGCTTAATTGATAGAACTGCCGGTCTATCAGCTCCACGAATATGTCCGGATCTTCTTCGAGTCCGGGACCGAGGGCCCGGTCAGGGTCCTCTGGTTGTGGAGATGGGCTGCTGACCTCCCTTATGGCTTTTCGCAGTTCCTGTCGCAAAATGGCAAGGTGAATACCTACGATCAAGAATGCAGGAAGAATGGGAGTAGGGAGATATAACTCACCCAGCTTGGAGGATTGTACATGGATAATCCATCCCGAAGCTTGATGCGGATGAACTCCTCTTCCTCACCCTTGAACAATTCGGACAGAATTTTTGCTAAAGTGGCAGCGTTGTCCAGACCCTTACGCCCGCAACGGGTGGCGTCATCTTCCCCGTTAAAACACCACATGGGGTGTCCTCGATATTGAAGTGGCTGCACTCCCCGCATTATGCATATTGACATAACCTCGATTACTATTAATCCTGATTGAGCCAACGCTTTAATCCGGTTCATCAGGTACAGGACTTCTCCGTTGTCTTCCTCCTAGGGGCTCCGTGGGCGCCAACTTTGGCATTTCTTCAGACGAGCATTGCTGAACTCAGGAAGACTCCGCCGAACAGGGTCCGGAAGGGGGACGTCCTCCATATAAAACCATTCCGAAGGCCAGTCTTCGGACGTCTTCTTTGGAGTACCGGACAGGTATTCGGTTCTGGCGATGCGCCATATTTCGGCTTCGGCCACTTGATAAAGTGACCCCTTTTGTGTGCGAGGGACGAGGCAAAATAACCTTTTCCACAGCTCGAAATGAGCCTCGCAGCCCAGGAACAACTCGCAGAGGGAAACATAGCCGGCGATGTGTAAAATGGAGGCAGGGGTGAAATTATGCAATTGGAGGCCGTAGAACTCCAGGAGCCCGCGGAGGAACGGATGAATCGTAAATCCGAGTCCCCTCATAAATAAAGGACAAGGCATACCCGCTCCCCCGTAGAGGGGCTGGGGAAGCTCTCCGCTTGCTCCTGCCCATTGTAGGTGGCGAGCCCGGCTCGGACGGGCACCATATACGCCGGAGGGAGAAATCCCTTAGTCTGCAGTTCAACTAATCGACTGTGTGGGACTGAACACCTCTCCCAATTACCGGGCTTAGGGCTACATGGGCGGGAGGAGGAGCTGCGGAGGTCGGCCATGCTGGAGTGGATCTTTCCGAAGCACGCTCCGATAGATTCTCACTGGGGGAGGATGGTATGGATTAGATCTAAGAATCCCCATCCCTTTAATAGACAGTCTATTTGTCTGGCTAGGGGGCGAATGTAAAAACACCCTGGCGCCTCGCATTCATTCGACGCGTGGAAGATAGCCCTTATTGGGCGCAAAAGCCAAGAGGTTCAGCATTTATGGGACCGGACACTGCTTAACAAAACGTTCGAAATTTGGAGAAGAACCCGCCTTGCAATGCCGAAGACAACACTGCGCGCCGGACTCATCGACATTGAAGCCTGGTTTGGGGGCTATTGAGGGAGTCCTGGATTAGGGGGTATTCGGACAGTCGGATTGTATCCTTTGGCCGGACTGTTGGACTATGAAGATACAAGATTGAAGACTTCGTCCCGTGTCCGGATGGGACTCTACTTGGCGTGGAAGGCAAGCTAGGCAATACAGATATGTATATCTCCTCCTTTGTAACCGACCTTGTGTAACCCTAGCCCCCTCTGGTGTCTATATAAACCGGAGGGTTTTAGTACGTAGGACAACATACAATCATACCATAGGCTAGCTTCTAGGGTTTAGCCTCTCCGATCTCGTGGTAGATCAACTCTTGTACTACTCATATTATCAAGAATAAATCAAGCAGGACGTAGGGTTTTACCTCCATCAAGAGGGCCAGAACCTGGGTAAAACATCGTGTCCCCTGCCTCCTATTACCATCAGCCTTAGACGCACAGTTCGGGACCCCCTACCCGAGATCCGCCGGTTTTGACACCGACAAAAGGCATGGAACACTTTCCTAGAAAGAAAATTAAATTACCTTATGAATCTATTATGAGAGCCACTTATGGATTGCCTATCAAAGATGGCAATACCTAGATCTATTCTTGCTTGTTATGCCTAGCTAGGGGCGTTAAACAATAGCGCTTGTTGGGAGGCAACCCAATTTTATTTTTATTCCTTGCTTTTTGCTCCTGTTTAGTAATAAATAATTTATCTAGTCTCTATTTTGGTTGTGGTTTTTTGTGTTTAATTAGTGTTTGTGCCAAGTAGAACCGTTGGGAAGACTTGGGGAAAGTCTTGTTGAACTTGCTGTAAAAACAGAAACTTTAGCGCTCACGAGAATTGCTGCCATTTTTATTTGGAAAGTGATATTTAGTTAATTCTTTTTTCAGATGATTAATAATAAATTACTCACGTCCAGAAATTTATTTTAGAATTTTTGGGTTCCAGATCTTGCTCTAGCAACAGATTACTACAGACTGTTTTGTTTTTGACAGATTCTGTTTTTCGTGTGTTGTTTGCTTATTTTGATGAATCTATGGCTAGTAAAATAGTTTATAAACCATAGAGAAGGTGGAATACAGCAGGTATAACACCAATATAAATAAATAATGAGTTCATTACAGTACCTTGAAGTGGTCTTTTATTTTCTTTCGCTAACGGAGCTCATGAGATTTTCTACTTTAAGTTTTGTGTTGTGAAGTTTTCAAGTTTTGGGTAAAGATTTGATGGATTATGGAACAAGGAGTGGCAAGAGCCTAAGCTTGGGGATGACCATGGCACCCCCAAGATAATCTAAGTACACCTAAAAGACAAAGCTTGGGGATGCCCCGGAAGGCATCCCCTATTTCGCCTACTTCTATCGGTAACTTTACTTGAAGCTATATTTTTATTCGCCACATGATATGTGTTTTGCTTGGAGCGTCTTGTATTATTTGAGTCTTTGATTGTTAGTTTAACACAATCATCCTTACTGTACACACTTTTTGAGAGAGCCATACATGATTTGGAATTTGTTAGAATACTCTATGTGCTTCGCTTATATCTTTTGAGTTATATAATTTTGCTCTAGTGCTTCACTTATATCTTTTAGAGCACGGCGGTGGATTTGTTTTATAGAAACTATTGATCTCTCATGCTTCACTTAGATTATTTTGAGAGTCTTAATAGCATGGAAATTTGCTTAAAATCCTAATATGCTTGGTACACAAGATTAATAATAAAACTTTCTTACGAGTGTGTTGAATACTATGATAAGTTTAATACTTGATAATTGTTTTGAGATATGGAGATGGTGATATTAAAGTCATGCTAGTTGATTAGTTGTGAATTTGAGAAATACTTGTGTTAAAGTTTGTTATTCCCGTAGCATGCACGTATGGTGAACCGTTATGTGATGAAGTCGGAGCATGATTTATTTATTTATTGTCTTCCTTATGAGTGGCGGTCGGGGACGAGCGATGGTCTTTTCCTACCAATCTATCCCCCTAGGAGCATGCGCGTAATACTTTGCTTTGATAACTTGTAGATTTTTGCAATAAGTATATGAGTTCTTTATGACTAATGTTGAGTCCATGGATTATACGCACTCCCACCCTTCCACCTTTGCTAGCCTCTCTAATACTGCGCACCTTTCGCCGGTATCATACACCCACCATATACCTTCCTCAAAACAGCCACCATACATACCTATTATGGCATTTCCATAGCCATTCCGAGATATATTGCCATGCAACTTTCCACCGTTCCATTTATTATGACACACTCCATCATTGTCATATTGCTTAGCATGATCATGGAGTTGACATCGTATTTGTGGCAAAGCCACCATTCATAATTCTTTCATACATGTCACTCATGAGTCATTGCATATCCTGGTACACCGCCAGAGGCATTCATATAGAGTCATATTTTGTTCTAAGTATCGAGTTGTAATTGTTGAGTTGTAAGAAAAATAAAAGTGTGATGATCATCATTATTAGAGCATTGTCCCATTGAGGAAAGGATGGTGGAGACTATGATTCTCCCACAAGTCGGGATGAGACTCCGGACGAAAAAAAAAGAGAAAGAAAAGAGGCCATAAAAAAGAGGCCCAAATAAAAAAATGAGAGAAAAAGAGAGAAGGGACAATGTTACTATCCTTTTACCACACTTGTGCTTCAAAGTAGCACCATGATATTCATAGTAGAGAGTATCTCATGTTATCACTTTCATATACTAGTGGGAATCTTTCATTATAGAACTTGGCTTGTATATTCCAATGATGGGCTTCCTCAAAATGCCCTAGGTCTTCATGAGCAAGCAAGTTGGATGCACACCCACTTAGTTTCTTTTTGAGCTTTCATATACTTATAGCTCTAGTGCATCCGTTGCATGGCAATCCCTACTCACTCAAATTGATATCTATTGATGAGCATCTCCATAGCCCGTTGATACACCTAGTTGATGTGAGACTATCTTCTCCCTTTTGGTCTTCTCCACAACCACCACTCTATTCCACCTATAGTGCTATGTCCATGGCTCACGCTCATGTATTGCGTGAAGATTGAAAAAGTTTTAAGAATGTCAAAAGTATGAAACAATTGCTTGGCTTGTCATCGGGGTTGTGCATGATTTAAATATTTTGTGTGGTGAAGATAGAGCATAGCCAGACTATATGATTTTGTAGGGATAACTTTCTTTAGCCATGCTATTTTGAGAAGACATAATTGCTTTATTAGTATGCTTGAAGTATTATTATTTTTATGTCAATATTAAACTTTTGTCTTGAATCTTTCGGATCTGAATATTCATACCACAATTAAGAAGAATTACATTAAAATTATGCCAAGTAGCACTCCGCATCAAAAATTCTATTTTATCATTTACCTACTCGAGGACGAGCAGGAATTAAGCTTGGGGATGCTTGATACGTCTCCAACATATCTATAATTTTTGATTGCTCCATGCTATATTATCTACTATTTTGGACATTATTGGGCTTTATTATACACTTTTATATTATTTTTGGGACTAACCTATTAACCGGAGGCCCAACCCAGAATTACTATTGTTTGCCTGTTTCAGGGTTTCGAAGAAAAGGAATATCAAACAGAGTCCAAACGGATTGGAACCTTCGGGAACGCGATTTTTAGGAAGATTATGATCCGGGAGACTTGGACCCTACATCAAGAAAAGAAACAGGAGGCCACGAGGTAGGGGGCGCGCCT
>NC_041390.1:468892033-468892359 GCF_002162155.2 Triticum dicoccoides
ACCTATTAACCGGAGGCCCAGCCCAGAATTGCTGTTTTTTGCCTATTTTAGGGTTTCGAAGAAAAGGAATATCAAAGGGAGTCCAAACGGAATGAAACCTTCGGGAACATGATTTTCTCAACGAGCAAGACCCTGGGAGACTTGGACCCTACGTCAAGAAACAAAGGAGGAGGCCACGAGGTAGGGCGCGCCCCCCCCCCCCCCCCCCCAGGCGCGCCCTCCACCCTCGTGGGCCCCCTGTTGCTCCACCGACGTACTCCTTCCTCCTATATATACCTACGTACCCCCAAACGATCAGATACGGAGCCAAAACCCTAATTCCACCG
>NC_041390.1:468892372-468919127 GCF_002162155.2 Triticum dicoccoides
CGCCCTCCACCCTCGTGGGCCCCCTGTTGCTCCACCGACGTACTCCTTCCTCCTATATATACCTACGTACCCCCAAACGATCAGATACGGAGCCAAAAACCTAATTCCACCGCCGCAACTTTCTGTATCCACGAGATCCCATCTTGGGGCATGTTCCAGAGCTCCATCAGAGGGGGTATCGATCACTGAGGGCTTCTACATCAACACCATAGCCTCTCCAATGAAGTGTGAGTAGTTTACCTCAGACCTACAGGTCCATAGTTATTAGCTAGATGGCTTCTTGTCTCTTTTTGGATCCCAATACAATGTTCTCCCCCTCTCTTGTGGAGAACTATTCGATGTAATCTTCTTTTTGTGGTGTGTTTGTTGAGACCGATGAATTGTGGGTTTATGATCAAGTCTATCTATGAATAATATTTGAATCTTCTCTGAATTCTTTTATGTATGATTGGTTATCTTTGCAAGTCTCTTCGAATTATCAGTTTGGTTTGGCCTACTAGATTGATATTTCTTGCAATGGGAGAAGTGCTTAGCTTTGGGTTCAATCTTGCGGTGTCCTTTCCTAGTGACAGCAGGGGCAGCAAGGCACGTATTGTATTGTTGCCATCGAAGATAACAAGATGGGGTTTTCTTCATATTGCATGAGTCTATCCCTCTACATCATGTCATCTTGCTTAAGGCGTTACTCTGTTTTTAACTTAATACTCTAGATGCATGCTGGATAGCGGTCGATGAGTGGAGTAATAGTAGTAGATGCAGGCAGGAGTCGGTCTACTTGTCTCAGACGTGATGCATATATACATGATCATACCTAGATATTCTCATAACTATGCTCAATTCTGTCAATTGCTCAACAGTAATTTGTTCACCCACCGTAGAATACTTATGCTCTCGAGAGAAGCCACTAGTGAAACCTATGGCCCCCGGGTTTATCTTTATCATATTAATCTCCTACTACTTAGTTATTTCCTTTGCCTTTATTTTACTTTGCATCTTTATCATAAAAATACCAAAAAATATTATCTTATCTTATCTATCAGATCTCACTCTCGTAAGTGGCCTTATAGGGATTGACAACCCCTATTTGCGTTGGTTGCGAGGATTTATTTGTTTTGTGCAGGTATGAGGGACTTGCGTGTAGCCTCCTACTAGTTTGATACCTTGGTTCTCAAAAACTGAGGGAGATACTTACGCTACTTTGCTGCATCATCCCTTCCTCTTTGGGGAAAACCAACGCAGTGCTCAAGAAGTAGCAGAGGGTAGGACAAAAGATGTGATGCAAGTTGTTTTCCATAAGCATGTATGACTATATTCGGAATACATGCCTACATTACATTGATGAATTGGAGCTAGTTCTGTGTCACCCTCTGTTATGACTGTTACATGATGAACTACATCCGGCATAATTCTCTATCACCAATCCATTGCCTACGAGCTTTCCATATATTGTTCTTTGCTTATTTACTTTTCTGTCGCTATTGTTATCATCACTACAAAATACCAAAAATATTACTTTTGCTACCATTACCTTTAACCACCGTTACCACTACTATCATATTACTTTGCTACTAAATACTTTGCTATAGATATTAAGTTATCCAAGTGTGGTTGAATTGACAACTCAGCTACTAATACTTGAGAATATTCTTTGGCTCCCCTTGTGTCGAATCAATAAATTTGGGTTGAATACTCTACCCTCGAAACTGTTACGATCCCCTATACTTGTGGGTTATTAGCCGCCAGATGTGAGTCTCTTAATTTTCCATACTTTTATCTCATCATCCAAATACTGTGTTAACTCAAGTAAGCTAATCTTTCACAGGATAGATCTGATTTCTGGAAGGCAAAATATGATCATGAAGCTACCAAAAAGGCCATGGCTGCCACGAAAGCCGCCAAGAAAACCACCAAGAAGCACAAGAAGAAACCAACTGCCTCTGACCTGCTTAATCTAGATGAAACTTCTGAGTTGGAGGTAGCCCTTGACTCCCTTGGCTCCTTTTTTCAATTATCTTATTGACATTGATTACTCTCATGATGACACGGGGGCCATTCAAGCAGTTGATGAAGACGTAACTATCATTTCCTCCGACTCAGAGCCCTTGCCAAGACAGGAAATTCGACGAATAGTCCAAAAAGCAAGCTTTTCACACCCCTTAGCTCATTGGGATCCTCACTTTATTTTGAAGCAACAGTAGCACGAGAGCCGGTGCCAGACTCAGAATAGTGAAGGTGAAGAATTGTCCTCCGGTTTACCGGACACTCCAATTCCACGGAAACGCCAAAATGAGGTTCTTCCATACTTAGCTCCTTTTTACCCGCTGGCGGGTCTCTTTCGCTAGCCACTCAATTCCTCTGATTCAAACTTCCAGGAGGTTTCTCGCTCTTCCTCTGGTGACTCATCCCAGACCCAGCTGCCGCCTTTCAAGACTGCCCCTGGGTAACAACGATTACTTTTATTCTGTACTTTACATTCTTACCATTATAATGATTTGTCATAACCCGTTCAGTGGACAAGCAAAACCTAACAAAAAGGCAAAAGTGTCCAAGTCGGCTGAGGATCCTAAAGTTGCTAAATTGGAGCAGCAAGCATGTGTACCTGATGCCTCCGAAAAATAGCCAGAAGAACCTGCTTCTGACATTCCACCTAAGATGCCTGACCTCTCCGTTGATCAAACCAACACTGGCTCGTTGAATACTGAACCATCAAGCTCACTTAAGCCGTCAGAGACCCATACCGATGACGTTCTGATCACTGGCACCGGTTTTACTGAACCAGGAAATCCAACTATTTCAGCCAAACACTCTGCCAAGCAAGAAGTTATTGAAAGACAGAAAGTGAGGTTTGATATCTTCCACTATGCTCAATTGAGCAGCAGTGAAGTATTGTCCGGTTATCTCAACCAAGTACACTCCAGCTGCGATTTTGAAATTGAGATGGTGAAACAGATGCACCAAAAATATGAGGTATGTCTTCCGGTTTTAAATAAGTTATGTACATACTGCCAGCCCCCAAGTCTACTGGTTATGATAAGATTGAATAAGCTACAGACTTAGAATAATCCATAAGCATCTATAATAGAATCCTTCCAAAGCCGGCTGTCATAATTAGATTTAAGCCAGATGTGTAAACAATTTAGCATTGCATCCGTAGTCCCCAAGGGCCGGCTTAATCAGCATGAATGAGCCGGTACTTCTTAGTTGTAGAGGGCATAATTTACTTATGCGGCCCCCATGAGCCGGCTGTGACACCTAAACCCGCTTCTGCTATTAATTTTGATATGTCGCATATTATTGATGATGCCACTTCTGCTATGCATGATACTTATGATGAAACTACTTCTATGCTTGATACTACTGTGCCATTTGGTGAATTTCTTGATGAACAACTTGCTAGGGCTAGAGAGAATCAAATTATTGAAACTGATAATATTGATGAAAGTGATGATGAAGACTCTCCTAATAAATATGAATTGCCTATTGTGCCTGAGGGCTATGTTATGGATAAAGAAACTAAAAGAGACTTTCTTGCATGCAATGATAGAAGTGATCTTAAGAAATTATTAGCTAAGCTTAAACAAAAAACTCTGAATGCTAGAATGAAATATGATCATGCTTATGCTACTTCACCTATCTTTGTTACTGATAAGGATTATGAATTCTCTATTGATCCTGATATAATTACTTTGGTTGAATCTGATCCTTTTTATGGCTATGAATCTGAAACTGTTGTGGCACATCTTACTAAATTAAATGATATAGCCACCCTGTTCACTAATGATGAGTGAACTCACTACTTTTATATCCTTAAAATATTTCCGTTCTCATTAAAGGGTGATGCTAAGATATGGTTTAATTCTCTTGATCCTGGTTGTGTGTGTAGTCCCCAGGATATGATTTATTACTTCTCTACTAAATATTTCCATGCTCATAAGAAACAAGCTTCCTTAAGGGATATATATAATTTTGTGCAAATGGAAGAAGAGAGTCTCCCAAAAGCTTGGAGGATGCTTCTCAAATTACTTAATGCTTTGCCTGATCATCCTCTTAAGAAAAATGAAATACTTGATATCTTTTATAATGGACTAACCGATGCTTCCAGAGACCACCTGGATAGTTGTGCTGGTTCTGTTTTCAGGAAAAGAACACCGGATGAAGCTGAAATTCTATTGAATAATATGTTGCCAAATGAAAATAATTGGACATTTCTTGAGCCAGCTCCTGAGCCAACTCCTGAGCCTATTCCTAAACCAACTCCGAAGAAAAGGGGTGTTCTATTTCTCAGTCCTGAAGATATGCAGGAGGCAAAAAATCCATGAAAGAAAAGGGTATTAAAGCTGAAGATGTTAAGAATTTACCTCCTATTGAAGAAATACATGGTCTTAATTTACCGCCTGTTGAAGAAATATATGGTTTTAATCCATCGCCTATTGAAGAAACACATGGTCTTGATAACCCGACACAGGTAGTAAAGGTAAATTCTCTCTATAGATATGATAAAGCCGAAATCCCTCCTACTAAGTTTGCTAGCCAATGTTTGGATGAGTTTGATAACTTTATGGTTAAGCAAGATGACTTCAATGCTTATTTTGGTAGACAATTGAAACAAAATGCTTATATGATTGAACACTTGGGTGATTATATGTCTAGAGTTAAAGGTGAACTTAAACTCATTAGTAAACATGCTTCTATGGTTACCACTCAAGTAGAACAAGTACTTAAAGCTCAGAATGATTTGCTCAATGAATTAAATAGTAAGAAAAAATATAATGTTGTTAGAGTTATGACTAGAGGTGGTAAAATGACTCAGGAACCTTTGTATCATGAGGGCCATCCTAAGAGAATTGAGCAAGATTCTCAGAGAAATGATATTGATGCACCTAGTCCTTCTAAGAGGAAGAAAAAGAAAAATGATAGGACTTTGCATGCTTCTATTTCTGATGCTGAAACACAATCTAGTAATGAACATGAAACTAGTGATAATGTTAATGATAATGTTCATGTTGATGCTCAACCTAGCAATGATAATGATGTAGAAGCTGAACCTGCTGTTGATCTTGATAACCCACAATCAAAGAATCAACGTTATGATAAAAGAGACTTTGTTGCTAGGAAACACGGTAATGTAAGAGAGCCTTGGGTTCAGAAACCCATGCCTTTTCCTCCTAAGCCATCCAAGAAAAAGGATGATGAGGATTTTGAGCGCTTTGGTGAAATGATTAGACCTATCTTTTTGCGTATGTGTTTGACTGATATGCTTAAAATGAATCCTTATGCTAAGTATATGAAATATATTGTCACTAATAAAAGAAAGATACCGGAAGCTAAAATTTCCACCATGATTACTAATTATACTTTTAAGGGAGGAATACCAAAGAAACTTGGAGATCCCGGAGTACCAACTATACCATGCTCCATTAAAAGAAACTATGTTAAAACTGCTTTATGTGATCTTGGAGCCGGTGTTAGTGTTATGCCTCTCTCTATATATCGTAGACTTGATTTGAATAAGTTGACACCTACTAAAATATCTTTGCAAATGGCTGATAAATCAACTGCTATACCTGTCGGTATTTGTGAGGATGTGCCTGTTGTGATTGCAAACGTTATTATTTTAACGGACTTTGTTATTCTTGATATTCCCGAGGACGATAGTATGTCTATTATTCTTGGAAGACCCTTTTTGAATAATGCAGGGGCTGTTATTGATTGCACCAAAGGCAATGCCACTTTTCATGTTAATGGTAATGAGCATACAGTACACTTTCCGAGGAAACAACCTCAAGTCCACAGTATAAATTCTATTGGAAAAATTTCAACAATCACTATTGGAGGTTTTGAATTTCCTCTTCCTACTGTCAAGAAGAAATATGATATTCTTATTGTTGGGGATGTGCATATCCCCGTTGAGGTAACCTAGTGTTATTCGAAAATTCTCCGGTTCCATGTTATTCAGAATGAGTTTGTTAACAAGACCTGATCAACCCTGTTAGTGGATTCCTTTTGATGAGCATGAGATGGATGAATTTAGAAAACATAACTCTCTATACTCTCTTTTTACTTTCTGTTATTTATATTAAATAAAGCAAAAATAGTAATTTTTGTCTGTTTTCTGAATTATCTATGCAATAAAAAAATACCCTGAAAATAAAAGTTCTCCAAATGCCCTGAAATTTAAATATGATTTTTTATGGAATATTTGAGAATATCTGGCACTGAGAACATAGCAGGGGGAGCAAGCACCTGGGCACGAGGGTCTAGGGTGCGCCCCCCTACCTCATGGGCCCACGGTGGCTCCCCTCCACTTATTCCTGCACCCACACACTTCTTCTTCCTCCCAAAAAAATCACTAGCCAGCTCAAGCACGAGTTCTAGCTCATTTTGCTGCGATTTTCGATCTCCTTGCTCAAAGCACCTCTCACAAAACTGCTTTGGGGGGATTGTTCCTTGGTATGTGACTCCTCCATAGGTCCAATTAGTTTTTGTTCTAGTGCTTTATTCATTGCAAATTTGTGCTGCCTAGGTGACCATGTTCTTGAGCTTGCATGTCAAATTTATATGGTTCCAAGTAGTTCTAATGCATGATATAGGCTCTAGGCACTTGTAGGAGTAGTTGCTATCAATTTTGTTGAGTTTGGTTTACTTTTATTTGAAGTTACTAAAAAATTCAGAAATTTTTCAGAGGAAAAAATATGCTTAGGAAAATGTACCAAGGTGGTTCTTCAAGGAAACAAGGACCCAGGCTTGCAATGCGTGATGCTGATGATGAGCCACCAAGGGACGCTCCAGTGCGGCCTTGTGAATGGCCTTTAGAGGACCTCATGGGTCAAGCTGGAATTAAGGAAGAATTTAACGCATACTTGCGTAACACTGATCTTGTGAGCTTAGAGGCAGAAAAGTGCCACCAGTACCACTGTCTCACTAGTTCCTTTGTGAGGAGGTTTGAATTTTCATCTTCACGCAATTCTCAAACTGTCATGTTTGATCTTTACTGAATTTTGAGATTTTCTTGCTAGTATAACGGTGGGGAAATCTAGAGACATAGCACAAGCTACCATGGGGAGCATTCATTTTCATGCTATACATTATTTCGCTCTCTTCATAGATAGGTGTATAAATGGTAAGGATGAAGCATGTCACATGTGTGTCCCTGACCTCAGTATTCTTAGGAGTGCTGTGTTAGGAGATAAATCTTATAATTTGGGAGCCATTGTTGCACGTAGGCTGCATCATAATAGATTTAATGGAGATTTCTTTGGTGGAATTTATGCAACCCGTATAGCTAATTTTCTCGGTATAACCATATGTGAGGATGATATTGAGTTGCCTCCTACTTATTTGGATTATGAGGCTATGGTTCATCATTATTTTGTTGAGAGGAACGATCGGTTCCTCCAGTACCGACTAATCTTTGACAGACGACGCACCTATCACGTCGCTCTCCCTGCTTCTACCTTCTTTGACTTTCAGGCAAAGGGGAGATATTACATAACTGGAGAGGAGGCAGATGAGTATAAGAGGAGGGCTGAGATAGCTCGCCTCCAAGCTGCAGCCCACGATGCAATGACTGCTGCATCTCAATACGACCCTACAACTTTGGATATCCGCCAGGCCATCAATGGCAATAGACCAACTTAGGCCAAAAGCCTAAGCTTGGGGGAGTACGTATTTCCCACCGACATTACATTTATGTTCACACACTCATTGCTAGATGTCAGTGCTCATACTTTTTCATTGTAATATCCATGCTAGTTTATTTCCTTTTTATGCTTTCTTCTTGTGTGTTTGATAAACCTTAAGAAAAACAAAAAAATTAGTAGTAGCTTTTAGCTATTTTATTTTTCTTGCTGTAGTAGTAATAACTAAAAAGAAAACTCAAAAAGATTTCCCCTTCTTTTTCTTGTTGGGAGCTTTCCTGTGTGAATAATTTTATTTCTTTTCTTTTCTTTTCTTTGGGGGTTGATAGGAGAAGACCATGATTAAATTGTTGAAGTGACTCCTATATGCATTATTGTTGATTTAACCAAGAGCCCATATTGCCTTGTCTTCTCCTGTTTATTGAATGCTTGCAGATTCCAGCTTAGTCCAATGCACGCGCACTGTTATTATTATTCACATCATTCGGTTGTGCAAGTGAAAGGCAATTATGACGATATATGATGGACTGATTGAGATGGGAGAAGCTGGTATGAACTCGACCTCTCTTGTTTTTGTAAATATGATTAGTTCATCATTCCTAATTCAGCCTATTATGAATAAACATGTTTGCAATGACAATTAGATATTATAGTTGCTTATGCCATGCTTAATTAGCTAGGATCTTATAATGGTTTACCTTGCGTGCCAACATGCTATTAAAATGGTTGTGATGTGGTATGATAGGGTGGTATCCTCTTTTGAACGATTCGAGTGGCTTGACTTGGCACATGTTCACGCATGTAGTTGAAACAAAATCAAATAGCCTCTACGATATTTATGTTCATGGTGCATCATATCCTACTCATGCTTGCATTCAGTGTTGATTAATTTTAATGCATGTTCATGACTGTTGTCGCTCTCTAGCTGGTCGCTTCCCAGTCTTTTTCTAGCCTTCACCTGTACTAAGCGGGAATACTGCTTGTGCATCCAATCCCACAAACCCCAAAGTTATTCCATATGAGTCCACTGTACCTACCTATATACGGTATCTACGTGCCGTTCCAAGCAAATTTGTATGTGCCAAACTCTAAACATTCAAATGAAATTCTGTTTGTATGCTTGAATAGCTCATCACTACAAAAAAAGACACATCCGTGACATTTTGGGCCGAACGAATTTTTTTCTGTCATACATATGACACTTCTATGACGATAATTGTGACAAAACCCGGTATCATCATAGATGTGGTGGGCTCCTACTTCTATGACAAAAAATCATGACAGAAAATGGGCTTTATCGTCCTAGGCGGGCCAAAGACGCAGCTGCATGACATTCTTTGGGCCGTCCATGACTGAAAAAACCATGGTAGAAGCGAGGGGGAGGAAAATTTCGGGGAGTTCCCGGTTACGGTGGGAGGTCGGGGGCCGAGCGATGCGCGCTTCTCTCGTACACATACGCGCGTGTGTGCGAGGCGTTGGCTCTAACTGAACCCGAGCGAGGCGTTGGGCTCTAACTGAACCCGAGCGATTGCACTACAGGCTACGCGTTACTGAACCCGAGCGATCGATCGATGGCTGTTAACTGAACCCGATCGAGCGATTCCTTCACTACTGCTGCTAACTGAAGCCGATCGATGCTGCCTCTAGATGAACAGTGAGCGTTGTGGGGGGGGATGAACAGTTCCCAGTGGGGGTGGACCCCGATCGATCGAGTCGGTTGGGGCTGGATGAACAGGACCCCGTGGAGGGCTGGATGAACAGGACCACCCCGTGGAGGGCAGGATGAACAGTAGACGGTGGAGGGCAGGATGAACAGTAGCCCGTGGAGGGGTGGTTGAACAGGAGCCTGTGGAGAGGGCTGGTTGAACAGTAGCCGATGGAGTAGCGCGCGGTGGAGGCTGGATGAACAGGAGCCCGTGGATGAACAGTCGCGGGTGGAGGCTTGAGGAGGTTAACAGTGGATGAACAATAGCTCGTGGAGGCTGGAGGGGGTCGACGGTGGAGATGAATAGTACTGTGGAGTCCCGTTTTGCGGTACGCCACACCCCTCCCGATGAACAGGACCCCCGTTCGACCGTAGCGCTCCAACACAAGTCCGTTTCGTCCGTTTTGCGGTACGCCACACCCCTCCCGATCAACAGGACCCCCGTTTCGACCGTAGGAGGTCCGTTTCCTCTGTTTTGCGGTACGCCAGACCCCTCCCGATGAACAGGATCCCGTTTCGAACGTGGCCGGTCGAACACAAGGCCGTTTCCTCCGTTCTGCGGTATGCCAGGCCTCGTTTCCATCGCATGTTCCGTCCAAGCCCTCCCGATGAACACGACGCATTCCGTTGCCTCCCAATGAACACGACGCATTCCATTGCCTCCCCATGAACACGACGCATTCCGTTGCCTCCCCATGAACCCGACAACGACGCTGTTTCTCCATTATGACCCAGCCATGTACACGAGCCCTGGCCGTACGTATGCGCGAGTAGGCGTTCGAGACCCCGCCCGTATGTACACATACGTGGCCGTATTTTCTTTCTTGCACCCTGGCCATTGTACGTACGTGTACATACTACATGCACGCCTCTACTACGACACGTGCGCGCCTCTACATCGACCAGTATATATGTACGTACACGTTCGTGACCAGAATGACAATGCTACGTACGCTTCGACCAGGTGGGTCCCGACTGTCAGGCACTTCCTTGCATGCGGAGATGTAGCTGGTGGGTCCCAGCAGTCAGGGGGGCGAAATACGGTGGCTCGTCCGGTGGGTCCCCGCTGTCAGGTGGAGGACTAATTATTTTGCATGTAATAAGGAGACACTTCCTTGCTGCGGCCGTGGACCCAGCTGTCAGCCTCTCCACGTACAATCCACGTCCGATGGAAGCCGTTCCTTGACCATGTTGACCACGCCGCGCCGAGAGCACCAGGGCGGTGGACGACGGCGAGGCCTAGGAAGGGGACGACGCGGAGCCGGGGAAGACGCGGCAGTGGATGCCCACATGTAGAGGAGTACGAGGGTTCACTGGTTCGCTACGGTGTGAGGCTGCCGTCGCCGCAGAATAATAGGGGGTGTGAGTGAGTAGAGGGATGGCCTGGCCAGCGGTGGGAGTAGTAGGGGGCGGTGAGGCCTCCGCCGCATCGCAGCCGGCCACGGGAGGCAGGAGCACGAGGCACGACCGGCGCTGGTTTGGGCGGCTGGAGCAAGAAGACCAGAGGTTGAAGAAGCACTACATCCATTGGATGGACATCGTACGGTCACTGGAGCTAGAATCGTGCATATTGACTAAGATGACAAAGTCCTCCGTCCCCATCAACTTAGTAGGCCCAGAAGTCAGCCTCCCACCAAGGTGGGTCCCAGCTAGCAGGGGGTATTCATTTTTTTGAGCGTAATAAGGAGGCACTTCCTTGCGTGCGAAGATATAGCTGGTGGGTCCGAGCTGTCAGCGGCGGTAACGGTTTTTTCGCGTAATACAGAGGCCCTTTTAGTGGGTCCCTGATATCAGGTGGAGGAATCATTATTTTGCGCGTAATAAGGAGGCATTTCCTTGTGTGCGGCCGTGGACCCAGCTGTCGGCCTCTCCACGTACAGTCCACTTCAGATGCATGTCGATCGTTGACCATGTTGACCAGGCCGCGTTGAGAGCACCAGGGCGGTGGACGACGGCGAGGCCTAGGAAGGGAACGACACAGAGGCAGGGAAGACTCGGTAGTTGTTTCCCACACGGAGGGGAGTACGACTCTTACGAGGGTTTACTGGTTCGTCTGCCGTCGCCGGAGAATAACAACAGGTGTGGGTGAGTAGAGGGATGGCTAGGCCAGCGATGGGAGTACAGTGGGGCGGTGAGGCCTGCACGGCAGCACAGCTGGCCGCGGGAAGGAGGGAGCAGGCAGTCCCGCCGGCGCTTGTTTGAGCGGTTGGAGCAGGAAGAGCAGAGATTGAAGAAGCACGACGGCCGTTCGATGGACATCGAACAGTCACTGCTTGTGCGTCAACCTTTTTTTAGGAAAGCCTCAAATCTGTGGAAAACAGCATACAACCCATCTGCCATTATTTCTAATAATTTACAACGCATTTGCTAATTCTTAAGGTAATTTTTGGAGCCCATATTCTTTTTGTTAGCATTATAGCCCATATTGTGGCCATGGTTAAAAAATTAACGAAATTTTGCATATTTCGGTGCGGTCCGAACTGTTTTTAATCCCGAAATTTCGACTCACATTCAACTGATATTAAAAATAAATGTATATCAATATAAAATCCAACAAATTCTCCACGCATAAAAATTAATGTAATTTAAAATCTTGAAATGAAAAAAAAATATTTTAAACTAATTGCCGGGTTGATGTGTTTTAAAAATATACAACCCATTTCTCATTACTGATGGGCCATTTTCTCGGCCAGCCGAATGAAGCTCTCCTCGGCTTGAAAGATTTGCAGCCCAACAGGCCTGACAAAGTGACTTACTTGGCAAATCACAAAAAACTGGGCTGTGGCCGTGGACCCAGCTATCAGCCTCTCCACGTACTGTACTCTTCTGATGGAAGTCGGTCATTGACCACATTGACCACGCTGCGCCGAGAGCACCAAGGCGGTGGACGACGGTGAGGCCTAGGAAGGGGACGACGCGGAGCCAAGGAAGACGCGGCAGTGGATGCCCATGCAGAGAGGAGTACGAGGGTTCACTGGTTCTGCTGCGGCGTGAGGCTGCCGTCGCCGCAGAATAACAGGGGGTGTGGGTGAGTAGAGGGATAGCATGGGCCAGCAGTGGGAGTAGTAGGGGCGATGAGGCCTCCGCGGCATCACAGCCGGCCACGGGAGACAGGAGCATGCGGCACGACCGGCACAGCTTTGGGCGGCTGGAGCAAGAAGAGCAGAGGTTGAAGAAGCACTACGGCCATTGGATGGACATCGTACGGTCACTGGAGCTAGAATCGTTCATATTGACTAAGTTGACAAAGCCCTCCATCCTCGTCAACTTAGTAGGCCCACAAGTCAGCCTCCCACCAGGTTGGGTCCCAGCTAGCAGGGGGAGTATTCATTTTTCTGTGCGTAATAAGGAGGCACTTCCGGTGGGTCCGAGCTGATAGCGGGGAGGGAACGTTTTTTTTTCGCGAAATACGATGGTCCATCCGGTGGGTCCCAGCAGTCAGGGCAAACGTTTTTTCGCGAAATACGGTGGTCCGTACGGTGGGTCCCAGAAGTCAGGGGGAAACGTTTTTTCCGCGAAATACTAGTGGCCCGTCCGGTGGGTCCCTACTGTTAGGTGGAGGAATAATTATTTTGCGCGTAATAAGGAGGCACTTCCTTGCGGCTGCCGTGGACCCAGCTATCAGCCTCTCCACCTATAATTCTCTTTCGATGGAAGTCGGTCGTTGACCACATTGACCACGCCGCGCCGAGAGCACCACGGCGGTGGACGACGGCGAGGCCTAGGAAGGGGACGATGCGGAGCCGGGGAAGACGCGACAGTGGATGCCCACGCGGAGAGGAGTACGAGGGTTCACTGGTTCGGTTGGGGTGTGAGGCTGCCGTCGCCGCAAAATAACATGGGGAGTGGGTGAGTGGAGGGATGGCCTGGCCAGCGGTGGGAGTAGTATGGGGACGGTGATGCCTCCGCGGCAGCACAGCCGGCCACGGGAGGCAGGAGCATGCGGCACGACTGGCACTGCTTTGGGCGGCTGGGGCAAGAAGAACATAGGTTGAAAAAGCACTACGGCCGTTGGATGGACATCGTTGCCCATGCCGCACCGAGAGCACCAGGGCGGTGGACGACGGTGAGGCCTACGAAGGGAACGACACGGAGCCGGGGAAGACACGGCAGTGGCTGCCCACGCGGTGGAGAGTATGACTGGTTCGGCTGCCGTCACCGGAAAATAATAGGAGGTGTGGGTGAGTAGAGGGATAGCCATGCCAGGGATGCGAGTATGATGGGGCCGTGAGGCCTTCCCGGCAGCACTTCCGGCCACGGGAGGCGGGAGCAGGCGGTTCCGACAGCGCTGGTTTGGGTGACTGGGGCAGGAAGATCAGAGACTGAAGAAGCACGATTGCCGTTAGATTGACATCTAACGGTCTGACGCTGATAGAGTCGATTGTTGACCAAGTTTCTTTTTTGAGAAACCTTGTGTACGCATGAACTTAGTAGACCCACAAGTCAGCCTCCAAATCTGTGGCAGACAACATAAAGCCCATTTACTATTTTTTATAATTTGCAGCCCATTTGCTAATTCTGAAGTAATTTATTACAGCCCATTTTCTGCCCAGGACCATGGTCAAAAAGTCCAACCTTATTTTGCATATTTCGGTGGAGTCCGAACTGTTGTAATCCTGAAATGGTAAACATTTTTTAAGAACTTATTGATTTGCCAAAAAATCGTTTTGTTTTTGTAAGCAAATAAGACGTGGGACAATTTAGTTGGTTTAAGGGAAAACCAGTGGTAAAAAAATCAGCGCTGGGTGGGAAAAAACAATAAAAATAAGGATGTAAATATGAAAAGGGAATTTTATGTGTTTTCAATATAATGATACGTGTATATGAACTAGTAAAACTATAGGTAGAGATTAGAAAACGGATGTAGGACATGCGTTTCAAGAGGAAAATAGAACTGGGTTGTGTGTTTGATTCAGTAAAAAAACTGTCTGCGGATGTTGTAAGACAAAATATAACTAATGCTGGAGGGAAGGAGGCCAGTAGATACCTGTTGGATCTTTGTGCCCCGTTGTCGTCATGGGCTAGGCCTGTTCAAAACAAAACAACCCTGGGTAATCTACAGCCCAGTTGAAACTTGCTCGACCTGAAAAAACCATACGTGCTCAATAAACGAGAGAATTCTGCAAGTACAGACTGATAACTAGGATGCAACACGGATATTGTTTTTTATCGTGATAATAAGTGCATGCACTTGTTTCGAAAAAATTGGAGAACTGGGAATTCGAACGGCGGGTGCTTATGCTACCCATCAAATAAAAATCAGGTGCCTGAAAATTCGTTTCGAAACAAATGATTCAGCTTTATATCCATGTCGACCCTCGACATGATGGTTGGAAGCAAATTCAAGTTCATACCAAAAGATCGTTAACAACAATACCAACTTGCGGACAACAAGGTAGTACAACTACCAATACCAAACTAACTTATAATCTTTTTACTCCTGGCCCTAGTTTTCGTCTGGTAGAAAATCTTGCAGAGGACCAGCTCCCGCTCCTTCTCTTGCTCCAGGTCCCCGAGGTGGTACTGGTGCATCACCCAGTTGGTCCTCTGCTGGTCGAAGTTCTTGTTGGTGTGCAGCACCAGAACCTTTTTTGCTGCCCGTCTGCCGGCCGTTGACCATCACCGGCAAGGTATTGCCGGTCTTGTGCCACATCGCGTGCATGCCGCACTCCGACTGTATCTTGCGATGCGTCCACGCGCCCCTTTTGAACGCCCTGGAATTGTGCTGGAAGAAATGCTTCCTTAGGCCACTCAGTGTGATACATGCAGTATTGTGGAATACATGTTTTAGTGTACCTAGTTGGCATTTTCATAACATCTTTGGCATGTTGCAGTCACTTGTTTCACTTTTTATTAACTGTCAAATTGTAATTGCTTCACCAGGTCTGCGTCCAAAAAGAAAAATAGAGCTATAAACGAAGGAATATGTTTGTGCAAGTAGACGGCCGATCGGTGTCTTACCTGGAAGTTTCTCAGGTTGGGTGTAACATATGCCGTGCTCGCTGTCGATGGTTGGTATGAACAAATCGATGAGAGACTGAAATCTCGCGCTGTCAGCACTCACTTTGGCGTCAAGGTGCTCGATCAGCTCCTGATCCGTGGGATCGAACTTGACGCCAACCGGCAGCACGGGCCAATCCTTCTTCGACTTGCATCGGTAATTCCAGTTATATGGTACTCAATGTATGATCAATCGACTGTTTTAAGTGAATGATGAAAGATTTCGACAGATAAGTGGTACTCCAAATCTGAAGTCCAGAATACCCGAACACGCCGTCGGGATTCTTGTGTCACCTCACGCGCAGCGTGTTGTCACGTCAATTCAATGTGTGGACATGATGAATAATTTGACCGACGTATACTAGTACTGCTACTGTACTACTTACTAGTTGTATTTAGTGTCACAATTTATACATAGGTTTAACTAACAAGTACGCACTTGAAGCCTAACTGATATATATATATATAGTGGCACTATTCTGATCCTGGGATCAGAATAACTATTTGGATCACGAAGCGCCCTATAAGGCCCGATCACATGTTCCCGAGATTCCAGAAAATGCTTACCCCAGAAAACGACCCAGTCCCGCACCTCCAGCAGTTCACCCCCAGATTCCTCCTGCGATCAGGTCGCCGCCCCGCCATGGATCTGCCCCCTCCCCCGCGCCATGCGTCAAGACTCGGCAGCCGCGCCGCCAAGGACCCCCGGATCAGGCGGCCGCGCCGCCATCGGTCTTGGATCCGGCCACCGCGCTGCCTGCCTTTGCTCCTCCCTAGTCCGACTCCATGCCCGCACAAGGGGATGCCAAGCCCCTCGTGCTCCTCCATCGGCAGCCACCAGAGGGCCTCCCGCGCACCTTCCCTTCCTCTCTTCTTCTCCTTCTCACTCACACCCTCTCTCTCTCTGTTCTCCGCAGGTACATGCCATGGTCATCATGGATAGCAGCCACGCAGTAGGAGCTCGCCATCAAAGTCCCCCGAGCACCGTTCACCCCGAATCTGGCCGGGAACCGGACGAGGCAGAGCCCTCGCGCCCAGATCTGCCGCAGCCATGTAGAAGTTCGCCGCCGCCACCTCGGGTGGTTCAACTGACGTGCCCCGCTTCTGGCACCACCTGCCGGGACGACCACCACCCCTCCCTCATCTTGCTGCAGGTGACCTTCCTCCTCCTACTGAAGCTGACCTTCCTCCCTCCTGCTCCTTCCTCCTGCCGTCTTGGATGATTTAATTGCGTCACATTCTGCTCGTTCAATTCTGCATCGGCGTATCACATAGAGAAGTTTGACCCAAACAATCGCTTCAGCTCGACGTCAATGAGAGATCCTCATTTGTTCTAGCTATGGAATTATGCAGCCCCTACTAGTTGCTGCCATGCCAATGAGAGCTGATTGAAGCCTTTTTTTAGACGTTTGTTGAGTAGCTGCGTTCAGAGAAGAAGCCATTCATACCATTTGTGGGTTGAGTCGTCGTCTGCTGTGTTCTGCATAGGGAGGAGGATAATATGGAGGGCGCATGTGGATAATGTCTGGATTTCATTAGAGAAAACAGAGGAGGCCTCTCCTCTCAGTCCCGCTTTATATAGAAAGCTAAACCACACCATCTGCTGGGAGCCTGGGATTACCAACCATTGTATTGCTCTTCAACTAGTTATATTCGACCCCATTGTTTATTTATGCAAGTTAGGCCCTGTGCATAGCCAGCGTTGTCTAAGTACTGCAGTCTGTTCCTCGTCTGAAGAGCGAGTTGTTGTGGCGACAGAAGGATCAGTTCAGTTCTATTGCTTTATCTGGATCCTGATAGCATATTAACAACAATATTGGTCTTTCTTCTGTCTTGAACAGATGGAGTTCTGCATCTGCCTGCTGCTCACCATCCTCGGCTATATCCCCGGCATCATCTACGCGGTCTACGTGCTCGTCGTGCTCGGCTCAGAGGAGCGTGATAGGGACTACGACACCCTTGCCTGATAATCCTCCAATAGTTTGTGATTGTGTGATGAACCGCTTGCCCAGTTGTGAATCGACTTTGTGTGTTTCCATCTAGACTGTCTGGCATGCCTTTTTTATGTCAATCTATAAATGCTTAAACCGTCCTCTGGTTTCCCCATCCTGTAATTATGATAGAACCGAATAAATTTCAGCTCCGAAGATTTATGCTAGTGGTTACGTGAATTGGTGAGCAGGGTTATGTAACAACAGTTACTATCTGAGGATTTCCTGCCACTGTCGTTGTGTGGCGATCTTTCTTCAGTCCGACTTAATTTTGTGTACTGTATGTACACTTCATTGCTGATGGGCACGGATTTTGCCTGATTTTGCTTTACTTCTTTACTGATGGTGCTTCGATTCAGCGCCTCCTCTCGGTGGAATCTGATGCTCAGAATCAGCAACAAACAAAACTAACATTGATTCAATTCTGCACCGGCGTATCACATAGAGAAGTTTGACCCAAACAATCGCTTCAGTTCGACGTCGCGACATGGTGCAGCTTTGTTATGCTATTTTCATGTTCTGACAAAAGATGTTTTTTTTTTGTAGATTTGTACCCATAAAGTTCAAAAATATAACTGAGAGAAGGAGCATGTATGCGTGTGTGTGATGGTGAGGTTGACGTTCAGAAAACGTCATGGAGAGGTTCAAATTCTGTGTTTGCTATTTTCTATTTTGTGTTTTTGAAGTTCAAATTCTGGTGTTGGAGAGTTCAGTCCATCATGCGTGACAAGATCATTATTTTGAGATGAAAAAATGTTTCTCTTGCTCATCTCCCTACCCCCCATAGTACTCTACATGAGAATGGTGCAACATTCAAATATGCTTTCGAGTAAAGAAGAATGAAAAATATAATGTGAAGAATGAAAAACGTTGCTGCTCCTCTTCGAAACCAACTCAATAACATCGATCTAAAAAGCAGACGACCGCCTTCTGCTACTACCACCGACCGATGTTCGCTACACAACGCGCTGACGAGCCCCTGCACCCATGTTGCCATCTCAAAAAATGGATACAGAGAATGCAATGTTTGTCTTGTACTACTATGCTCAATTTTTTATTTGTGAAGGTCAAGATGTTGTGTTCAAGAAGGACAAGTGTGTTATGTGTATTTCAGCAAGATCAAATAATTTAAACATGCAAGGAAAAACATGGGAGATTTGTGATTTTTTAGAACTCGAAGTGACAAACAAATTTAAAGCACAAACAAAATTTAAGTCTAGAAAAATCACTTCAAAACATTAACAAGAAAAAGAATGTTATCTTTGTTCTCGAACGCAAAAACAAAATTTTAAAAAAGGAGCAGTTTGATGTTTATAGGAAATTCAGAGTTTCCTTATTATTAAATAATGAAAAAAAGAAGTTCAAAAATAAAAAAACAAGAAGTTCAAAATTTAAAAATAGAGCGGTTCAAAATTTATAAAAAGGGATTTTCACCGTTTCTAAATAGAAAAATTCTAGAAGTTCTATTTTAAATAACAGACCGGTTCAATTTTTGAAAATAGAATAGTTCAATGTATATGAAAAACTTCAGATTTTACTCATTACTAAATAATAATGAGTGAAATTCAAGTAGACATGCCGAGAAGTTCAAGTTCTTCATGCGATGCATTTTTGAAGAATCTATTTCGCGATAAAAGCAGAATGAATGATCTCGCCGTTTTCGAAATTACTTCAAAACGGATAGGAATCAGAGAAAACCATCAACATGAATTTTTTTCGCATTTTCCATAGCTTTTCAATGGTATATTATTTGCCACATTCCGATAAAGTTTGTAGAAATTATGGCAAAATACGTTTTTATGAAACTTGTACCGTTTTCTAAATTACTCTTAAACCGTTCAAAATTAGAAAAAACATTCAACATGGAAAAGTAGCGCATTTTCATAAGCTTTCCAACGCCATATCATTTGACTCAATTGGATTAGCCATTTAGAAATGACATCAAAAATACGAACACGGCTATTCGGTTTACAAAATTTTACGATTTTCCAAATTACTCCTTAATCATAGGGAATTGGAGAAAACTATCAACATGTGGAAGGAGCGGTTTTTCAGCAGCTTTCCAACGCCATATTATTTACCTCATTCCGATAAACGGTTTATAAGTGCGATCGGAAGTACTATTCACGTTTTTGTGTGAAGAAAAAACGTTTTTCAAAACTGCTCTTAAACCGCTTACATTTTGCCAAAAATTTAACTTGGGTCATGATACTCGTGTCCATAGCTTTCCAACCATATATCGCAAGCCCCATTTGGGCAATGTTGGCGGAAGTTCAACCTAGCACTGGAGGAAGTTCAGGTGGAACAACTCAGGCAGTAAAATTGCAAAAAACGCAAGTTCATCACACCCCAAATAGCAAAATCCAATAATGAGCGATTGACAGAAGTTCAAGGGAAAAACAACGGGAAGTTCAACTACTACACGGAATGCATTTCAGGTGAGAATAAAAGAATGTAAAACTAAAAGCCTAAAACGTTTGTTGCAAGAAGTTCACGTGCTTCTCCGAGTGAAGTTCTAGAACTCTAGTGCGAGACGTCCGACCTTCAATTACATGTAAAAAACAGAGTGAAGTTCAAACAAACATGCCACAGAAGTTCAACTACTTCATGCAGTGCATTTCCATTCGCGATGAACGCTGAAATCATGATCTCGCCATTGAAGTTTGTTCAAAAAATTATTGTGAGAGAGGTTTGTACAAAAGGAATATCATTTGTGTAACACCGACGAATGGGTGAAAAATTACAAACAAAAATACACGACAGAAGTTCAACGTGAAAACAGAAGGAAGTTCAACCACTACGCTAAATGAATTTCGGATGAAAATGTTTTAAACCGTCGCGAGTATGAAAAAAATGATCAAGACGGAAAAGTTGTGTGTTTACAACAGCTTTCCATCGGTAAATCACTTGCTCAAATTTGGTGAGTGGATGAAGAGCTACGAGTAGTGGATGGAGAGCTTCGAGCAAAAAAAATACGTGAAAAACAGAGTGAAGTTCAGGTGCGCACGCCGAGAAGTTCAAGTTCTTCACGCGGTGCATTTTTGACAATCTGTTTCGCGAAAAAGGCAGAACGAATGATCTCGCCATTTTCAAAATTACTTGAAAATGGCTAGGAATCAGAGAAAACCATCAACATAAAAAAGTTTTGCATTTTCCGTAGCTTTTCAACGGTATATTATTCGCATCATTTCGATAAAGTTCGTACAAATTACGGAAAAAATATGTTTTCCGCCATTTTTTAAATTGACTTAACACCATAAGGAATTGGGAGAAATAATATATACCAAAAAGTTTCGCATTTCCTCAAGCATTCCAAAACCATATCATTTGCTGCATTCCGACCTACGGTTGAAAAATTATCTCGAAAATACGAACTCGGTGGAACTTGTACCGTTTTCTAAATTACTTTTAAACCATTGAAAATTCGAAAAAACTTTTAATATGGAAAATAGCGCATTTTCATAAGCTTTCCAACCCCATATCATTTGCCTCAATTAGATTAGCCGTTTAGAAATGACATCAAAAATATGAACTCGGCTGTTCGGTTTGGGAAATTTTACGATTTTCCAAATTACTCTTTAACCATAGAGAATTAGAGAAAACTTTCAACATATGGAAGGAGCGGTTTTTCAGCAGCTTTCCAACGCCATATTATTTGCCTCATTCCGATAAATGGTTTGGAAACGCGATCAAAAATACGATTCATGTTTTTTGTATGAAGAAAAAACGATTTTCAAAACTACTCTTAAACAACTTACATTTTGCCAAAAATTTAAGTTGGGTCATGATAATCATGTCCATAGCTTTCCAACGGGATCTGGCAAGCCCCATTTGGGCAATGTTGGCGGAAGTTCAACCTAGCACTCGGAGAAGTTCAACGTACTACTGTCGGGGCAGGTCAGGTTGTGATCAGAATATTATTCTCACCCCGTGATCAGAATAGTGTTTATGTGTGTGTGTGTGTCTATATATATATATATATATATATATATATATATATATATATATATATATATATATATATATATATATAGTGTTATTATTCATCACCCAGGGTGCAGAATAAGTTATTCTTCACCCGAGGTAATCTTACGATCATTTCATAATTAAATTACATTTCGAATTCAAACAGTTACATTCCTATTGATTCACTACGTAAAATTTGACATACGAAAATAAAAATATAGGTCATAAGACAAGAAAATTTATAGTTTATGTGTATTTTAGATTATGTTTTTACGTTTATAATTTTACATAACATAAAATATTTTTTACGGTGATTATATATTTTCTTACGGTCCCTTTTTGCGTCGGAAATAAGAAAAAACTTACGGAATGTAAAATCACGGTGCATTGATGGTAAAATAAAGGGGGGGTGAAGAATAACTATTCCTCACTTAGGATGATGAATAGCGTGTGTGTGTGTGTATAAACACTATTCTGATCACGGGATGAGAATAATATTCTGATCACAAGCTGACCTGCCCCGCTAGTAGTACGTTGAACTTCCCTGTGAACTAGGTTGAACTTCCGCCAACATTGCCAAATGGGGCTTGTGATTTACCATTGGAAAGCTATGGACACCAGTATCATGACCCAACTTAAATTTTTGGCAAAATGCAAGAGGTTTAAGAGCAGTTTTGAAAACCATTTTTTCTTCGCACAAAAAATGTGAATCGTATTTTCGATCGCATTTCTAAACCGTTTATCGGAATGAGGCATACAATATGGCATTGGAAAGCTACTGCAAAACCGCTCCTTCCACATGTTGAAAATTTTCTCTAATTTCCTATGGTTAAAGAGTAATTTGAAAAAACGTAAAATTTCATAAACCGAACAGTTGAGTTCGTTTTTTCGATGTCATTTCTAAACGGCTAATCCAATGGAGGCATATGATACGACGTTGGAAAGCTTATGAAAATGCGCTACTTTTTCATTTTGAAAGTTTTTTTTTCTAATTTTGAATGGTTTAAGAGTAATTTAGAAAATGATCCAAGTCCTACCAAGTTCGTATTTTCGAGCTAATTTTTTAACCGTATGTCCGAATGCAGCAAATGATATGGCGTTGGAAAGCTTGAACAAATGCGAAACTTTTTTGTATGTATTGTTTCTCCCAATTATTTACGGTTTTAAGTCAGTTTTGAAAATGGCGAAAAACATATTTTTGCTGTAATTTCTACAAACTTTATCGGAATGGGGCAAATAATATATCGCTGAAAAGCTACAGAAAATGCGAAACTTTTTCATGTTGATGGTTTTCTCTGATTCCTAGCCATTTTCAAGTAATTTCTAAAACGGCGGGATCGTGCGTTCTGCCTTTATCGTGAAACAGATTCTTCGAAAATGCACCGCGTGAAGAACCTGAACTTCTCGGCGCGTGTACCTGAACTTCACTCTATTTTTTCACGTTCTTTTTTTGCTCGTACCTCTTCATCCACTGCTCGTAACTCTCCGTCCACTCACCGGAATTGAGCAGGTGATATACCGATGGAAAGCTGCTGTAAGCACGCAAGTTTGCCGTGTTGATCATCTTTTCGTACTCGCGACGATTTTAAAAGTTTTTCATCTAAAATTCATTCAACATAGTAGTTGAACTTCCTGCTGTTTTCACGTTGAAATTATGTGACGTATTTTTGTTTGTAATTTTCTCATTCATTCGTTAGTGTTACACAAATAATATTCCTTTTGTACAAACATCTCTCACAATAATTTTTTTACTTTCTCCGACCGAGGACTTGAACTTACACAAATGATATTCCTGTCGTTTTGAGGTAAATTAAGAAATGGCGAGATCATGATTTATGCGTTCATCGTGAATGAAAATGCACTGTGTGAAGTAGTTGAACTTCACGGGCATGTCTGTTTGAACCTCACTCTGTTTTTGACGTGCTGTTTTTTGCACTGTGTGAAGTAGTTGAACTTCTGGGGCAAGTCTGTTTGAACTTCACTCTGTTTCACTTTATTGTATTTTTCTTATATGAAACACACACCATGTAGTACGTGAACTTCCGATTATTATCATGTTGAACTTCTCTCTAGTTTGAGAGAGTTATTTTAAAACACAAAAAACAACATATTTCTTTATGTATTTTGGACATCTGAATACACGGTGAACCTCTCTCGCAAGAATTTTTTGAACTTTTCCTCGCCGAGCACTTGAACTTCTAGCAACCATTTTTTTCGTTTATGAGTTGTTTTTAAAAGTGCAAAAAATGGCTATGTGTTTTTTTATTTTTGGAACAGGTAAATCCTAGGTTTTAATAAACTCCGAACTTCTCTGTTATTTCAATTTTAACTTCACCTTTTTATATTTTGAGTAAAGAATTGTATTCGATTTTTATATGGAAAAAACTAAACATGGTAATACAAGGTGAACCTCTCTCGCAAGAATTTTTGAACTTCTCCGGACGGAGCACTCGAACTTCTTTCAACAAACCTTTTAAGCTTTTATTTTTCTATAATTTTAATATTTTATTCTCACCTGAAATGCATTCCTTGCAGTACTTGACCTTCTTGTTGTTTTCACTATGAACTTCACTCAACAGGTAAGCTACGAAAAACATGAAAATTTATGATTTCTAGAAACGGTGAAATACTTGCTTGAAAGTGTTGTGTTATTTTTGAAATACTTTTGTCATTTTGGTTCAAACTTCTTATGAAATTCCCGTCAAAAAGTTTTGAACTTCTCTATCTTTTTTATTAAAACTTCTTGGTTTATTATTTAGTAATGGAGGAAACCCTTGTGTTCTAATAAACATCAAACCACCCTGTTCTTGAAATTTGAACTTCTAAGTTTTTTAGAAACAAGGAAAATCCTTTTTTGTTTAAAACTTTTTTGAATTATATCTATTTTGTTTTAATTTGACCTTATTTATTTTTTAGAAATCAGAAAATATATATTTTGTACAAATATCAATCATCTTTGTGTTTTTTAAATTAAAATTTGGTTATATTGTATATAAACTAAAATCCTTTTTGAACAGTGCACTACTTTTTCACAATGATTGATTTTGTCGATATGCTTTAATATAGTGCATGTTTGTTTTATAACTACAAGGGATGTTTTTTTAACATGTACTTTTTGAATTTCGTGTGTTCTCATAGTTGAACTTGTTTTAGGTTCGGAGTTGACGGTATTTTTTAACAGATGAGAGCAAGTGAATATTATTTAACATATGTACAAACGAGTAGACATTTAACAAGTATTCCTACAAAGAGGGCACAAATAAATGATGGGCCTGGTGCGGCATGGTAAAAAAATATGCTTACAATTTTTTTGCAACCTATTTTAATGAAAAAATGATTTGTAACAAGATGCATGAGCTTGCTTCCTTTTTTGCATAGGTCGAACAAAGCAAAATAAACGACTACAAAAGTTGAGAATGTTTCTTTTTAAACTAAAAAACTGTGGAATTTTTACCACCACATGTTTTCAGCCCAATCATGTTCCTTATCTTCTCAAGAGACCAGAACATGCGTTTGCCTTATCCTGTGCTTCCATTTCTTTTATATGTTCAGTAAAATCAGAGTAGTCGAATGTCGTAAACATCCATAGTCCAACGACCAAAATAACCCGAGTATATATGAAGAAAATACAAGTTTCGTGGAACCTTTTTTCTACCACACACACACACCTTTGTTCTCATCCATCTCCAAAGCCACCACCACTGAGCTACTCACGCAATAGGAAAAGATCAACACTTTGTGCTGAAGCGAATGACTAAGAGTTGACAACAACTACAAGTTGAAGGGACTAGTCAAGTGAAGTGCTTGTAATATTAACCTGTAGCAAATTCATGTTGGCTGATTCCACCAAGAAGAAGCCATGTATGGATATGAACTCCACAAAAAGCTATACTAATCCCTCCTCGTGTTGGCTACAGTTGACTCGGCTTCCATCGGGTGTTGTGGCAGCGTCGACGGCTCACTGCAGTCAAGCACCACCGGATCCGTGCACGCGGGACATTCTGAACTAACAACAAATAGCGACCTGCACTTCTGTTTGTGGGAAAATCATTTATGAACTTTTCCCACAGTATTTTTGATGAAACAACACATGAGTTCAGTTAGTTTTTCTGAACTTTTCTGAAGACAACGAAGCAAGAGCAGGACAGGGGGCGAACAACCGCTAGCTGCTAGCACAGTGGGGAGGGAAGTAGTCGCTCTGCCATGAGTGGTAGCCGACGTCGCACAAGGGAAGCTTAGCGCTGGAAGGGCAGGCCAAGGCGGTGTGTTGGAAGCTCTATGCGGCGGCAGCGCACTGGTGACAGAGGGCGGAGACGTGCAGCGAGCCAGGCACAACGCGGTAGTGGAGTGGCGGGAGAGTCCGCTCCATGGATGAACCTTCATTGGGAAGGTCAAGGTGGCCCTCGTGAGAAGGTCGATGTGGCCGAAGACGCAGGAGCGACAGTGCTTGTGTGGTGGCCGAGGACAGCGGTGGATTGGTTGACGGCCAGTGGTGGCGTGTGGGGATGGAATGCCATGGTTACTGGATCATGCCTATCGCACACTATGAAACTGAACTGATGCATCAGAGGAAGCTGACCTACATAGTATAGGTAAAGAAGTCAGTGGAGTAGACAACAAGGTATAATGCTCTTATTTTTTGCAACTGGACTGATGCATCAGGCGAAACTGACGTGCAACAATGCCATTTTTCAGAGGATAACGACAAACAAATGTGATACACTGGGGTTTTCTGCAGACAAAGAAGAGAACTTCTGTTATTCAAAAATCAAATAACACAAGTACGAAGCAAGTAGCCTACTATTTTTACTATAAAAAATTGATTCATAAACATTTGTCCTACTATTTTTGAACGCACAAAACTAGTCAATGAACAGATTGCCCTACTAAAAATCAACAATTTGGAGTACACAGAATGGTGCTCTACAAAATCTAAGGAAGCAGTCGGCCCAGGTGAAGAAGAACAGCCGACGTATAGAGCCCGACGCCGGCGGAGGTGATTAGAGCCAGCAGAGACAGAGGAACTCGGAGCTGCATGCTAGAGCTGTGATGTGCAGGCGATGGCGGTGGAAGAAGCGGGGCCAGTTGGGGAGCAGGGACAGGAATCTCCATTTTGGGAAGGATCTTCGGGTAAGGGAAGAAGCCGTACCAGAGTTGGAAGAGGAGATGTGGGCATCACCGGTGTTGGGGTGGCGGCGACGGACAGGGGCCGCGGTTGCACGTGGTGACAGGGGCCGGCGGCGGCGGCGCCGGAGGAGGCCGGCATCGCGTCGCGACGACAGCGTCACAGTAGGAGGCCGGCGGGGCCTGGGATTGCCAGGGCGGCGACGACACCTTTGTTTGGCGGGGACGGCGTCACCTGGAGTTGACGGGGGCGGCGGCGAGCAGGGCACTGGCGGCGGGGGCTCCGGGCCGAGGCAGGAGAGGTGGGGCGGGGCACCGATGCGGGGAGGTTC
>NC_041390.1:468919624-468961271 GCF_002162155.2 Triticum dicoccoides
GCTTCTGCACAGCATCTCCATCATCATTATCAGTACATCCTACACACGTAAGTTAGGATGCACTTGATGCCAGGAAGGTATCTATCCTTCAAACCAGGGGAGTGCTTCAAACTAACAACAGTACATAATATGCAACAAAAGAGGGTCGTGCTACAACAGCAGAATACATGGCTCAGTCTAGATATCAACAGCAGAAAAAAGAGGGTCGCCGCATGTCGGGTTTGCAAAAGCCATCCATTGCATGGAAGCTTGATGCCTTTCACACACTGAAGATTATCTGGCAACAAGCTATGTCGACGAATCTCTGGATATGGTGATTCATGAAATCCATGGTATGATGTGTAAACACAGCCCCCCCTCGCGAATGGAAGTTGCATAGCACAGTAATCATCGCCGGTGATATGGTCGATGATTGGTTGGATGATCGGATAATTGAGCCTGAGGAACAAGGAGTGGTTGCCGAGGCTGTAAACCCGCCTCCAGTTGAATACGCTTGGCCCAACGGAGCTGGGATCTTTCTCGAACACGAAGCAGCCATAGCCATCAATGTCACGAACGCCTCACGCATTGTACTGCATGTGGTTTGATGTAATGGTTTGGTCAATTTGGTACGTGCGAATGAGCATCAAATGACCGCCGTCAGCTGAACGAGCGATAAACCACCACCCATCGGCTGGTATGATTCCAGGTCCTGGAATCATGAAGGCCAGTGCATTTGCGTCTGCTGCTACAATTCAAATTGGAGACCAAAAGGACAAAAATAAACAATCATGTTCAGAGTATGTGTGCAATTAAGATTATTATAACAGTGACACATATCATAAACAGAGAATTGCAATGTCGTGGTCATAATCATACCCCAAGTTAAAAAATAAGCCAATGGCTTTCATATTCTAGCAATATGTCATGGTTCAAACATCATGTAACAATGAGAGGAAAACAACTATGACAGCGCCTACTCATATTCTACCATAGCACTTATTACTACTGTTCTCATATCAACTCTAAGCAATAACATGCGTTGTTATAAAAATCTTGTAAACGAGAGTAACATATAGCAATCATGATGTTATGCTCATAATATGTATTCTAACAATCATTAGATGCCAATTGTTCTCATATCAACTCTAACAATAACATGCGTGGTCATAAAAATCTAGGAAATGAGAGGAACATATAGCAATGATGTGGTTATAGACATGCTATGCATTCTAAATTTGTAACAAATGAACATGCAGTCGTATTCATAAGGTAAAGATGAGATGAGATAGAACAATTACACGATGATAGATTCCACCAATATAGGTAGCCAATCTGTGCGTCGACCGCGTAAACGATGCCATCGTGCACTATAGCATCAGACAGAAATGTTTCCTCAACAGGATTGATGATGAGCCATAACCATGTATGGCGACCGGATTCCAGATAGACTAATCCCTTATTGAACAAGGCAATGAGATTGTAATCCATGTAGTCTTCTGATGGTGTGGGCACTTCGCAGATTACAACTTTCTGCAAACAGAGGTCGAGCCAAAAGCTTGACGCGTCTCGTGCGTAGTAGGCAGGAGTGTCCGGCGGGCCGCGAGGCTCGATGGCAGCGGTATCCAACAATGGAAGGGCGATCTCTCACTGGGTGTAGATATCCACGAGACGCCACGGACTACCGGTGTGGTGGATGAGGACGGTCCAGTTGGCCTTGATGCCCGCCCAGTAGTGGCCGCGCATGAAGGATAGGTGGACGGGTAGTGGTAGCATGTCGAGGGGCACCACGGCAACCTCCGTAGGATCGTTAAGTCGGTGTCTGGGCCACCTGCGAGGATCGGGCATCAGCAAGCAGGGTGTCTTGAAAAGAGCCGGCCGGTTGCAGACGAGTAGACGGTACAAAGACACTTAGCATGCGGCCAGACGGGCGGTGCTGAGTAGGTCCATACGACTACAGATCTGCTCCAAGAGAACATCGGGGAGGGAATTCCAATCGCGGCTCTGCGTGTCAGTCGGTTCTGCCATTGGGGTTTTCGGTGCCTGCGAGCCAACGGGGAAGTGGATTCGGGCGGGCGAGCGAAGAAGCTTCTCCTCGTGTAGGCGAGCAGTGAGCGGGGGGGATATGGTACGCGCGAGCTACCAAGGAAGATGGCGTGAGCGGGGGTAAATGGTGTGCGGCCGACGATGGGGAAGAGAGGAGGAAGAAGAAGAGAGGAGGAAGAAGAAGAGACTAGTTGAATAGTTCTCTTTGACCGAGATGGGGAATAAATGGATCGCGAGGACTTTCTTTCTACAGTATCCCTATGCCTCTACGTTCACTTCACTCATTTTGCTCCGTACCTAGTCACTTGTTGAAATCTGTAGAAAGACAAATATTCCGTATTTGGGAACAGAGGGAGGCTTTTACTCCATACTATTTGGGAACAGAGGGAGTATCACCATATGGAGGGAACAGAGGAAGCTTGAAATATGAACATGTCAATGGGAGGGAGTAAGCCCCATGCATGCATGCATGCATGCAACATGCAACACTCACACGTACACATGGACGCACGCAACACTCACGCACCCATGCGGCACACAGCACACGACGCAACACACACGCTCACGCTCAAGTGCTCAACCTACTCCCTACGTCCGTGAAAGACTGTACATTTAGAGATTTACACATTGACCAGGGCATAATTAGCGCCCAAAAGTAGCAGACTTATGTGTGCATGCGACCATTGAGATAAGAAGATTAAATGAAGGCCGTTGCATGCTGTAATTAAGGATAGACATGTAGCCTATACCTACAACACAAGTTGGTGCATTAGTCAATCAATATCGATTTAGAATAAAGGCTAAACACATTGGAAGTGTAGATGTACATCATGTAGTACACTCTTTGTTGGAAGACCGAGGGAGGACACGTGCATGCACTCACATACACAGCCAGGGCGGTTCGCGCGCAAGGGTTGGACTCGTGTCGCACGTGCATAAAGTTTTGTTTAATTGATTTCTTTGCTCTGCCAACTGACAGGTGGGACCCAGAAACCAGGTGACAATTTAACCAGTCAACAAAGTGCCACGTCGACTATGTGGCCGGTCAGTAGGGTGCAATACGGTGCTCTACGGTGAGCTAGTGATCGCATAATTGCCGCAAAACTATATATAGTGATCGTAAAGAGCGTACTGTTACATACGTTGACCGCCAGTGTATTTTTCTCATTTCAAATTAAGCCATATTAATCGGAAAGGATGTAGTATGGACTACTACTACTACTACTAGTACTGCTTTGATGTGTCCCGTCAACTCGCCGAACGAGGAGAATCTTGCTTACTACGCCTCTCCCTCGCCCACGCGCGCGGTGGTCCGCAGGACGAGGAGAGGGTTTTGACTACAGCGCCCTCTCCCTCTCCCTTGCCCTCGCGGTGGACGTGCATCAGTTCAATCGGTGTCAGATTACCAGAAGCATATTGTACTGTAGTATCATCATTGTTGGACCTTCCGAAGAGGCGAAGAGCCAAGTGCAAGGTTCACACGAGTACGAACTGTTGAACCTCCCGAAGAGGCAAAGAGCCAAGCGCAAGGTTTTATAGGAGTTGTCGTCCTAGTAGGAGTGTACTAGTACAACTATAGCGAACGATGCTATTGTATGATGCCGCCACATCACGTATACCCAAAGCTGTGCCACCTTTTTTTTTCTCAAAGAGCATGTTGGAGCCCGTGCAACAACCACACAAGTTGCACGTACACATAACACATTTACTAGTAATAAATTCTAAAGGACAAATGCCAGTATGCCACACGAGTTCATCTCCAACTCATGTGATAAATTTATGCACGACTAGTCTACATATATTCACAGCGCTACCGTTCACAATTACCGTACTCCACTTACACGTTATAGATGGGCTACATGTCCTCCTCCAGGTTCCAGTCTCAGGTGTTCTTCATGGATGGCACGATCCATAGCGGTGGGCAACGGGAATCATTGTCGCAGCTTTCTAGTCCGGTTCCACACGATGGAGACTCATCCAAGCTGAAGCGGCATAAATCAGGGATAGCGTGTCCCAACATGTCGTTCATCCGGTGGTGCGCACTGAAGACACAACCATGCTTCATGAACGGCAGGCCTTCCGTGTCGTGCATGTAAGGTGGCATCTGCTTCACAATGGGGTAGCTGCCCCTGATGAAAAGCGAGTACTCTCCAAGAGTGTTCCTCGGCACCCATGTAGCATCACAGAGGTCGAACTCGGCGCCGTTCTTCTGGTACACCCGGCATCCCAGATCTGGACACATGGTGACGTACATAGTCAAGGTCCATGCATAATAATGTTGTGCTCAAATGTGGCGGTCAGTAATACTGTGTAGAAAATAGTACTACTCCGGTATAGAGGAAGTAAAATAACCGGCTTATTATATATAGCCACTCTTGGCTACATGGATGAGATAGTAAGACATGGAAAAAATGGTGGCAACTAGTGGGTTCAAGTCTTCAAGGGCCTAGCTAGCTATACACGTCCTCCAAGGTAAAAAGTACTCCTACTAGTACTACAAAGTATAGTACTAGTACTCCCTCCGGTCCTTTTTACTCTGCATATAAGGATTGTCTAAAGTCAAACTTTGTAAAGTTTGACCATATTTATATGAAAAAATATTAACATCTACAATGCTAAATTTATACAATATAAAAGCTAAAGTCATGACGCATCTAATGTTGTTGATTTCACATTTTGAATGTTGATATTTTTTTCTATAAATTTTGTCAAAGTTTACGATGTTTGACTTCAGACAAATCTTATATGCGAACTAAAAAGGACCGGAGGGAGTACAACAATGAAAGAGAAGGCGAGAGGGTTAAAAAATGGAATACCTGGGTAGATGGTGACAGTCCGATCGTGGTAGATTATGTGACCATGTTGCACATCAGTGGTACCATGGGTAACGACTGCTAAGATAGTTGATCCCAATATGCCAAAGTCAGCTACAAGGTTCCAGGTTAGACCAAATCGCGGACACAAATGCACATCCAGGATCGGCGATCTTATTTTGATTAGGGGATGACTGGTCCCTTCAAAATAATGGAGTACCGTTAGGGATGCAAATGATGGTTTGTGCATTCCGTTTGTAATCTCCCGTACCATAGGATGTCAACCAGATGAAACAAGTCCCTTGGATTGTCACCACGAAGATGCATCCTAGATGGCGCACGGCGTCTTCGAACGTGTAGGGGTACAAATTTGCCGCCGCCAACATGCGCCAGCCTCTGCCGTTACTGCCTCCTGCATTGATGGTAATCCTTATGTCAAACACCGCGATGAGATAGTAATCGTCGTAGCCGCGTCGCTTTGTTGACAGTCTGCAATTGCTTTCTTCAATCTCATGTAGGCATCATCATACGTATTCTTGCCCAGCCAGTCTGGAAGGCCGATCCCAATGGTGGAGAAGGGGTCTATCGGAACGGCCGCACTGCTATGGATGTTGTGCAAAATGATGGTGGTATCCGGCTGGAGGTATGCAAGCCAATCTTCGTTGGCACCGACCCAGACCTATATATAAGACGGTGGGCAGCGGAGAAATTACGGGATGGAAATGGAATAACTAAGACTACATGATCAAACTCCATTACTGACCTGCTCATCGGACAAATCCGACTACCTCTCAACGTCGGCAACTCTAGCGAAGTCAACGTGCAACCATGGCCAGGGAGCGGTGGACTGTTCGAAGGATTGTCCCATAGAAGAACCTTCTCCTCGAGGATGCATGGAAGACCAACAAGCATGGCCTGTTTAAGCAGCGTCTTGAAAAAGTTGGTGCAGGAAGCACCGAGTCTTGCGGCGGTGAGGACGTCGGAGCGGCGTGCAATTTCTCCCACAGGATCGTCGTCCAAGGTCTCTCAGCCCCGACGAGGAGGAGAACCGCCTGGCGAATCCATGGGAGCAGCGACGAACTGCCTTCTCTTCGGGGGGAGGGGTCTGGCGAGGAGGAGATAAGAGCGTAGTAACCGCAGGGCCTCGTCCCTTCCAACTGTAGATTGTTCCTCAGCGAAGGGGTGAGGCTATTATTTACTACTAGTACTCCCTCCGATTCTTTTTACTCTGCACATAAGAGCAGACCCGGATACCAAGGAAGGGGCTCACTGCATGCTTTCTAGACGGAAATACCCCTAGCGCATGGATGGGAGGAGTTAGCAGCTATAAATGCCCCATGCAGCCCATTGGTTGTCCGTCCGCGTTCTCCTCTCTCTACATGCTGCATGGATGTCTCCCTCTCTCTCACATGACTGCATGCGGTGGCGCTGGCCTATGAGAAGCTCGCGTGGATATAGAAATCTTCTCTCCAGAAGAGATTTTTTTGAAAGAAAGGGATTATGGAACGTTATGGGATTGCATTATACTGTAAATAATAACACTAGTAAGAAATTTTTGGCACTAGGTAGTAGTTTTTGGCATGGATTAAGAAATTTTGGGTATGTTTTTTCCATTTTTTGTACATGCCAACTAGTGTCAAAAAACGTCTTACATTATGTGACGGAGGAGTACATACTCGTACTGTAGCAGTACTAGTACTACTTTTCTCAACTAGTAGTGCGATGTACTATACTTCTAGTCTAGTCTAGTATAGTGCACCAGTTTTGAACTCTTGAATCTCAGGGCCAAGGAGCTACAGTTGGAAGTGGAGGGTACTACTGTTCTCTATAACCATCGTTGTACTATCAATGCAGGGGAAGTACACATGTGTAGTGGCCTAGTGGGTACTCTCGATGCTCTATTCAGCCGCTCCTCTCACGTAGTTGGCCTACTCAGCCGCTCCTCTCACGCACACACTAGCAGTCTGTTTATCAGCGACGGTTACTGCGGGGGCAGAACATTTGAGTTATTTGATACAGCGAGACTAGGCTTTTCGCTTCCATTTGTGGAGGTGTAATGGATCTCGTCGAAATTTGTTAGTAGTTCCTTCTTTATGAATGAGATGAAGCAAAGCTTTTGCCTCCGTTTCAAAAAAAACACGGCAAGAGGAATTTCTTTCATAGTAGAAACGATAATGGAGTGAAGTCCATGCATGCAACGCCACAAGCTACAGAGTAGTAGTGGAGCACTTTACGTACAGAGCCATATTGCACAGTTCCCAATGCCCCACTAGGCTTTTCCGGCTCCTCGGGCTTAATTGGGAGGCGCTAGTTTAAATATGCTACTAGCTGGAAGCTGCAAGCGAGGTGCGGCTAGGACGAGCACGCGAGCCACGGGATGCTGGGAAGGAAAACCCGTTCACGTGGCTAGGCTGTCCAGTGCACCCAGATTGTGGGGCCGCACGTCCGTTTAACTTCAAAACTCAAACTACCTGTGTAAAATATTGGCTCGCGGCGAAGTGTAGTAGTACTATTTTTTTAAAAAAGGCCGCCTTGCGTTCGGCCGGGATCGAACCCACAAAACGAGGTATACACTCCCGCGACCACTAGTAGTACTCATTGGAGTACAATGCAACCTAGAATCGCCTTTTGTCGCTAGTAGTACGTACATTGTTCCTTACAAGAAACCCCTAAGAGTATGGTTAATAGTATAGCCAGCTGCTGGCTATAAGCCAGTGCCATGTCATCTACAACCCATCTTATAGCCAACATGTAGTAGTAGTTTATTTCTTATAGCCCGCTGACTCAGCTCTATTGTACTTGCTCTAATAATGCAAGAAACCACTAAAATGCCAAGAAACTACTACCACTTGCATACGTGGCAGACTTAAGATAAGACTACCTTATCAACCATTGTACATGCTCTTACCAACAAAAATCCTCGAGTGACCTCCTACCTTCGGCCTGTCCACCTAGTCATCCTTGGCCATGGGACGCAGCTACCGCCGCCGGCAGAAGGCGAGGTCAAAACCGCCGGCGGTGCGGAGCCCATGTTGCGGCAGCCCGGATGCCAGCTCCGTCCGGCGCTCGCAGCCGCTAGCTAGCCAAGATAGCTCCGTCCAGCTGCTTGTCTGCAAGGTTTGCTAGCTAGATTGGCAAGGCAGCACGGTGGCATGCTCGCGCGCGCCGCGCTAAGGCCAGCCATCTGGCTCGAGCGAAGGCCAGCGTGGCGGCTTGCTCGCTCATGAGTCACGCTCGGGCCAGCCTGCCAATTCGTGTGGAGGCCAGCGTGGCGTCTGGCCCGTCCGGCGGAGCGGGGGCCAACTCGCTCATCACCGGCGCCACCGACGAACACGCATCAGTACTGTTTGAAGTAATGCTCAGGAAAAATAATGATTTGAGGGGGAATAACAGGATAGAAGGTCAGATGTGGGTCCCTCGTGTCAACGGTCAAACAAAATGTGTTGGTTTAAGCTGCCTAGTCAGCACAGACATGTGGGCCAACCCTGTCATAAATGGGTTTAAACAAACCTAATCGGTAGAAGTACTAGATAGTTTTTGGCGTGGATTAAGAAATTTTGGGTATGTTTTTGCTATTTTTTGTACAATAGATTCCTCCTAGGGCTGGTTGAAAGTGGTAGTTTTTTCTTAAATACTCTACATATTGTAAGTAGGAGTGGAAGTTAAGCTTTGGAAGCCAATAAGCAAGGCTAGTTACATAGTGCATATGTGTACATGATTGAAAGTAAATATCAACCATGAGTGACTAATATCTTGATGGAAAACTCGAAACTATGGAATACTAGGAAAAGAAATGCATGGTTGGAAATACTAGCAATGTTCATGTGTGTTGCAACGAATCATAATTAGAATAATACTTATTCACAAACTTGGTACAAAACACTCTAATTTTGATATACATATGTCACTAGAGATATATTATGTTTCAATTAGAATATATTCCTTGGGCTGTTTTGGTGAGGTCAGGGAGGGATGTGGTTGGTTTTAAGATACTAATTATGGGTTTTTATGCAAATTGGTAGACAAGTGGGATGTTGGTGAGAAAAGGCAACAACTTACCTCACAATCGTTAGATGTAGATCTAATGGTCAGAAATGACGGATGGCAGACACACCAGCATCACCAACTTAGTCTTGTGTAGGAGTACTAGCAAGATCCGTGCATTGCACGGAACATCAAGATGCATTTTTTTATAAAACACTTGTTGTGATTGACCCTTGCGGGAGTAATCCCATGTGTAAAAACTAATGATATCTCGAGAAATATGAGATAAGGTAAAGAGGAGTCGGGTGTGGTGGTGGTTGGTGGTCGAACTGAGTGGAGGCATGGGGATTGACGACGCTGGCAGCGGCCACCAGGACAGTTTGTTCCAGAGGCTTCCTTTCTTAATTGCTCAACAATGAGGTTTGTTGGAGATAGGGATGAACGAGGTAAGGCCTTGTCTGCAAATGTGGAGAGGGGTGCATGTATCTTTTAGTTTAATTTCCATCCATCAGATATAGATCGGACGGTCTATATTGCAAGATGGCACACATACCATCATCACCAACTCGGTTTTTTATAAGAGAAGAAATATAAGTATGGAGATACAAACGTATTATCGATACTTTCTTCCGTAAACTAGCATCTACATTCTATTCAACGCCTCGGCATGTGGGGCCTTAGCACAATGACTTCTCGACTGTGTAAAACGAAGATTTTCCCGTCGCCGACAAGGAGGGGGTGACGGCGGCGCACTTTTTGGCTTGCTCTAGTCCTAGTAGTCATACTAGGTGGTCTAAGCACGTGTAGATTTATTCTTTTTCACGTCTCGTGTTCGCCGTACTGCCATGACTATTCATGAATAGACGGTAAGTTATTCATGGGGAAACCCTTGTTGAGCGTGTTTGCGAGAGAGAGAGTGTGTGTGTGCGTGTGTGGTATGTTAGAGACTGAGGCAATGATAACAGATTTTTTGTGTCTATGTGTGTGGAGGATAGAGAGAGACATGTACATGGGGCTTTGTGTTGTGTAACGTGGACACACATATACATAATTAGAGAGTGAATGTGTGAGATACACATGCAGACATGAGGAGAGATGAGGATCCAGGTAAATGGGTGTTTGTGCATGTCTGTGTGTTTGTGCACGTGTTTTTGTGTGAGAGGGAGAGAGTGTATGTGGAGTAGAGAGACCACTGATGATGTAAACTAGTATAAGGGAAGGGGGAATGGTGTGACATGTGTAGTAGCGAGATAGCACGGGTGCGGGCGGGGGGAGCAGACTATTTGGAAGAGACATCAAGTGTGTGTGTGGGAGAGGGGTGTGAGAGCGAGAGAAAGAGAGAGCTAGCGACAGAGAGAGAGAGAGAGAGAGAGAGAGAGAGAGAGAGAGAGAGAGAGAGGAAGAGAGGGGGCGAGAGGGGTCGTTTGTGTCCATAAATGGCGTATAGATAGGGAGACAATGTTGATGTTGTCCGAAATTGGCCTATGAACGGAGACACAAGGGAAGCGAGTCATCCTGTGTGTGTGATAGGGACTTCATGAGAGAGCTACAATAGATGGTGTAGAGAACAATGTGCAAAATCGAGAACGATTATACATTAGGGAGCTATGCAAAGAGTCACAACATATATGTATACAGGGAAGGAGCTGGGGCGGGTCCGCATGTGGGAGAGATAGAAAGAGGAGAGTGGTGCACAAGGAGACAAAGTGTGCTTGTTTGCAGTGTGGGTGGTGTGTGAGGTGAGTGCGCGAGAACCACATAACTAGGGAGATAGACGTTTGGGGGCGACGTTTTGTGTGTATGGGAAATATACACTCTACATAGTGTGTGTGCTTGGGTAAGAGAGATAGCGGGAGACCTAGAGAGTGAGAGAAGAGATGTGTGCATGCCCGAGAGACAAAGTGATAGAGACCTATTGGGGTCCGAACTTTACAAGAGAGAGGGGTGTTAATGTGCTCGTGTGTTGGTGTTTGGGGGAGAGAACAAATTCTCTCTCTCTCTCTGTGTGTGTGTGGTGGGGGGTTGACTTCAGATAAAGAGTGAGGTGTCTATATTTGAGGGACTTTAGTGTAATTGAGATATTGTGCACTCATGGTTGATCAATTTGTTTCACAGTTTGTACTATGAGATAACGATGCTTTTGAACATGCGTGATATACCTTGATGTACCAGAATTACAAAGCTAAGATTGGAATTTTGGAATTCGACTCCATCATTAGCTTTTGTAATTCATTTAAACGGAGGTACCTTTTTTAAGCCGGGATTTCATGATTTCAAATTCATATATCAAACCTAGAGATATACACATACGGGCATGTTCAAACTTTAGAATCATCCACTTCATTCATACACATACACATTTTTGCTTTTGTCATCATATTTAGGATAAACACATTTGGAATTTCATTTGAATTGGACCGTATGATGGTATTTGCTTGTAGTAGCTCAATGATCCATATTTGAATTGAATGGACAATCTAAGTTTCGAGTTGGAGACATTGATTTTCAAAACTTGCACATTTTTTTGCGTGCAAAACAAACAAATTGTCGGCCATGATACCATAGTCGGCCGTACGAGAGCAGAATACTTATAATTTTAGGCGCCAAAAGCTTTCAAACTTCCCGCTCACATCGAAATATCACGCGCCCGAAAGTTTAGCCCTGCGATATTCCTGTTTTACCCCTACCACATGAACGGAAAAGGGCTGCTTTGGTAACTCCATTGTTTTCCCCTCTTCGCCCCCAACATTCTTCCCCAGAGCCCCTCCCCTTCCCCTCCCCTTCCCCTCCCCGACCCCCAACCACGGCAAGCCGCCGAATCTAGTCCTCCGCCGCAGCCGTGGACCTCACACCTCGCCGGATCTACCTTCCGCGCCTCGGAACCCCCAACTGCCAACTCACCACTTCACCAGAGCCGCTTCAGCGACTGGCTTGTCCACCGCTCCAGATCTCCTTGACCGCCATCATGGTCCACCGCACCGGATCTGCTTAACCGGCGCCCTCATCCACCACAGCGTAGGCCCTTCACTGACTCCCTCGTCCGCCCCTTCGCTGGCCCTTCATACAAGCCCTCGTCCGCCGCAACAGATCCGCCTCACCGAAAGCACTGTACAACACGCCCGCCAAAGCCTTCGTCCACTGCACCGGACCCGCTCCACGGACGCCATATTCAACTCCACCGGCCCTGCTTTACCGACGCCGCAGCCTCATCAGGTTATTTCGATTTGTACTCCTTCAGTTTTTCTCTTTATCATGCAACTGTTCACTTACCACAGATGATCTTTCTTGTATGCCGACAGGCACCGCAACCGTAGCACCGGAGCCGCTTCAGCGACGGCGACAGCCGGCCCAAACTCAACCGCAACACGAGCACCATCGATGATCCTTAGCTATCAAGTATGACAACGATACCCATACGCCGCCGAGAATCAGGTACTATTATCCAACGGCCGGCGCCTACATTCACTTTCCTAGCATAAGCACCGCACCTTTGAATTTCTTCAGGGCATCATTCAGTTTTTCATGAGACGCGTTATTCTGCTTGCACCTGTAGGGCCATACTTCTGGCAGTGAACATGTTACATGTGCTAAATTACATACCAGTGCACATATAGTTAATATGCTTTAGTTTTGTTCTGATGCCACCTGTTGGTTCCATCAGACTACTTAATGTTCTTTATGCTTAATTACACATCAACAAACTAGCATGTGGTTCCACTGCTTTTTGTTCGTTTTACCCTACATTTTCTGATGCTAGCTATTACATCACTGCTCCAAGCCTCTGTTCATTTCTTGTTTGTGTGTTCTTGATCTTCCCAAGTTGCATGACTAATTTGATGCTTCTATTAATTATGGAGCTGCCAACCCCATCAAGCAAAATATTTGTTCTTTTGGGGCTGGCACCTCGAACAAGCATGAAAATAGAGGGAAGCAGATATACTCCCTCCGATTCTATTTACTCTGCGCATAACTCTTGACCTGCATACCAAGGAGGGCACTGGTTTAATTTTTCTAGACTAATTTGCCAATTAATTAGGGAAGAGGCGGATGGGGTGGGGCACAAAAGGAAACCAGTGCGAGGAATCGGCAACGCGCAGACTAATACGAGAAAACTGAGAAAAAGTTATACGCAAAGTAAAAAGAATCGGAGGGAGTATTGTCGTGTATGCACACACCCTTCTTTCATTAGTTTAGATGAACCATTGATGATCAATTCGGACCAGTGCATGCGATTAAAATTAATTTTACCTAAATAGATGGTGCAGAATAAACTACAACAACTAGATTTGCAACCACGGGATGCTGACGATATCTTCAAAGAACATTGCAACAGCAGCTAGGCTTCACAGCAACATATGGTATGCCAGTGTATTTTAGTACATGTGAAATGTAATGCAAGTGGGCTGCTTTCTTGGCTTGTGCCCTCAACGTGTAATCCTACCGAATTACAAATAGTTCAGTTGTCTGCTTTGCTGTATTGCTTGATTCGAATGCTTATTTGTTGTTACGCTATACCTGAGTTGGCCAATATGTCAGCAGTGCGTGCTGTACTATCGTAAAGAAATGCATGCCTATTTCATTTGAGTCCTTAACCTGTCCTCTCAACTTCATCACAAGACTGTCTTCGTAGTTTATATGGGGCCACACTGTTAAGTGCTTTCTCAGATTATTTCAACTGCTTAGATGCCTTGGCAACTTAAATATAGCAGTTGTACACTCCCTTTCAACTAGGGATGTCAACTGGGTCCGGTTTAATCCCGATTAAAGTCCACTAGTGGTATGATAGTTCAAAAGAGTTTTTGTTTTTTGAGGAAAATGAACTAGGGAGGTAGCAAAAACTAACTAGATGGGACTAGCGGATTTCGTTTATTTGCCACTTACATCCCTAGTTTCATCTTACAATTTTAATTTCTTTTCGGCTGATGCTGCTTCGAACCATTTAAATATAGTTTGCCATGCTCGGCAATAATTCGTCCGTCGTTTACCACGTAAGCTTACTGCCTGGATCATATGATAACTATCTCTTACTGATGTCCAGCGGAAACCTTTCAGGATGCCGTTCACACTAGGAAACAATGTACATCCCCAGAATCTATTTGTGGAAGCAGTGCGCCATCCATGTTACCAGATGGTAGCAGTTCAGAGGCAACACCGCCGGAGAGCAGTCTGAGCACAAATATTATAGTGCTTGAGGCTCTACTAGAGGCAGAAAGAGATGGTGTGGCTGCCATGAATGAGGTAATATTTGTCTTGAGGCTGGAAATTACGGAATTAGCGGCACGCATTATGCAAGCAACCCAAGAATTGGAGGAAGTAAGAATGTTGCATTTGAACACGGAGGAGGTCCTGCTGTTTCTGCTATCTGAAGCCCAAGATAATCCCAGTTCTTCTTTAGACACCAGTTGAAATTTTCATTAGATTATTGTACTTGCATGTTGTGTCATGTATCTGAATGGATTATGTTGCAAGACCCCCTATGTTGTCCATGTGTTGTAATGATCCGAATTTTTTAGGCGAGGTAATCCTCAGAACTTGTATGATTGACATAAGGTGAACTGTTTGTCGTGTGAGCATATTGTATTGGATGAAATAACTGTTTGACTCAAAGTGTATCCAACCTACTGAATTCGAAGATCACGACATTTCTAAATCATAATCATATATAAAGGTGGAATAAATCTTTGTTGTGGTTTTGAAGAAATAAATAACAAAACATATAATTATCTGTGGATATTCGTAACCGAATACAAATTGGTTTTGAATTTAGTTTGCCAGGTCCCAGGGCAAACGTAAATGCTAATTCTCCCAAGTTTTGAACGAAGCGGCTAAACACCCACTATAATTTGTGGGCTGCTCGAAGCAAGTGTTTGCGAGATGGAAATTACTGTCTACCCTTGACACTTGACATCCTTAAAGACAGGATTTACACTGCTGTCGATAGGGGTAGACTAGTAACTTCAATCAGACGTGACACGACGGCCTCTGAGCCCATTCAGACACGGGGGGCGCCAAACGTGGGCGGCAAAACACATTTGATTCAAGCTTGTCCGAAAGACATGTGTCTCTTCCTCCATTTCCCCATTCATACACGGTGGGCGGCAAAACAAACTCTCCTCGTCCGAAATCGATGTAGGCTTATATTTTAAATAGGGGCAGATGTGTAACTTCCATCAGACGTGACACAACCGCCCTACCTGTCAGCCCCGTTCATACACCGTGGGCGCCAACCGTGGGCGGCAAAACACCCTCTCCTCGCCCGAAATCGATGTAGGATAATATTTTAAATAGGGGCAGATGTGTAACTTCCATCAGACGTGACACAACCGCCCTACCTATCAGCCCCATTCATACACCATGGGCGCCAACCGTGGGTGGCAAAACACCCTCTCCTTGCCCGAAATAGTTACCAGCAAATATCTGGGAGATGCGAGATTACCGTCCTATCCCCAACCGACGTGATGTCCGAAATTTTAAACGGGGGATAAGTTCGTAACTTTCCCCCATTTCAGAGAAGCGCGTCCCAAAGTTTGAGATCCCCCCTCCCCTCCATTTCCCCATTCATACACCGTCGGTGGCACGACAACCTCCGCACTGCGGCCAACCTCCTCCGTCCGCCGCCCCATCCTCCACCTTGCCGGAGCCGCTACCCCTACCCCGTCGTCCACTGCAAGAGATGGACGTCTCTCATTCACGACGCTGGACCAGCATCCAGTCATCGCCTCCTCTCGCTTCATCGGCGCCGTCGTCCACCTTGTCGTTGCCGCTCCTATGACTGCCTCGTCCACGGCAACAGGATATATCCCCCGACCCGGCCGTCTGCCGTCTAAAGTCTTCTTCCCCGCTGCCGACAGCCATCGCACCCCCAACACCCTCAACGTATCAGCATAGGCCTACATGGCATCGCAAGAGAGGTGGTACTCTTCCATATGTGCTTAAGTTATTGATCTCACCCGGAAAATAGATCGTAATTTGTTTATTGTACTTTTCTTGTCCGTACCAAATCGTAGTGGCTAGTTGAAAGCAAACATTGGTTGCGAAGTAGCTTCGTTCGGTTTGCACCTTCAGATCCGCCATGGCACGGGCACTATACTCGTAAAGCTTATGGTTTCCCCCCTTTATATTCACTACCATCATCATAGGTGCTTCGTGTCATGCTAGCACTGCTCCTCAAGACCTCAACCCAAAGCTTACGTGTTGAAATACTAATCTGATATGATGCTCATATCACTAAAACAGAGAGCGTTTAATTGGTCACCTAATATTCCTATATTCGTTTCGAAAAGCATGTGCGCCACCCACTGGTCCAGCTAGTTCCACTTTCCTGATTTTTCTCTTGATGCTTAGGGTTTTCCCCTTTTATCTACTCTACTATGATCTGCGTAGGTGCTTTCTGTCGTACTAGCATTACTCCACCCTTCAAGCTAAACAACACAACACTCAGAATTTGAAAGCTTAGTTGTTCAAATATGATTGTGATATGATACCGATGTTAGTTAACCGACACATTTAATTGGTTAGTTAAAGGTCCCACTTGAGTTTCCAAATGCATGTCGCAACATATAGAGAGACAGCATAATTGCATTTCTTTGTCACTTGTTGACCGTACTTTCTTGTCCATACCAAATCTTAGTTGTTATTTCAAAGCAAACATCGGTTGCTAACTACCCTTTGCATGGTTTGCAGCTTCAGATGTGCCATCCCACTGCCACGGTCAACACTGTACTCATCATGCTTATGTTTTCCCCGTTTTATGATGACCACAATCAGCCTACGTGGTTCGCGTCGTAATAGCACTACTCCACCCATCGAGCTAAACAAGCTTAGTTGTACAAATTCATATATGATATTATTGCTGATATTAGTAAAACTGAGAGATGTTTAATTGGTTAGCTAAATGTTCCTACTTTAGTTTCGAAATGCATGTGAGCCACATATGGAGAGACCGGAAAGAATAGTATTTCTCTGTGCGCTCTGGTTCATCATGGGTGGCGAACCGACATTGTATTAAAAGACTTGTAATATCTTCAATATGCTTGCTCTTCTGCTCTTCTTTAAGATGATACTCTTCTCTTGCGGTCGACTCGTCAGGTCGAGTTGTTCTCCCTTAGTATATTTTGAATCTGTCAGGTCAGGTCGACTTGTTCTTCTTTACTATATGTTGAAACTATCATCTGCGAAGTGTCATCACTTCTGGAGCTCTCATATTTTGAGTAGTAGGCCACATTATATTAATGCACACAACAAATTACAGCATGCATGGCATCTTTTAAAAGAATTGCAGAGATAGCACAAAGGGGTTTACAGGGAGGAAGTATTGGATTAGAATCACTTCTGCATTACAAAGAAAATCTCACTTGTTTTTATGTTTTCATGCATGTCAGATATTGAACATTATCAAAATGAATATGAGAATGGGCACACCAGAGGAATATTGCGGAATGATCCACTGCCTAACAAACTTGGCATGGGGGAGGATGGCCTATCTTATTCACCCATCAAGGTTCTTGCTCTAACTTTGCAAAGTTGTATTGGTCGCACATATTTTGCTTCTGACCTCTTGCATTACTTCTACTTTGTTACACCATCTGCTTAGTTTAAGCATCATATATGAGTATATGCCATACCTATCCATTTTCTGTACCTATTCCATGTGTCGTCACACTATGTTTTTCCAGTCAAATGTTGTTCTTTCGTAATAGGTGTCCAAAAGGAAGAGGGTGAGTGCAGGTCGTCAAGGAGTACAAACTAGGTATTTGGAAAAGGTAGTGATACCTGTTAAATCAGATAGATCAGCAGCCACAGAAAACACAGGCCCAACTATACCACACTTTACCCCTACTCCAGTGGCCAAACCCCTATTACAACTGCTGGGAGCCCAGCGTGAGGTACTGTCTATGATATCAATTCAAAATTTGAACTCCTAAATTTCTGCTTGTGCCTTACCTTCTCTCTTGTATGAAAACTAATTTCAGATGAATCTCCTTGCTCAAAGGATCATACGATCTCAAAACAATAATGGGCTCTGCATTGCTCTTATCAGTACCTCTCTCCCTTTTGCCTTGTAACATTGTACTTAATTAATTGCTATTTGATTATGTATCATCAGTCTGCACCTGAGCTTCATTATCCTCTGTTTCTTCCAATATTATTTGATCTATATTTACTCTTTGCAAAATGTAGAATAATGGGAACGCTTATAAAGAATTTTCTTTGGGGAATTTATTGAATTATCCTTCCATCAACATGGAGAAGGGCTTTGTCCAGCCCGTGTTAACATGTAATGTAAGTTCATCCTTCTCAAGCCTTCAAACTTTGTTCTAGTATAGATTTTGATAGGCATCATTTCCTCCACTGTTGTTTGCTTTGCTGTTTACATCTGATTGGATGTTTGCAACAACTACCAGTTTCAAATTGTAGTTGTAAAAACATGTTCCTTATGCAGAACAGATCCATTTATTTGCTTATATAATTGTGAAACCTGTTACATGTATCCTTGTTTCTCTTACGCCAGGCAGAACTTTAGGGAAGATAGTGAGCCAAACCATCTTGAGGACAGCGAGATGACCCCAAGGTCCTGTCTTGATGAAGACAGTGAGTTGAAGCTACTCACTAGCACGTGTGAGACAACCTCTGTGCAGTCGCTGCCTCAATCAGTTCGACTTCTTCAGTCTCAACTTAAAGAGGAAAGGCTTGCTTCAGCTCAGCTCCGACTTGAAGTCAAAGATGCAATGAAGATGTCAGAGGACTGCCGTGCGCACCATCATGCCTTAAATCTAGTGTTGATGCATCTATTGTTGACACAATTGAGGTCTACTCAGCTTCTTCAGCTATTTGGGGGGACCAACCTGGCCAGGCCTAGTGCCTTCTGAAGTGCTCTCAGTTTTGTATATTCTTTTGTCGGTGTGTTTACTTGCACTGGTGGCGAACTTTGATGCCCAGTGGATGTAATATGTGTGATAGCCGTGATAGCCTAGCGTAAGTTGCTTGCTTATTTATTTCCTTGTTGTCTTGTTTATTTGTTTGCTTCTAGTCATTGCAGTTCTTTTTCCGCGGTTTGCTAGTGGCTGCTAAAGGAAATATGCCCTAGAGGCAATAATAAAGTTATTATTTATTTCCTTATATCATGATAAAAGTTTATTATTCATGCTAGAATTGTATTATCCGGAAACATAATACTCGTGTGAATACATAGACAAACTAAACGTCACTAGTGTGCCTCTACTTGACTAGCTCGTTAATCGAAGATGGTTATGTTTCCTAACCATAGACATGTGTTGTCATTTGATTAACGGGATCACATCATTAGGAGAATGATGTGATTGACATGACCCATTCCATTAGCTTAGCACCCGATCGTTTAGTATGTTGCTATTGCTTTCTTCATGACTAATACATGTTCCTATGACTATGAGATTATGCAACTCCCGTTTGCCGGAGGAACACTTTGTGTGCTACCAAACGTCACAACGTAACTAGGTGATTATAAAGGAGCTCTACAGGTGTCTCCAAAGGTACATGTTGGGTTGGCGTATTTCGAGATTAGGATTTGTCACTCCGATTGTCGGAGAGGTATCTCTGGGCCCTCTCTGTAATGCAGATCACATAAGCCTTGCAAGCATTGCAACTAATGAGTTAGTTGCGAGATGATGTATTACGAAACGAGTAAAGAGACTTGCTGGTAACGAGATTGAACTAGGTATTCAGATACCGACGATCGAATCTCGGGCAAGTAACATACCGATGACAAAGGGAACAAAGTATGTTGTTATGCGGTCTGACCGATAAAGATCTTCGTAGAATATGTGGGAGCCAATATGAGCATCCAGGTTCTGTTATTGGTTATTGACCGGAGACATGTCTCGGTCATGTCTACATTGTTCTCGAACCCGTAGGGTCCGCACGCTTAACGTTACGATGCCAGTTTCATTATGAGTTTATATATTTTGATGTAACAAAGTTTGTTTGGAGTCTCGGATGTGATCACGGACATGACGAGGAGTCTCAAAATGGTCGAGACATAAAGATTGATATATTGGACGGCTATATTCGGACACCGGAAGTGTTCCGGGTGATTTAGGAGAAAACCGGAGTGCAGGAGGGTTACCGGAAACCCCCGGGAGAAGTAATGGGCCTTATGGGCCCTAGTGGAGAGAGAGAGGGGTGGCTAGGGTGGGCCGTGTACGCCCTCCCCCTCTGGTCCGAATTGGACTAGGAGAGGGGGGGCGGCGCCCCCCTTTCCTTCTCCCTCTCCCCCTTCCTTTCCCCCTCCTAGTAGGAGTAGGAAAGAGGGGAGTCCTACTCCTACTAGGAGGAGGACTCCTCCTCCTTGGCGTGCCCAAGGGCTGGCCGGCCTCCCTCTTGCTCCTTTATATACGGGGGCAGGGGGTCACCTCTAGACACACAAGTTGATCCTCGTGATCGTTTTCTTAGCTGTGTGTGGTGCCCCCCTCCACCATACTCCTCGATAATATTGTAGCGGTGCTTAGGCGAAGTCCTGCGACGGTAGAACATCAAGATCGTCACCATGCTGCCGTGCTGACGGAACTCTTCCCCGACACTTTGCTGGATCGGAGTCCGGGTATCATCATCGAGCTGAACGTGTGCTAAAACTCGGAGGTGCCGTAGTTTCGGTGCTTGATCGGTCGGGCCGTGAAGACGTACGACTACATCAACCGCATTGTCATAACGCTTCCGCTGTCGGTCTACAAGGGTACATAGACAATACTCTCCCCTCTCGTTGCTATGCATCACCATGATCTTGCGTGTGCGTAGGAATTTTTTTGAAATTACTACGTTTCCCAACAGTGGCATCCGAGCCTAGGTTTTATGCGTTGATGTTGTGCACGAGTAGAACACAAGTGAGTTGTGGGCGATATAAGTCATACTGCTTACCAGCATGTCATACTTTGGTTCGGCGGTATTGTTGGATGAAGCGGCCCGGACCGACATTACGCGTATGCTTACGCGAGACTGGTTCTACCGACATGCTTTTCACACAGGTGGTTGGCGGGTGTCAGTTTCTCCAACTTTAGTTGAACCTAGTGTGGCTACGCCCGGTCCTTGCGAAGGTTAAAATAGCACCAACTTCACAAACTATCGTTGTGGTTTTTGATGCGTAGGTAAGATTGGTTCTTGCTTAAGCCCGTAGCAGCCATGTAAAACTTGCAACAACAAAGTAGAGGACATCTAACTTGTTTTTGCAGGCCATGTTGTGATGTGATATGGTCAAGATATGATGCTAAATTTTATTGTATGAGATGATCATGTTTTGTAACCGAGTTATCGGCAACTGGCAGGAGTCATATGTTTGTCGCTTTATTGTATGCAATGCAATCGCCCTGTAATGCTTTACTTTATCACTAAGCGGTAGCGATAGTCGTAGAAGCATAAGATTGGCGAGACGACAACAATGCTAGGATGGAGATCAAGGTGTCGGGCTGGTGATGATGGTGATCATGACGGTGCTTCGAAGATGGAGATCGCAAGCACAAGATGATGATGGCCATATCATATCACTTATATTGATTGCATGTGATGTTTATCTTTTATGCATCTTATCTTGGTTTGATTGACGGTAGCATTTTAAGATGATCTCTCGCTAATTAGCAAGAAGTGTTCTCCCTGAGTATGCACCGTTGCGAAAGTTCTTCGTGCTGAGACACCATGTGATGATCGGGTGTGATAGGCTCTACGTTCAAATACAACGGGTGCAAAACAGTTGCACACGCAGAATACTCAGGTTATACTTGACGAGCCAAGCATATACAGATATGGCCTCGGAACACGGAGACCGAAAGGTCGAGCATGAATCATATAGTAGATATGATCAACATAGTGATGTTTGCCAATGAAGCTACTCCATCTCACGTGATGATCGGACATGGTTTAGTTGATTTGGATCACGTGATCACTTAGAGGATTAGAGGGATGTCATCTAAGTGGGAGTTCTTTAGTAATATGATTAATTGAACTTAAATTTATCATGAACTTATTACCTGATAGTATCTTGCTTGTTTATGTTTGATTGTAGATAGATGGCCCGTGCTGTTGTTCCGTTGAATTTTAATGCGTTCCTTGAGAAAGCAAAGTTGAAAGATGATGGTAGCAATTACACGGACTGGGTCCGTAACTTGAGGATTATCCTCATTGCTGCACAGAAGAATTACGTCCTGGAAGCACCGCTGGGTGCCAGGCCTGCTGCTGGAGCAACACCAGATGTTATGAACGTCTGGCAGAGCAAAGCTGATGACTACTTGATAGTTCAGTGTGCCATGCTTTACGGCTTAGAATCAGGACTTCAACGATGTTTTGAACGTCATGGAGCATATGAGATGTTCCAGGAGTTGAAGTTAGTATTTCAGGCAAATGCCCGGATTGAGAGATATGAAGTCTCCAATAAGTTCTATATCTGCAAGATGGAGGAGAACAGTTCTGTCAGTGAGCATATACTCAAAATGTCTGGGTATAATAATCACTTGATTCAATTGGGAGTTAATCTTCCAGATGATTGCGTTATTGACAAAATTCTCCAATCACTTCCACCTAGCTACAAGAGCTTCGTGATGAACTATAATATGCAAGGGATGAATAAGACAATTCCCGAGCTCTTCACAATGCTGAAAGCTGTGGAGGTAGAAATCAAGAAGGAGCATCAAGTGTTGATGGTCAACAAGACCACTAGTTTCAAGAAAAAGGGCAAAGGGAAGAAGAAGGGGAACTTCAAAAAGAACAGCAAGCAAGTTGCTACTCAGGAGAAGAAACCCAAATCTGGACCTAAGCCTGAAACTGAGTGCTTCTATTGCAAGCAAACTGGTCACTGGAAGCGGAACTGCCCCAAGTATTTGGCAGATAAGAAGGATGGCAAGGTGAACAAAGGTATATATGATATACATGTTATTGATGTGTACCTTACTAATGCTCGCAGTAGCACCAGGGCATTTGATACTGGTTCTGTTGCTAATATTTGCAACTTGAAACAGGGACTACGGATTAAGCGAAGATTGGCTAAGGACGAGGTGACGATGCGCGTGGGAAATGGTTCCAAAGTCGATGTGATCGCGGTCGGCACGCTACCTCTACATCTACCTTCGGGATTAGTATTAAACCTAAATAATTGTTATTTGGTGCCAGCGTTGAGCATGAACATTATATCTGGATCTTGTTTGATGCAAGACGGTTATTCATTTAAATCAGAGAATAATGGTTGTTCTATTTATATGAGTAATATCTTTTATGGTCATGCACCCTTGAAGAGTGGTCTATTCTTATTAAATCTCGATAGTAGTGACACACATATTCATAATGTTGAAGCCAAAAGATGCAGAGTTGATAATGATAGTGCAACTTATTTGTGGCACTGCCAATTAGGTCATATCAGTGTAAAGCGCATGAAGAAACTCCATACTGATGGACTTTTGGAACCACTTGATTATGAATCACTTGGTACTTGCGAACCGTGCCTTATGAGCAAGATGACCAAAACACCGTTCTTCGGTACTATGGAGAGAGCAACAGATTTGTTTGAAATCATACATACAGATGTATGTGGTCCAATAAATGTTGAGGCTCGTGGCAGATATTGTTATTTTCTCACCTTCACAGATGACTTAAGCAGATATGGGTATATCTACTTAATGAAACATAAGTCTGAAACATTTGAAAAGTTCAAAGAATTTCAGAGTGAAGTTGAAAATCATCATAACAAGAAAATAAAATTCCTACGATCTGATCGTGGAGGAGAATATTTGAGTTACGAGTTTGGTGTACATTTGAAAAAATGCGGAATAGTTTCGCAACTCACGCCACCCAGAACACCACAGCGTAATGGTGTGTCCGAACGTCGTAATCGTACTTTACTAGATATGGTGCGATCTATGATGTCTCTTACTGATTTATCGCTATCATTTTTGGGGTTATGCTTTAGAGACGGCCGCATTCACGTTAAATAGGGCACCATCAAAATCCGTTGAGACGACGCCTTATGAACTGTGGTTTGGCAAGAAACCAAAGTTGTCGTTTCTGAAAGTTTGGGGCTGCGATGCTTATGTGAAAAAGCTTCAACCTGATAAGCTCGAACCCAAATCGGAGAAATGTGTCTTCATAGGATATCCAAAGGAAACTATTGGATACACCTTCTATCACAGATCCGAAGGCAAGACTTTTGTTGCTAAATTCGTAAACTTTCTAGAGAAGGAGTTTCTCTTGAAAGAAGTGAGTGGGAGGAAAGTAGAACTTGATGAGGTAACTGTACCTTCTCCCTTATTGGGAAGTAGTACATCACAGAAACCGGTTTCTGTGACACCTACATCAATTAGCGAGGAAGCTAATGATGATGATCATGAAACTTCAGAACAAGATACTACTGAACCTCGTAGATCAACCAGAGTAAGATCCGCACCAGAGTGGTACGATAATCTTGTTCTGGAAGTCATGCTACTAGATCATGATGAACCTACAAACTATGGAGAAGCGATGGTGAGCCCAGATTCCGCAAAATGGCTTGAAGCCATGAAATCTGAGATGGGATCCATGTATGAGAACAAAGTGTGGACTTTGGTTGACTTGCCCAAAGATCGGGAAGCAATTGAGAATAAATGGATCTTCAAGAAGAAGACTGACGCTGACGGTAATGTACTGTCTACAAAGCTCGACTCGTCGCAAAAGGTTTTCGACAAGTTCAAGGGATTGACTATGATGAGACCTTCTCACCCGTAGCGATGCTTAAGTCTGTCCGAATCATGTTAGCAATTGCCGCATTTTATGATTATGAAATTTGGCAGATGGATGTCAAAACTGCATTCCTGAATGGATTTCTGGAAGAAGAGTTGTATATGATGCAGCCAGAAGGTTTTTTCGATCCAAAGGGAGCTAACAAAGTGTGCAAGCTCCAGCGATCCATTTATGGACTGGTGCAAGCCTCTCGGAGTTGGAATAAACGCTTTGATAATGTGATCAAAGCATTTCGTTTTGTACAGACTTTTGGAGAAGCCTGTATTTACAAGAAAGTAAGTGGGAGCTGTGTAGCATTTATGATATTATATGTAGATGACATATTACTAATCGGAAATGATATAGAATTTCTGGATAGCATAAAGGGATACTTGAATAAGAGTTTTTCAATGAAAGACCTCGGTGAAGCTGCTTACATATTGGGCATTAAGATCTATAGAGATAGATCAAGACGCTTAATTGGACTTTCACAAAGCACATACCTTGACAAAGTTTTGAAGAAGTTCAAAATGGATCAAGCAAAGAAAGGATTCTTGCATGTGTTACAAGGTGTGAAATTGAGTAAGACTCAATGCCCGACCACTGTAGAAGATAGAGAGAAAATGAAAGATGTTCCCTATGCTTCAGCCATAGGCTCTATCATGTATGCAATGTTGAGTACCAGACCTGATGTATGTCTTGCTATAAGTCTAGCAGGGAGGTACCAAAGTAATCCAGGAGTGGATCACTCGACAGCGGTCAAGAACAACCTGAAATACCTGAAAATGACTAAGGATATGATTCTCATATATGGAGGTGACAAAGAGCTCATCGTAAATGGTTACGTTGATGCAAGCTTTGACACTGATCCAGATGATTCTAAATCGCAAACCGGATACATGTTTACATTAAACGATGAGATGTCAGTTGGTGCAGTTCTAAACAAAGCGTTGTGGCGGGATCTACATGTGAAGCGGAGTACATAGCTGCTTCGCAAGCAGCAAACGAAGGAGTCTGGATGAAGGAGTTCATATCCGATCTAGGTGTCATACCTAGTGCATCGGGTCTAATGAAAATCTTTTGTGACAATACCGGTGCAATTGCCTTGGCAAAGGAATCCAGATTTCACAAGAGAACCAAGCACATCAAGAGACGCTTCAATTCCATCCGGGATCTAGTCTAGGTGGGAGACATAGAGATTTGCAAGATACATACGGATCTGAATGTAGCAGACCCGTTGACTAAGCCTCTTCCACGAGCAAAACATGATCAGCACCAAAGCTCCATGGGTGTTAGAATCATTACTGTGTAATCTAGATTATTTGACTCTAGTGCAAGTGGGAGACTGAAGGAAATATGCCCTAGAGGCAATAATAAAGTTATTATTTATTTCCTTATATCATGATAAAAGTTTATTATTCATGCTAGAATTGTATTATCCGAAAACATAATACTTGTGTGAATACATAGACAAACTAAACGTCACTAGTGTGCCTCTACTTGACTAGCTCATTAATCGAAGATGGTTATGTTTCCTAACCATAGACATGTGTTGTAATTTGATTAATGGGATCACATCATTAGGAGAATGATGTGATTGACATGACCCATTCCATTAGCTTAGCACCCGATCGTTTAGTATGTTGCTATTGCTTTCTTCATGACTTATACATGTTCCTATGACTATGAGATTATGTAACTCCCGTTTGTCGTAGGAACACTTTGTGTGCTACCAAACATCACAACGTAACTGGGTGATTATAAAGGAGCTCTACAGGTGTCTCCAAAGGTACATGTTGGGTTGGCGTATTTCGAGATTAGGATTTGTCACTCCGATTGTCGGAGAGGTATCTCTGGGCCCTCTCGGTAATGCACATCACATAAGCCTTGCAAGCATTGCAACTAATGAGTTAGTTGCGAGATGATGTATTACAAAACGAGTAAAGAGACTTTCCGGTAACGAGATTGAACTAGGTATTCAGATACCGACGATCGAATCTCGGGCAAGTAACATACCGATGACAAAGGGAACAAAGTATGTTGTTATGCGGTTTGACCGATAAAGATCTTCGTAGAATATGTGGGAGCCAATATGAGCATCCAGGTTCCGCTATTGGTTATTGACCGGAGACATGTCTCGGTCATGTCTACGTTGTTCTCGAACCCGTAGGGTCCGCACGCTTAACGTTACAATGACAATTTCATTATGAGTTTATATATTTTGATGTACCGAAGTTTGTTCGGAGTCCCGGATGTGATCACGGACATGACGAGGAGTCTCGAAATGGTCGAGACATAAAGATTGATATATTGGACGGCTATATTCGGACACCGGAAGTGTTCCGGGTGATTTCGGAGAAAACCGGAGTGCAGGAGGGTTACCGGAAACCCCCCGGGAGAAGTAATGGGCCTTATGGGCCCTAGTGGAGAGAGAGAGGGGCGGCTAGGGTGGGCCGCGCGCCCCCTCCCCCTCTGGTCCGAATTGGACTAGGAGAGGGAGGGCGGCTCCCCCTTTCCTTCTCCCTCTCCCCCTTCCTTTCCCCCTCCTAGTAGGAGTAGGAAAGAGGGGAGTCCTACTCCTACTAGGAGGAGGACTCCTCCTCCTTGGCGCGCCCAAGGGCCGGCCGGCCTCCCCCCTTGCTCCTTTATATACGGGGGCAGGGGGGCACCTCTAGACACACAAGTTGATCCTCGTGATCGTTTTCTTAGCCGTGTGCGGTGCCCCCCTCCACCATACTCCTCGATAATATTGTAGCGGTGCTTAGGCGAAGCCCTGCGACGGTAGAACATCAAGATCGTCACCACACCATCGTGCAAAGACGGAACTCTTCCCCGACACTTTGCTGGATCGGAGTCCGGGGATCGTCATCGAGGTGAACGTGTGCTAAAACTCGGAGGTGCCGTAGTTTCGGTGCTTGATCGGTCGGGCCGTGAAGACGTACGACTACATCAACCGCGTTGTCATAACGCTTCCGCTGTCGGTCTATGAGGGTACGTAGACCATACTCTCCCCTCTCGTTGCTATGCATCACCATGATCTTGCGTGTGCGTAGGATTTTTATTGAAATTACTACGTTTCCCAACAACTGCAATAACCTATTTTTTAAAACTAGGCCACAATAACCATGGGCTAATATTTACTGTAGTGACACTGGGCCTCCTATGGGCCGTAGAAACAGTGGGCCTTCTACGGGCCGTAGAAACAATGGGCCTTCTACGGGCCGTATCATCAATGGGCCTTATATGGGCAGTATGATCGATGGCCAAACATGGGCCAATAACAGGCCGCATTATGGCCGTAAACGGGCTAGAGTTGGAATCGTCCGTTCATGGGCCGACCATAACGGGCCATCGTTAATAGGCCGTATTTGATGACGCTATGAAAACGGCCCAACGTATTAACGTACCACAAATGGGCCGACTGTAACCACGGGCTCAATTTGTCCCACAAGCAGAAAATGACAGTAACGAGCCATAAGTAGACGAATGCTGGAAATGAGCCCAAGAATAAATGGGCTCTGAGAAGATCGAAAGATAACATGGGCTGGAAACGGCCCAACGGAATAACGGGCCGTTAATGGGTATAAAGTGATACACTGTTCATTACGGGCCAGTTTCACCACGGGCCGTTAATGGGTGTAAAGTGATACACTGTTCATTACGGGCCAGTTTCACCACGGGCCGTTAATAGGCCAAGAGTTACATAGGGCCTCATATGGGCCGAAAGACGTCATGGGACATACATGGGCCAGAAGTGAAAATAGGCTGGAATCATATTGGGTGGCCCAGATGACGCTACTGGGCCTAATTCGGATAGGGCATAACGGGCCTTGGGTTAGCGGGCTGTAAATGGGCTATATGCGAACATGCCGTTAATAGGCTTTACATGGGCCGGCCCGCCACCTTTTGACCAAGTCAAACGGGCCGGCCTTTTCACAGGAATGTGCCTCTGTTGGGCCGTGACACGTGTCGACGTATCACAGGCGCCTATCTGACCCACTGACGAGCTGACACATGTTTCGTCCGGCCAATAAGAATTTTACACGTGGAAATTTCCCATTGGTCGGGGGTGTTAACGGGTTATTGGATCCAAAACCCGACCCGATAGCTTAACGGCGTTCCGTTACGGTGGATGCCACGTGTCGGTCACCCTTGACGAAAGCACTTCTGTGACGCGCGATTTATCATCATGGAAGTGGACACTTCCGTGATGATAATTTTGGTAATGTCATGAAACACTTCTACGACAGCACATGTATGACTATCTTCATTCTGTCATAAATTTGTCATGGATGTACATGCATGACAAAAAAACGCGACCTACTGTGACAAACACGTGTCATCACGGAAGTGTATTTTTTTGTAGTGCATGTATCAACTAGGGTTGTCCGTATCTTCCATGTTAGGCGGGTTATTCTCAAGAGGAGTGGACTCCGCTCCTCATTCACGAGAAAATGGCTGGTCACCGTGATGCCTAGTCCCATGCTTTATGTAAATCAAATCAAAATAATTGCAAACAAAACTCCCCCTAGGACTGTTGTTAGTTGGAGGCACTCGTTGTTTCGAGCAAGCCATGGATTGATGCTTGTTGGTGGAGGGGGAGTATAAACTTTACCATTCTGTTTGGGAACCTCCTATAATGTGTGTAGCATGGAATATATCACCATCTATTGGTTGTTATGTTGACAATGAAAGCATGCCGCTCAAAATATTATTTATCTCTGCTTTAAAATCGAGCTCTAGCACCTCTACAAATCCTTGCTTCCCTCTGCGAAGGGCCTATCTATTTACTCTTATGTTGAGTCATCACCCTCTTATTAAAAAGCACCAGTTGGAGAGCACCGCTATCATTTGCATTCATTACTGTTAGTTTACATTGAGTATGACTTGACTGGATCTCTTTTACCATGAATTACAATGTCTAGTCAGTCCTTGATCTTTAAAGGTGCTCTGCATTTATGTTTTGCGGTCTCAGAAAGGGCTAGCGAGATAGCATCATGTTATATCATATCATGATTGTTTTGAGAAAGTGTTGTCATCCGAGATTTATTATTATTGCTCACTAGTTGATTATGCCATTGATATGAGTAAACATGAGACCTAAATGTTATTGTGAATGTGGTTAGTTCATAATGTTTGCTGAAAACTTGAATGTTGGCTTTACATATTTACAACAACAAGAGAAAACAGAGTTTGTAAAAGTTTTTCTTTATCACTTTCAGTTTGTCAACTGAATTGCTTAAGGACAAGCAAAGGTTTAAGCTTGCGGGAGTTGATACGTCTCCATCGTATCTACTTTTCCAAACACTTTTGCCCTTATTTTGGACTCTAACCTGCATGATTTGAATGGAACTAACCCGGACTGACGCTGTTTTTAGCAGAATTGCCATGGTGTTATTTATGTGTAGAAACAAAAGTTCTCGAAATGACCTGAAACTCCATGGAGATTATTTTTGGAAATAATAAAAAATACTGGCAAATAATCAAGGCCAGGGGGCCCACACCCTAGCCACGAGGGTGGGGGCGCACCCCCTGCCTCGTGGGCCCCCTGTAGCTCCACCGACCTCAACTCCAACTCCATATATTCGTGTTCAGGGAGGAAAAATCAGAGAGAAGGATTCATCGCGTTTTACGATACGGAGCCACCGCCAAGCCCTAAACTCTCTCAGGAGGGCTGATCTGGAGTCCGTTCGGGGCTCTGGAGAGGGGAATCCATCGCCGTCGTCATCATCAACCATCCTCCATCACCAATTTCATGATGCTCACCGCCATGCGTGAGTAATTCCATCGTAGGCTTGCTGTACGGTGATGGGTTGGATGAGATTTATCATGTAATCGAGTTAGTTTTGTTAGGGTTTGATCCCTAGTATCCACTATGTTCTGAGATTGATGTTGCTATGACTTTGCTATGCTTAATGCTTGTCACTATGGGCCGAGTGCCATGATTTCAGATCTGAACCTATTATGTTTTCATGAATATATGTGAGTTCTTGATCCTATCTTGCAAGTCTATACTCACCTACTATGTGTTATGACCCGGCAACCCCGAAGTGACAATAATCGGGACCACTCCAGGTGATGACCATAGTTTGAGGAGTTCATGTATTCACTATGTGTTAATGCTTTGGTCTGGTACTCTATTAAAAGGAGGCCTTAATATCCCTTAGTTTCCAATACGACCCCGCTGCCACGGGAGGGTAGGACAAAAGATGTCATGCAAGTTCTTTTCCATAAGCACGTATGACTATATTCGAAATACATGCCTACATTACATTGATGAATTGGAGCTAGTTCTGTGTCACCCTATGTTATGATTGTGACATGATGAACTACATCCGGCATAATTCTCTATCACCGATCCATTGCCTACGAGTTTTTCATATATTGTTCTTCGCTTATTTACTTTTCTGTTGCTATTGTTATCATCACTACAAAATACCAAAAATATTACTTTTGCTACCATTACCTTTTACCACCGCTACCACTACTATCATATTACTTTGCTACTAAATACTTTGCTGCAGATATTAAGTTATCCAGGTGTGGTTGAATTGACAACTCAGCTGCTAATACTTGAGAATATTCTTTGGCTCCCCTTGTGTCGAATCAATAAATTTGGGTTGAATACTCTACCCTCGAAAACTGTTGCGATCCCCTATACTTGTGGGTTATCAGCCGCCAGATGTGAGTCTCTTAATTTTCCATACTTTTATCTCATCATCCAAATACTATGTTAACTCAAGTAAGCTAATCTTTCGCAGGCTAAATCTGATTTCTGAAAGGCAAAATATGATCATGAAGCTGCCAAAAAGGCCAGGGCTGCCATGAAAGCCGCCAAGAAAACCACCAAGAAGCATAAGAAGAAACCAACTGCCTCTGACCTGCTTAATCTAGATGAGACTTCTGAGTCGGAGGTAGCCCTTGACTCCCTTGGCTCCTTTTTCCAATTATCTTATTGACATTGATTACTCTCATGATGACACGGGGGCCATTCAAGCAGTTGATGAAGAGGTAACTATCATTTCCTCTGACTCAGAGCCCTTGCCAAGACAGAAAATTCGATGAATAGTCCAAAAAGTAAGCTTTTCACACCCCTTAGCTCATTGGGATCCTCACTTTCTTTTGAAGCAACAGCAGCACGAGAGCGGGTGTCAGACTCGGAATAGTGAAGGTGAAGAATTGTCCTCCGGTTTACCGGACACTCCAATTCCACGGAAACGCCAAAATGAGGTTCTTCCAAACTTAGCTCCTTTTTACCCGCTGGCGGGTCTCTTTCGCCAGCCACTCAATTCCTCTGATTCAAACTTCCAGGAGGTTTCTCGCTCTTCCTCTGGCGACTCATCCCAGACCCAGCTGCCGGCTTTCAAGACTGCCCCTGGGTAACGACGACTACTTTTATTATGTACTTTACATTCTTATCATTATACTGATTTGTCATAACCCGTTCAGTGGACAAGCAAAACCTAACAAAAAGGCAAAAGTGTCCAAGTCGGCTGAGGATCCTAAAGTTGCTGAACCGGAGCAGCAAGCCTCTGTACCTAATGCCTCTGAAAAACAGCCAGAAGAACCTGCTTCTGACATTCCACCTGAGATGCCTGACCTCTCCGTTGATCAAACCAACACTGGCTCGTTGAATACTGAACCGTCAAGCTCACTTAAACCGTCAGAGACCCATACTGATGACGTTCTGATCACTGGCACAGGTTTTACTGAACCGGAAAATCCAACTATTTTAGCCAAACACTCTGCCAAGCAAGAAGTTATTGAAAGATGGAAAGTGAGGTTTGCTATCTCCCACTATGCTCAATTGAGCAGCAGTGAAGTATTGTCCGGTTATCTCAACCAAGTACACTCCAGCCGTGATTTTGAAATTGAGATGGTGAAATAGATGCACCAAAAATATGAGGTATGTCTTCCGGTTTTAAATAAGTTATGTACATCCTGCCAGCCCCCAAGTCTACTGGTTATGATAAAATTGAATAAGCTATGGACTTAGAATAATCCATAAACATCTGTAATAGAATCCTTCCAGAGCCGGCTGTCATAATTAGATTTAAGCTGAATGTGTAAACAATTTAGCATTGCATCCGTAGTCCTCAATGGCCGGCTTAATCAGCATGAATGAGCCGGTACTTCTCAGTTGTAGAGGGCAGAATTTACTTACACGGCCCCATGAGCCGGTTGTGGCTGTCCATTGTGCTGGCGGGTCATCATGAAACAAGAATGAGATATGAACAAATATCTACCATTCGGACTAGAAAAAACACCACGAGCTAGCCCACGCAAGAAAGCCACGCCACGCACGCCCAGCGGCCAACACACGTGGGAGACGACGGTCAGCACACGACCTTGGCACGCATGCCGAGTGGCGACCAGACCAAGGCGACGGTTAAGTCCTAGTTGCAGGACTACGGTAGTCGCGCACGGTCCCATCTCATGAAAGCCGTAGCAGGCGCCGTCCCCGCAGAACTCGTCCCTGGCAAAGTCGGACGTCGCGATGGCTGCATGGACGACACACTCACGCCGGAGCATCCCAGCAGCCAGGACGGTGCAAGCTAGGGTGGCCTCGCCGGCCTTCCGGCATAGTCCATCTAAGAGGGTGGCTCTCGTCTGTGCCTGTCAGCGACACACACGCAACACAGACATGAGAAAACCATGCACACATGCATCATGCAGCAGCAGCATACGTGGGCATGGGAACTCCTGTCCCGCGAGCTCGAGCGGCAGCAACGACCAGCTCGTGGCCGGCACGCACGACAACAACGGTGAACACATGTGGCAGCGGGTGGCTGTTGAACAGAAGGGCCAGTGCAACTGTGCAATGCACGACACGCTAACTAGAACATGGCTGTGTGCGTGAGCCCGCTAGCTAGCACGCCATGGCCGGGGGCAAGCAGGTCCGGCCAGGCCAAGAGCATCTGCGGTGGTGCGAGCAGGGTGCAGCAGGTCCGGCGAGATTCGCGGGTAGTCAGCTGAAGATGGCGGGCTAACTGGTGGCGCCGTGTGGGGAGGTTACGTTGGTGTCTTGGCGGCGTCGGGTGCTCCGCATCGGCAGGGATCGAGACAAAGGAGAGAGAGAAAAAGGAATTTTATTATTACGGTTTGTTTAGATCAATGATGTTTACATCTCATATTTGTACCAAGTTTTAAAAACCGATGTATGATGCTTTGTGTATTCTTTTGTTTATCCATCCAAATGGCATATGGTGGGAGGACGATGCTTCACATGGTAAGTTTTTTTAATAGTTGTGAGTGTTTTTCCGATGTGTTTGCAATTCGGCATGAGAGGTGTCCCTTTATACATGTAGTTATGTTGGTCTAGATATTTACAAAGGATGATGCTTCCTTATTTGAAGAGGCTAAATTCTTTCCCGTTGGTAAGTTTCTGCATTCCAATGAGTATCTGAGAAATAAAAATCAAGAGTCTATAATGGTGGAAAGGAGGAAAAGCGGCCACATGAATAGAGGCTTATTAGGTTAGGGGCATGTGACGGTTTTTTTCTGCCGTTGCAACGCACGGGCAAGTTTGCTAGTCTCTTATCAAAATCTCAAATACATACAAATTCATGCGCATCAATCATACACATGAATATCACACATAAATAACATTTGTCCATAGCAAAAAATATATGGTTTAAACATAGAATTTATTTGAAGTGGACAATTAAAAATGTTAAATTCCTTAGTTTTCATTGTGGGTCCATATGCTCCACAAGATTATCAAGTTGTTGCATGTGCACGGCATGGGCAAATCTCATAGTGATATCAAGGCATGCGCTCTCCCCTATCTGGACCATCCATCTCACCAACGGTATCGGCGGCGGTACTTAATGCAAGCATTCTTAGTGCAACCATGCATTTCTGCAAAGGAGAGAACGAGAGTTGTCTGCAACAATCCCTCTTGACTCCGAAGTAGGGATCATGTGCAAGAACAAGGGTTTGCGCATATGAAAGCCTCGACGAAAAAATACTTCAGGGAACGGGGTGAAAGTAGTCCCCTTGAAGTTCAGAATGTCCTCCACTTACCCTTCTCCATTTCCCCCTGAATGATGATCATCATCATAGGCAATGGTGGCTTGGGCATTGTCTATAGGGCAGCACTCCTTGAAGGTCAGAGAGTCGCGATCAAGCGCCTTGATACGTCTCCAACGTATCTATAATTTTTGATTATTCCATGCTATTATATTATCCATCTTGGATGTTTCATATGCATTTATATGCTATTTTATATGATTTTTGGGACTAACCTATTAACCTAGAGCCCAGTGCCAGTTTCTGTTTTTTCCTTGTTTTTGAGTTTTACAGAAAATGAATACCAAATGGAGTCCAATTGACGTGCCAATTTTTGATGATTTTTTATGGACCAAAAGAAGCCCCCGAAGTAAAAGAGTTGGGCCAGAAGAGTCCCGAGCCATCCACGAGGGTGGAGGGCGCGCCCTACCCCCTGGGCTCACCCCCCTATCTCGTGGATGACTCGGAGACCCTCCTGACGTGAGACCGATGCCAAAAATTCCTATAAATACAGAAACCCCCGAAAAGAAACCTAGATCGGGAGTTCCACCGCCGCAAGCCTCTATAGCCACCGAAAACCAATCTAGACCCATTTCGGCACCCTGCCGGAGGGGGGAATCCCTCTCCGATGGCCATCTTCATCATCTCGGCGCTCTCCATGACGAGGAGGGAGTAGTTCACCCTCGAGGCTGAGGGTATGTACCAGTAGCTATGTGTTTGATCTCTCTCTCTCTCTCGTGTTCTTGATTCGGAACGATCTTGACGTATCGCGAGCTTTGTTGTTATAGTTGGATCTTATGATGGTTCGCCCCCTCGACTCTCTTGTAATGGATTGAGTTTTCTCTTTGAAGTTATCTTATCGGATTGAGTCTTTAAGGATTTGAGAACAATTGGCGTATATCTTGCATGTGCTTATCTGTGGTGACAATGGGATATCACGTGATCCACTTGATGTATGTTTTGGTGATCAACTTGCGAGTTCCGTGACCTCGTGCACTTATGCATAGGGATCCACTTGTTGACCTCGGGCACTCTTTGAAGTTCTTTGTGTTGGTTGAATAGATGAATCTGAGATTGTGTGATGCATATCGTATAATCATACCCACGGATACTTGAGGTGGCATTGGTGTATCTAGGTTACATTAGGGTTTTGGTTGATTTGTGTCTTAATGTGTTATCTAGTACGAACTCTAGGATAGATTGAATGGAAAGAATAGCTTCGTGTTATTTTACTATGGACTCTTGAATAGATCGATCAGAAAGAATAACTTTGAGGTGGTTTCGTACCCTACAATAATCTCTTCGTTTGTTCTCCGCTATTAGTGACTTTGGAGTGACTCTTTGTTGCATGTTGAGGGATAGTTATATGATCCAATTATGTTATTACTGTTGAGAGAACTTGCACTAGTGAAAGTATGAACCCTAGGCCTTGTTTCAATGCATTGCAATACCGTTTTCGCTCACTTTTATCATTAGTTACCTTGTTGTTTTTATAATTTCAGATTATAAAAACCTATATCTACCATCCATATTGCACTTGTATCATCATCTCTTCGCCGAACTAGTGCACCTATACAATTTACCATTGTATTGGGTATGTTGGGGACACAAGAGTCTCTTTGTTATTTGGTTGCATGGTTGTTTGAGAGATACCATCTTCATCCTACGCCTCCCACGGATTGATAAACCTTAGGTTATCCACTTGAGGGAAATTTTCTACTGTCCTACAAACCTTTACACTTGGAGGCCCAACAACGTCTACAAGAAGAAGGTTGTGTAGTAGACATCAAACGCTTTTCTGGCGCCGTTGCCGGGGAGGTTAGCACTTGAAGGTATATCTTTAGATCTTGCAATCGAATCTTTTAGTTTCTTGTTTATCACTAGTCTAGTCTATAAAAGAAAACTACAAAAAAATGGAATTGAGGTTGCCTCATATGCTTCATCTTTTTAATGTCTTTCGCAAAAATAAGGATTCCGATAATTGTGCCAAAGTGTTAGAAGAAGTATGCATTAAAATGTTTGGCACTAAATATTTGAATGATGAGCATGATTGCAATGTTGTTAGTACAAATTCTTTGAATATCCATGATGCTAATGATATGCAAAGCCACAAGTTTGGGAATGCTATGTTTGATGAAGATGATATTTTTTGTCCCCCAAGTTTTGATGAGCAAATTTATTATGATGAAAGCATCCCTCCTATCTATGATGATCATTGTGATGACACGTATGCTATAAACAATAATGATATCCATGAAACTTGTCATCATGATGTTAACTTTCAATTGGATTATGCCTCACATGATAGTTATTTTGTTGAGTTTGCTCCCACTACTATTCATGAGAAGAAATTTGCTTATGTGGAGGGTAATAAAAGTTATATGCTTGTAGATCATGAAAAGAATTCTTTATGTGATGGTTATATTGTTGAATTCATTCATGATTCTACTGAAAAGTTATTATGAGGAAGGAATATATGCTCGTAGGAATTGCAATAATATCAAGTTTCCTCTCTATGTGCTTAAAATCTTGAAGTTATGCTTGTTTCACCTTCCTATGCAAGTTGTTTCTTGTTCCCACAAATTGTTTGCTCACAAAATACCTATGCATAGGAAGTGGGTTAGGCTTAAATATGCTAGTTATATTCTTCATGATGCTTCCATTATGTTTCAATTCGTATCTTTTATATGAGCATCATTGAAATCATCATGCCTAGCTAGAAAGGCATTAAAGAAAAGCGCTTGTTGGGAGACAACCCAATATTTATCCCTACTATTTTTGTGTGTTCACATGATTATGCTAATGTAGTAATCATGTTTTATAGCTTTTGTTTCAATAAAGTGTCAAGTAAGACCTTTGGGATGGCTTACGGTGATAGTTGATTTGATCTTGCTGAAAAACAGAAACTTTTGCGCCCAGGAGATTAGTTTTAATTTTTAATAGAAGTGCGATAAAATACTGGTTATTTTTCAGAGGATTTATAAATAAATTGTCTAGGACTTCCTAATTTCTCAGTATTTTTGGAGTTACAGAAGTATTCGAGAGTTACAGATAACTACACACTGTTCTGTTTTTGACAGATTCTGTTTTTGATACATAGTTTGCTTGTTTTCTAGTTTCTATGGCTTATATTGCTTAATATAAATTGTAGAAATGGTATGGTACAGTAGGCATCATGTGGGAAAAATTATGAATCTTGTCTTGACAGTACCTAAGTGATGATTTGCTTTCTTATACTAACGGAGCTTACGAGTTTTCTGTTAAGTTTTGTGTTGTGAAGTTTTGGGTAAAGTTTTGATGGACTACGGAATAAGGAGTGGCAAGAGCCTAAGCTCGGGGATGCCCAAGGCACCCTCAAGGTAATATTCAAGGACAACCAAGAGCCTAAGCTTAGGGATGCCCCGGATGGCATCCCCTCTTTCGTCTTCGTTCATCGGTAACCTTACTTGGAGCTATATTTTTATTCACCACATGATATGTGTTTTGCTTGGAGCGTCATTTTATTTTATTAGGATTTGCTTGCTGTTATTTAGAGTAATATTTTGCATCTTTTACTTCAATAAAAAGGTCAAATATAGCCTTTACCATGCTTATTTTGCAGGTCCATATGTTGTTGTTTTAAAAACAGAAAGTTTGTTGTTATGTTTTGAATATTTATGAATAATCAGAACATGATAAAATCTTGATTATTTTACACAATTAGCAAAAACAAATTATCTACAGTGTGGTAATTTTTCAGAATTTTTGGAGTTAGGTAAGTATGATTCCTCTTGCATTCCTTACAGACTATCTTGTTTAGACAGATTGCTCTTATGTTTGCATTGTTTGCATATGTTTGCTTATTTAATGATTCTATTTAAGGATAGGACTCTTAAATATGCAGAGGCATTTAGTAGGCAATGTTAAATAATTATTTTAGTTGTTTGCTACAGTAGAGAATGATAAGATTTAGCATGGATTTATACTAACTTATCTCATGAGTTCTTGTTTAGCTTTGTGTGGATGAAGTTTTTAAGATTTAGGAAAACCGCAATATGAAAGGAATTAAGGTGACAATGGGATATCACGTGATCCACTTGATGTATGTTTTGGTGATCAACTTGCGAGTTCCGTGACCTCGTGAACTTATGCATAGGGGTTGGCACACGTTTTCGTCTTGACTCTCCGGTAGAAACTTTGGGGCACTCTTTGAAGTTATTTGTGTTGGTTGAATAGATGAATCTGAGATTGTCTGATGCATATCGTATAATCATACCCACGGATACTTGAGGTGACATTGGAGTATCTAGGTGACATTAGGGTTTTGGTTGATTTATGTCTTAAGGTGCTATTCTAGTACGAACTCTAGGATAGATTGAACGGAAAGAATAGCTTCGTGTTATTTTAGTACGGACTCTTGAATAGATCGATCAGAAAGAATAACTTTGAGGTGGTTTCGTACCCTACAATAATCTCTTCGTTTGTTCTCCGTTATTAGTGACTTTTGAGTGACTCTTTGTTGTATGTTGAGGGATAGTTATATGATCCAATTATGTTATTATTGTTGAGAGAATTTGCACTAGTGAAAGTATGAACCCTAGGCCTTGTTTCAACGCGTTGCAATACCGTTTTCGCTCACTTTTATCATTAGTTACCTTACTATTTTTATAATTTCAGATTATAAAAACCTGTATCTACCATCCATATTGCACTTGTATCACCATCTCTTCGCCGAACTAGTGCACATATACAATTTACCATTTTATTGGGTGTGTTGGGGACACAAGAGACTCTTTGTTATTTGGTTGCAGGGTTGTTTGAGAGAGACCATCTTCATCCTACGCCTCCCACGGATTGATAAACCTTAGGTCATCCACTTGAGGGAAATTTGCTACTGTCCTACAAACCTCTGCACTTGGAGGCCCAACAACGTTTACACGAAGAAGGTTGTGTAGTAGACATCACAGCTTCATAGTGGCCGCCAGTTCCAAAACTTCCAAGGTGACTATGAGTTCCTAGCTGAGATGGAAACCATTGGGAAGGTGAAGCATCCAAACCTTGTTCCCCTACTTGTCTACTGTGTTTGGCGATGAGCGGTTCCTGATCTACGAGTACATGGAGAATGGGGGTCTTCAAGGGAAAGTAGTGTCTGCACTCATCTTTGGTGCACTCACGGTGCACCCACGTAAAAAAACATAGCAGCACATTTCAAAAAATTCTGAAACTTTGTGGGAATGATCATCAACAAATGTTATGGGTGATTTTGTCTTTTTTGTATAGAGCTTCTTGAATGTTATTTGACCACCAAACTTTGCAAGTGCCCATAACATTTGTTGATGATCATTCACACAAAGTTTCCGAATTTTTTGAAATGTTTTGCTATGTTTTCTTGCATGGGTGCACCGAGGGTGTAGAAAAACCAGTCTCGGGCCTTGAAATATGGTTGAGGAACCTAGCAGGCGCACTTGAAGCGCTTGGATGGCCAGACCGTCTCAAGATCTGCCTGCCTCGGCTCTACCCATGGGCTTGCTTTCCTCCATGAGGCTGTGTTCGGTTGACATGGATTTGAAGGAGGTTTGGCAGGGATTGAAGGGGATTAAATCTCATACAAGTCAAATTCCGCCCAAATCCCCTCCAATCCCCTTGGGACAGGGTGTAACCAAACAAAGCCTGGAGGATTTGTGCCTCATCGGGACATGAAATCAAGCAACATTCTGTTGGATGAGAATTTCGAGTCGTGGTCTCTGACTTGGGAGTTTGGCCTCGCAAGGATAATCGGTGCATGTGAGACTCATGTCAGCACTGACATTGCCGGTACATTTGGATACACCCCCCTAGAGTACGGCCAGACGATGAAGTGCAGCACACGGTGTCCTCATGTTGGAGCTGCTTACAGGACGACCACCCACAGGGCAGGAAAAAGTCCATTTTAAACCCTGAAATCGTAGAGGTCGGGCGAAATGAACCCTCGTGTCGAAATCCCGGTCGATTGCACCCTAAACTATGCAATCCCGCTCTAAATCGAACCCTGGGTCGTTTGAGGCATAAAAACGCTGATGTGGCAAAGGTCAAACGGGATTCTTCTGATTGGTGGGCCAAAGAACGGCAACGTTGCCCACGGCCGGTCGATTGCACCCTGAACTACGCAATCCCGGTCTAAATCGAACCCTGGATCGTTTGAGGCATAAAAATGCTGATGTGGCAAAGGTGAAACGGGATTCTTCTGGCTGGTGGGCCAAAGAACGGCAACGTTGCCCACGGTGCGCACCCGTCGTTTGCGCTGGGCGGTCCATTTTTTCCTATTACACTGCAAAGAAAATATGCTTGCAAGATAATTCGAATGCACGACCTCCTCTTTTGGTGCAAACTACACTGACCAACCAGGCCACCTCTCCTCTTGCGACTACTTTATTTCTTTTTCTTATTTTCTTTTTCTTTTTTTGTTTGTGGAAGCTCCTTAGCTAGATGATTCCCATACAATTTTTCCTTTTTCTTTTTTATCTAATGTGTGAACCTTTTTTCAGTTATTATTTTTAAATTTGTTATTAAGTTTCTTACAAAACTCGTGAAAATTTTCAAATCCACAAACTATTCTGGATTTTTTCCATAATCTATGTATTTGTTTTCGACGCAGACTTTTCCAAATCTGTGAATCGTTCAAAATTGATGATTTTTTTCCAAAAACATTCTGATTATTAAAAAAACGTGATTTTTTCAAATATGTGAACTAACAGAAGGTTAAATACGTCTGTTGTCCTATTAGTTCATAATTAAGTTAAGTCGATCTGGTGGTTAGCTGCTACAGTTGTTGACGAACCGGTCGGAGTTTGAATCTCCGTAGTTGCATATTTAGTTGTGCCTTTTTTTTCTTTTGCTGAGCCTTGCGGAGTGGTCAAAGTAAACGTTAAAAACAATCCAAGCCATCCTTTGCAATCCCTGTTTGAAAAACGACCTTAGGGTTCGATTTAGACCGGAATTGTGTAGTTCAGGATGCGATCGACTGGACTTCGACATGGGGGTTTATTTCGTCCAACCTCTACAAGCTCAAGGTTCAAAATGAACTTTTTTAGTTGTGCCCTTTTTCTTTTGCTGAGCCTCGCGGAGTGGTCAAAGTAAACGTTAAAAAC
>NC_041390.1:468961435-468988295 GCF_002162155.2 Triticum dicoccoides
ATGGGGGTTTATTTCGTCCAACCTCTACGAGCTCAAGGTTTAAAATGAACTTTTTTAGTTGTGCCCTTTTTTTTCTTTCGCTGAGCCTCGCGGAGTGGTTAAAGTAAACGTTAAAAACAATCCAGGCCATCCTTTGCAATCCCTGGTTGGAAAATGACCTTAGGGTTCGATTTAGACCGGGATTGTGTAGTTCAGGGTGCGATCGACTGGGACTTCGACATGGGGGTTTATTTCGTCCAACCTCTACGAGCTCAAGGTTTAAAATGAACTTTTTTAGTTGTGCCTTTTTTTTCTCTTTTGCTGAGCCTCGCGGAGTGGTCAAAGTAAACGTTAAAAACAATCCAGGCCATCCTTTGCAATCCCTGTTTGGAAAACGACCTCAGGGTTCGATTTAGACCGGAATTGTATAGTTCAGAGTGCGATCGACTAGGACTTTGACATGGGGGTTTATTTCGTCCAACCTCTACGAGCTCAAGGTTTAAAATGAATTTTTTCCACAGGGCAAAAAGATGTGGGTCGTGTGAGTAGGCAGCCGTAGAGTAACCTCGCTGGAGATTGTAATGAGAGAAACTGGTGTTGCTCATGTTCATGCTGTAGTTGGGATAAATGCTTGTATCTTGCCGAAAGTTTACTTCTTTCTTTGTTTATGTATGTACGTATGTATGTATCTGAAATAATTGATATTTTTCTAAGCTCACCAATTTTGTCTTTTGTTGCCAGATTCAGCTCTTCCAATCTGACGACAGCCACCCGTTTTTACTGCTGCTTCTGGTTTGACTGACGTATTTTCGTTTTCTGTATCGTGGTGCTCCATAGAAGTCTCAGCACCAAGCTTACCTGTTTCTTTCGGGTTCATGTGGCCATACCATACTGACAGTGTTAGTATTTAGTATTGTAGTGTGTAGTGTCAGGCCAGCTGAATCTTGAAAAGAAATACCCCGCAAAAAAAAAGAATCTTGAGAAGAAATGACGGGGCGCAGGAATGAGCAGTTGAGGATCCAGCTACTGTTTACATAAAGTTTCAAGAGGCATCTAGTTTCAGTACTTTTAAGCTGGCTGCACTTTCTAGAGCTTAACAATCTGCTCTTATGTGGTACCACCTCCGTACACTAATATAAGATGCTTTTGCAGTTCAATTTGAACGGCAAAAACGTCTTGCATTAGGTTACAGAGTGTTGAGTGTACGTTGTATACTGCATATATATATAGGACTTAGTTCTGTATTTATATCATTGTATCTCTCTCCTTGTATATTTATATATCTTGGAAGACAAGTAGAGGCCGATTCACCCTGTACCCCAATATGTGCACCATGCACACAACCAATAATTATCGATTCGTACAATCTCATTCTTCCTAACTAACATGGTATCAGTTTAGCACGCCGATCCTATTGCCACCTTCCGCACCAGCCGCCGCCGCCGCCGACTCTTTTGCGTCGCCGCCGCCGCTGTACACCGCCGCCGCCGCGCCCCCTCCCCTCGCAGCCGCCGCTCTCCTCTCTGCCGCCGCTGCCTCCCTCCCCCAGTCGCCGCCGCGCCCTAAAACCCTAACCCTAACCCGCGCCGCCGCCACTAGCCTACCCACCCAAGCCGCCGCAACCCTCCCTTGTCGCTGCTCCCATGGCGTCTCCCCTCTCCAGCAACTCCAACCCGTTCGCCGGACTTGTGCCTGACGCCACCGTCGTCCGTGATCTCGACATCCACACCCGCGTTGCCATCAAGCTCGACCAATCCACCTCCTCGTACTACGCGTGGAAGACCTACTTCAACCTCGTCTTTCGCGAGTACCACCTCGTCGAGCACGTCGACGAGACCGTGGATGGCGATCTCATGGCGGACGATCCGGACTGGGCGGTCATTGAGGCCTCCCTCATCCGGTGGTTCTACCTCACGGTCTCCCCGAACATCTTCCACACGGTCGTCTCGGAGGATGACGATGCGTGTGCCGTGTGGACCAAGATCAACAATCTCTTCACCGACAATAAGTTTCAACGTCTTGTGTTTTTGCAGCAAGAATTTTTCGGGTGCCACCAAGATTATTCCTCCATCGACGACTACTGCATGCGTCTGAAGCGCCTCGCCAACGAGCTCCGCGACATCGGCGCCAAGGTGTCAGACGAGCTCATGCTTAACACCCTCACCGTCGGCCTCAACGAGGATTTCGGCAACGTGGCCTCGAACCTCTCCCTGCTGCCGAACCCGACCTTCCAGTCCGTCGCCGCGTATCTACGCTTGGAGGAACGCCGGATGAAGAAGGTCAAGGCCCGTGTTCATCACACCGCCCTCGCCATCGGGACATCTCGCGGGCCGTCGCAGCCCGCACCACCCCAACCACGTCCGCCGGCGCCACCGGGGTACTTTCCCCTCCCGCCCGCTCCACCCGTACCTCCCGCTCCTTCGCAACAGCAGCAAGGCGGGGGCGGCGGTCGCCGCAACCGGCGTCGTGGGGGCGGGGGTGCAGGTCGCCCCCACCAGCAGCAGCAACAGCCGGGGTATGGGGGGCTCCATGCCACCATCAGCCCTCCCCGCCCTGGGCCGTCGGCCCTAACCCGTGGACCGGCGTGGTCCACGCTTACCACATGCCGGTCCCACGGGATCCGGGCATCCTCGGGCCGCACCCGGCCGGGCCTCAGGCGCACCTCGCCGCCGCACCTCACCATGCGGGTGGGGGTGGCTACGCACCGGGCGGCTATGCCCCGGGTGGCTACGCGCCCCCTCCGGTGCCTGCCTCCTTCGGCTATGCACCGCCGCCCGCACCGGCTCAGCTTCCTCCGGCCCCTTGGGATCCCGCACTGCTCGCTGCGCTACACTCGGCGCCGTCTCCCTCCAACTACGGAGGTGGCGGTGATTAGTACATTGACACGGGGGCTACCGCCCACATGAAGTCGTACCCCTGTAACCTTGCCTCTTCCTTCCCGGTCACCACCTTGAACCGCATCACCTTTGGTGATGGTTCCTCTGTACCCATTACTCAGGTCGGTCACAGTTTCTTTCCGTCTAATTCTCTGCCTATTAACATGACTAATGTTCTTGTCTCATCTCACCTAGTTAAAAACATTGTCTCCATTCATCGTCTTGCACGTGACAATCCTCTCACTGTTGAATTTGATGGTCTTGGTTTCTCTGTGAAGGACGCCCGTACACGGATGGTGCTCCACCGATGTGACAGCCCCGACGACTTGTACCCGGTGCATTCCGCCTCCACCGCCACCGCCACCGCCTCTCCAGCCGCCCTCTCCGCCGGTGTCGACCTTTGGCATGCACGCTTGGGTCACCCCAACTCCATCGTCCTTCGCCAGATTCTCAAGAGTTTTTCTTTTTCATGTAATAAATTCGACGAGCACACTTGTCATGCTTGCCGTCTCGGTAAACATGTTCGTCGACCGTTTAGCGAGTCAAACGCTATTTCTTCTTTTCTGTTTCAGTTAATCCACAGTGATGTTTGGACATCTCCCGTTGCGAGCAACATGGGCTTCTTATATTATCTTGTTTTACTTTATGATTACTCTCATTTTGCGTGGACGTTTCCGCTTTGTCGCAAGTCCGATGTTCTCGCCACTCTCACAGCCTTTTACTCCCACATCGCCAACCAGTTCGGGCGCCCTATTCTTGCCCTCCAGACTGACAACAGAAAAGAGTTTGACAATGCTGCCACCCGTCACCTTCTCGCATCTCACGGCACTACCTTTCATCTCACATGCCCGTACACATCCCGGCAGAACGGCCGCGCCGAGCGGATCCTCCGCACTCTTAACGACTGCGTCCGCACGTTGTTGATTCACTCCAACGTGCCCCCTCGGTTCTGGCCCGATGCACTCGCCACCGCCTGATGGCCCACAAGTATAGGGGATCTATCATAGTCCTTTCGATAAGTAAGAGTGTCGAACCCAACGAGGAGCAGAAGGAAATGATAAGCGGTTTCCAGCAAGGTATTCTCTACAAGTACTGAAATAAGTGGTAACAGATAGTTTTGTGATAGGATAATTTGTAACGAGCAACAAGTAACAAAAGTAAATAAAGTGCAGCAAGGTGGCCCAATCCTTTTGTAGCAAAGGACAAGCCTGGACAAACTCTTATATAGAGAAAAGCGCTCCCGAGGACACATGGGAATATCGTCAAGCTAGTTTTCATCACGCTCATATGATTCGCGTTTGGTACTTTGATAATTTGGTATGTGGGTGGACTGGTGCTTGGGTACTGCCCTTACTTGGACAAGCATCCCACTTATGATTAACCTCTATTGCAAGCATCCGCAACTACAACAAAAGTATTAAGGTAAACCTAACCATAGCATGAAACATATGGATCCAAATCAGCCCCTTACGAAGCAACGCATAAACTAGGGTTTAAGCTTCTGTCACTCTAGCAACCCATCATCTACTTATTACTTCCCAATGCCTTCCTCTAGGCCCAAACAACGGTGAAGTGTCATGTAGTCGACATTCACATAACACCACTAGAGGAGAGACAATATACATCTCATCAAAATATCGAGCGAATACCAAATTCACATGACTACTAATAGCAAGACTTCTCCCATGTCCTCAGGAACAAAAGTAACTACTCACAAAGCATAAACATGTTCATAATCAGAGAGGTATTAATATGCATATAGGATCTGAACATATGATCTTCCACCAATTAAACCAACTGGCATCAACTACAAGGAGTAATTAACACTACTAGCAACCTACTAGCACCAATCCCGTACTTGGAGACAGGAATTGGATACAAGAGATGAACTAGGGTTTTGAGAGGAGATGGTGCTGATGAAGATGTTGATGGAGATTGCCCTCTCCTGATGAGAGGAGCGTTGGTGATGACGATGGCGATGATTTCCCCCTCCGGGAGACAAGTTTCCCCGGCAGAACAGCTCCGCCAGAGCCCTAAATTAGTTCCGCCAAGGTTCCGCCTCGTGGCGGCGGAGTTTCGTCCAAGAACAAGGCTTATGATTTTTTTCCCATCGAAAGACTTCATATAGCAGAAGATGGCCACCAGAGGGCCAACAGGGGGCCCACGAGGTAGGGGGCGCGCCCAGGGGGTAGGGCGCGCCCCCACCCTCGTGGGCAGGGTGTGGCCCCCCTGGTGAATTTCTTCCGCTGAGTATTTTTTATATATTCTGAAAACGTCTTCCGTGAAGTTTCAGGACTTTTGGAGCTGTGCAGAATAGATCTCTAATATTTGCTCCTTTTCCAGCCTAGAATCCCAACTGCCGGCATTCTCCCTCTTTATGTAAACATTGTAAAATAAGAGAGAATAGGCATAAGTATTGTGACATAATGTGTAATAACAGCCCATAATGCAATAAATATCGATATAAAAGCATGATGCAAAATGGACGTATCAACTCCCCCAAGCTTAGACCTCGCTTGTCCTCAAGCGAAAAGTCAAAATCAAAAAATATGTCCACATGTTTAGAGATAGAGGTGTCGATAAAAATAAAATACGAACATGAGGGCATCATGATCATTCTTAGAACACCAACTTATATAATTCTTGCCATATGATTTCTTATGCCAGAGTAATAATTCAATCATAATTTCAAGTATGAATCGTAAACTTCATTGACAACTAACAAACTATAATCTCAGTCATTGGAGCAATTGCAATTTATCATAACATAGGAAAGAGTCAACATATAAGAGCTTTTCAGCAAGTCCACATACTCAACTATCATATAGTCTTTCACAATTGTTGACACTCACACACTACTTATGGGTATGGAGTTTTAATCGGACATAGAGAAAGATAGGGGCTTATAGTTTTGCCTCCCAAAGTTTTACCTCAAGAGTTATGTCAATGGTAATAGTTCATGAAAACTCACATCCAATTAGCCATATATACCAGGATCTTTCCAACATACTGTGCTTGTCAAAGGATAAAATATAAAAAGGAAAGGTGAAGATCACCATGACTCTTATGCAGAGTAGGAGATAAAAGTAAAAGATAGGCCCTTCGCAGAGGGAAGCAAAGGTTGTCATGCGCTTTTATAGTTGGATGCACAAAATCTTAATGCGAAAGAACGTCACTTTATATTGCCACTTGTAATATGGACCTTTATTATGCAGTCTGTCACTTTTATTTCTTCCATATCACACGATCATATAAAGCTTATTTTCTCCCACACTAATAAGTCATACATATTTAGAGAGCAATTTTTATTGCTTTGCACCGATGACAACTTACTTGGAGGATCTTACTCAATCCATAGGTAGGTATGGTGGACTGTCATGGCAAAACTGGTTTAAGGGTATTTGGAAGCACAAGTAGTATGTCGACTCGGTGCGATGAATTTGGCTAGCATGAGAGGGAAAGGCAAGCTCAACCATGTTGGATGATTCATGACAATATAATTTATCTCAGATGTAAGAAAACATAACCCATTACGTTGTCTTCCTTGTCCAACGTCAACTCTTTAGCATGTCATATTTTAATGAGTGCTCACAATCATAAAAGATATCCAAGATAGTATATCTATATGTGAAGACCTCTCTTTCTTTATTACTTCCTATTAATTGCAACGATGACCAAAACTATGTTTGTCAACCCTCAACAACTTTTACTCATCATACTTTTTCTATGTGAGCTCATTACTCTCCATGAGATCCATATGATCTCTTTGTTTCTTTTTATTTCCTTCTCTTTTTATTTTATTTACTTAAGATCATGGCAAAAGAATCAAGCCCTTGACTCAACACTAATCTTTATTATATAGCTCACGGACTCGATTACATAGAAGAATTATAAAGAGAAACTCATGACTAGATCAAACTAAGAACTTTTATTCTACTAGATCAAGATATTACCAAAAGGATCGAACTAAGAAAACTAGTAAAGATAAAAGTGATGGTGATACGATACCGGGGCACTCCCCAAAGCTTGGCAGTTGCCAAGGGGGGTGCCCATACCAGATACTCAAGTCTTCTTTGTTGGTGGAGACGGTGGTGATTTTGTTGATGGTGTAGGCTTGTCGTCCTTCTTCCAAGGCATAGGCTCACCATCATAGAAGGATGACCGAGTCTCCTGGAACCTCAAATCTGCAGCCAAACTCATCCTCTTGAATCTATATTCATACTCACAGTTTTGATTTTGCAGGTCATAGATCTGGGCTTGGAGGTGCTCGTTTCTCTCATGAAGCTTGAAGATCGCCTCCCCAATGTCCTTGACGTCCAGCTTGTGGTTGTTGGTGAACTCCGTGATCATGATGTGATTGGAATCGAGTCCACGCTCCACCATCTCCTAACACTTGAAAACTTCTTGCTCCAATGCCTCGAGCCTTGCCTCCATGCTTCCGATCTTCCTTGGTCCCTCAGCATCGCGGATGTGCAACAACCCCTCACGCATCTCAATGGTTTGAGGGTGTTGCAGCACTTCTGTGAGTTAGGGGTTGATGACCTTCTCGAAGAACTGGACCTTGGGGGCGCTTGAAGACGACATGACAACCTGGATCTATTAGAAAAACAACTCGAAACGAAAACAGGAGATTTTTTGCGTGATACGGGAGTCAAAACCTTCGGGAGATTATATAATGAATTTTTACCGACCAAAATACGTGTCGTGTACGAAAACGGAGTCCGGAGAGCCCACGAGGTAGGGGGGCGCGCCCAGTAGGGTAGGGCGCACCCTCCACCCTCGTGGAGCCCTCGTGTTCTTCCCGGACTGCTACTTATTTTTCTAAATATTTCAAAACGGAGAAATATTGCCTTAAAAACTGTTTTGGAGTCGGTTTACTTACCGTACCACATACCTATTCCTTTTCGGAGTCTGAAACGTTCCGGAAAGTGCCCCTTAAGAATTCCTCCGGGGTTACGGTTTCAATAATATTGGTTTCAATATTTATGGGATTACCTGAGATATAATGTTTGATTCTTTTACCGTTCACCACCTTCGGATTTGTGCCTTCGAAGTTGTTGATTTTTATGGCACCGGAACGATAGGCCTCCTCGATAACGTAAGGACCATCCCATTTAGAGAGAAGTTTTCCTGCAAAAAATCTTAAACGAGAGTTGTATAGCAATACATAATCACCTACATTAAACTCACGCTTTTGTATCCTTTTGTCATGCCATCTTTTAACTTTTTCTTTAAACAACTTGGCATTTTCATAGGCTTGGGTTCTCCATTCATCAAGTGAGCTAATATCAAATAACCTCTTCTCACCGGCAAGTTTGAAATCATAATTGAGTTCTTTAATAGCCCAATATGCCTTGTGTTCTAGTTCGAGAGGTAAGTGGCATGCTTTTCCATAAACCATTTTATACGGAGACATACCAATAGGATTTTTATATGCAGTTCTATAGGCCCATAATGCATCATCAAGTTTCTTGGACCAATTTTTCTAGATCTATTAACAGTCTTTTGCAAAATTAATTTGAGCTCTCTATTACTCAATTCTACTTGACCACTAGACTAAGGATGATAAGGAGATGCAATTCTATGATTAACATCATATTTAGTAAGCATTTTACGGAAAGCACCATGAATAAAATGTGAACCACCATCAGTCATTAAATATCTAGGGACTCCAAATCTTGGAAAAATAACTTCTTTAAGCATTTTAATAGAAGTGTTATGATCAGCACTACTAGTTGGAATAGCTTCTACCCACTTAGTAACGTAATCAACAACAACTAAAATATGTGTATATCCATTATAGGAAGGAAAGGGTCCCATATAGTCAAAGCCCCAAACATCAAATGGTTCAATAACGAGTGAATAGTTCATAGGCATTTCTTGACGTCTACTAATATTACCAATGCTTTGACATTCATCACAAGATAAGACAAACTTACGGGCATCCTTGAAGAGAGTAGGCCAATGAAAACCAGATTGCAATACCTTATGTGCAGTTCTATCTCCAGCATGGTGTCCTCCATAAGCTTCGGAGTGACACTTGCGTAGGATCTGTTCCTGTTCATGCTCAGGTACACAACGTCTAATAACACCATCTACTCCTTCTTTATAAAGATGTGGATCATCCCAAAAGTAATGCCTCATATCATAGAAGAATATTTTCTTTTGCTGGTATGTGAAACTAGGTGGTATAAACTTAGCAACAATGTAATTAGCATAATCAGCATACCATCGAGCAGTATGAGAAGCATTTATGACATTTGATGGCTCATCAGGAAAGCTATCATCAATAGGAAGTGGGTCATCAAGCACATTTTCTAACCTAGACAAGTTGTCTGCAACGGGGTTCTCAGCTCCCTTTCTATCAACAATATGTAAGTCAAATTCTTGTAGTAAGAGAACCCATCTAATAAGTCTAGGTTTAGCATCTTTCTTTTCCATGAGATATTTAATAGCAGCATGATCAGTGTGAATAGTTACTTTAGAATCAACAATATAAGGTCTGAACTTATCACAAGCAAATACAACTGCTAAGAATTCTTTTTCAGTAGTAGCATAATTTCTTTGAGCATTGTCTAGGGTTTTACTAGCATATTGAATAACATTTAATTTCTTATCAACTCTTTGTCCTAGAACAACACCTACAGCATAATCACTAGCATCACACATAATTTCAAAGGGTAAATTCCAATCAGGTGGCTGAACAATAGGTGCAAAGATCAATGCTTTCTTAAGTATTTCAAATGCTTCTACACAATCATCATCAAAGACAAATGGTATATCTTTTTGTAATAAATTAGTCAGAGGCCGAGAAATTTTTGAAAAGTCCTTAATGAACCTCCTATAAAATCCGGCATGACCAAGGAAACTTCTAATACCTTTGATGTCCTTGGGACATGGCATCTTTTCAATAGCATCAACCTTGGCTTTATCAACTTCAATACCTCTTTCAGAAACTTTGTGCCCCAAGACAATACCTTCATTAACCATAAAGTGGCACTTTTCCCAATTCAAGATAAGATTATTTTCTTCACATCTCTGCAAAACTCGATCAAGGTTGCTCAAGCAATCATCAAAAGAAGATCCATAGACGGAGAAATCATCCATGAAAACCTCACAAATCTTTTCACAAAAGTCAGATAATATAGCCATCATGCATCTTTGAAAGGTAGCAGGTGCATTACATAAACCAAAAGGCATACGTCTATAAGCAAAAGTACCAAAAGGGCATGTAAAAGTAATCTTTGATTGATCTTTGGCTGACATAGGTATTTGAGAGAAACCAGAATAACCATCTAGAAAGCAAAAATGTGTATGTTTGGATAATCTTTCTAGCATTTGATCGATAAAAGGTAAGGGGTAATGATCCTTTTTAGTTGCCTTATTTAATTTGCGGAAATCAATTACCATCTTATAACCTGTAATAATTCTTTGAGGGATCAATTCATCTTTATCATTAGGAACAACAGTAATACCTCCCTTCTTAGGGACACAATGGACAGGACTTACCCACTGACTATCAGCAATGGGATAGATTATACCTGCCTCAAGGAGCTTTAGTATTTCCTTTCTTACCACTTCTTTCATTTTAGGATTCAGCCGTCATTGATGATCACGAACTGGTTTAGCATCTTCTTCCAAATTAATTTTATGTTGACATAGAGTGGGACTAATGCCCTTAAGATCATCAAGAGTATACCCAATAGCAGCACGATGCTTCTTCAAAGTTTTCAATAATCTCTCTTCCTCATGCTCTGAAAGTTTAGCACTAATAATAACAGGATATATCTTTTTCTCATCAAGATAAGCATATTTAAGAGTATCAGGTAATGGTTTAAGCTCAAACACGGGATCACCCTTGGGTGGAGGAGGATCCCCTAAGATTTCAACAAGTAAATTGTTTTTCAGAATATGTTCCTGTTTAAAGAATACTTCATCTATTTCCCTTCTTTCATTCATAAACATGTCATTTTCATGGTCTAGCAAATATTGTTCTAAAGGATCATTAGGAGGTACGGCAATAGAAGCAAGACCAATAATTTCATCCTTACTGGGTAATTCTTCTTCACGGTGTTGTCTACTAAATTTAGAAAAATTAAATTCATGAGTCATATCATCTAAACCGATAGTAACAACATCCCTTTTGCAATCTATGGTATCAGTAGCAGTGTTTAAGAAGGGTCTACCAAATATAATGGGACAAAAGCTATCTTGTGGGAAACCAAGAACAAGAAAATCAGCAGGATATTTAGTTTTCCCACACAAGACTTCAACATCTCTAACAATTCTCATTGGTGAAATAGTATCTCTATTGGCAAGTTTAATTGTGACATCAATATCTTCTAACTCAACAGGTGCAATATCATGCATAATTTCTCTATAAAGGCTAATAGGTATTGCACTAGCACTGGCACCCATATCACATAAGCCATGATAACAATGATCTCCTATTTTAACAGAAATAACATGCATGCCTACCACAGGTCTAGGTTTATATTTAGCACAAGATTTAGCAATTCTAGCAGTTTCATCACAGAAATAAATAACATGCCCATCAATATTATCAGACAAGAGATCTTTAACAATAGCAATATTAGGTTCAACTTTAACTTGCTTAGGAGGTGTATATGTTTTAATATTGCTTTTACGAACCACGGTTGAAGCTTTAGCATGATCCTTTATCCTAATAGGGAAAGGTGGTTTCTCAACATACGTAGTAGGAACAATAGGATCATTATAACTGACAATCTTTTCTTCAACTTTAATAGGTGCAGCTACTTTTACTTCTATGGGAGGATGATATTTAAACCACTTCTCCTTGGGGAGATCAACATAAGTAGAAAAAGATTCACAAAAAGAAGCTACTATCTCATAGTCAAGTCCATATTTAGTGCTAAATTTACGGAAAACATCGGTATCCATAAAAGATTTAACACAATCAAAACTAGGTGTCATACCTGACTCCTTACCTTTGTCGAGGTCCCAATCTTCAGAGTTGCGTTTAATTCTTTCCAATAAATCCCATTTGAATTCAATAGTCTTCATCATAAAAGAGCCAGCACAAGAAGTATCAAGCATGGTGCGATTGCTTTCAGAAAGCCGAGCATAAAAATTTTGAATAATCATTTCTCTTGAGAGATCATGATTGGGGCATGAATATAACATTGATTTAAGCCTCCCCCAAGCTTGAGCGATGCTTTCTCCTTCGCGAGGCCAAAAATTATATATATAATTGCGATCACGATGAACAAGATGCATAGGATAAAACTTCTGATGAAATTCCAATTTCAATCATTTGTAATTCCAAGACCCCATATCATCGCATAGCCTATACCATGTTGATGCATCTCCCTCCAAAGATAAAGGGAAGACCTTCTTCTTAACAACATCTCCGGGTATACCTGCAAGCTTAAATAATCCACAAACTTCATCTACATATATTAGATGCTCATTGTTGGGGAACGTTGCAGAAAACAAAAAAAATTCCTACGGTTTCACCAAGATCCATCTATGAGTTCATCTAGCAACGAGTGATCGGATTGCATCTACATACCTTTGTAGATCACGCGCGGAAGCGTTCAAAGAACGGGGATGAGGGAGTCGTACTCGACGTGATCCAAATCACCGGAGATCCTAGCGCCGAACGGACGGCACCTCCGTGTTCAACACACGTACGGTCAGTGTGACGTCTCCTCCTTCTTGATCTAGCAAGGGGGGAGGAGAGGTTGATGAAGATCCAGCAGCACGACGGCGTGGTGGTGGATGCGGGAGTCACCGCAGCAGGGCTTCGCCGTTCTACTACGAGAGGGAGAGGTGTAGCAGGGGAGAGGGAGGCGCCAAGAGTCAAGGGTGCGGCTGCCCCTTCCTCCCCCCCTTTATATAGGCTCCACAAGGGGGGGCGCCGACCCTAGGAGATGGGATCTCCTAGGGGGGCGGCGGCCAAGGGTGGAGTGGCCCCCAAGGCAAGTGGGGCGCCCCCCACCCTAGGGTTTCCAACCCTAGGCGCAGGGGGTGGGCCAAGGGGGCCGCACCAGCCCACTATGGGCTGGTTCCCCTCCCCACTTCAGACCATGGGGCCCTTCGGGATGGGTGGTCCCACCCGGTGGACCCCCGGGACCCATCCGGTGGTCCCGGTACAATACCGGTGACCCCCGAAACTCTCCCGATGGCCGAAACTGCAATTCCTATATATAATTCTTCACCTCCGGACCATTTCGAAACTCCTCGTGACGTCCGGGATCTCATCCGGGACTCCGAACAACTTTCGGGTTACTACATATTCATATCTCTACAACCCTAGCGTCACCAAACCTTAATTGTGTAGACCCTGCGGGTTTGGGAGACATGTAGACATGACCGAGATGGCTCTCCGGTCAATAACCAACAGCGGGATCTGGATACCCATGTTGGCTCCCACATGCTCCTCGATGATCTCATCGGATGAACCACGATGTCGATGATTCAAGCAACCCCGTATACAATTCCCTTTGTCAATCGGTACGTTACTTGCCCGAGATTTGATCGTCGGTTTCCCAATACCTCGTTCAATCTTGTTACCGGCAAGTCACTTTACTCGTACCGTAATGCATGATCCCGTTACCAGACACTTGGTCACTTTGAGCTCATTATGATGATGCATTACCGAGTGGGCCCAGAGATACCTCTCCGTCATACGGAGTGACAAATCCCAGTCTTGATCCGCGTCAACCCAACAGACACTTTCGGAGATACCTGTAGTATACCTTTATAGTCACCCAGTTATGTTGTGACGTTTGGTATAACCAAAGCACTCCTACGGTATCCGGGAGTTACACGATCTCATGGTCTGAGGAAAAGATACTTGACATTGGAAAAACTCTAGCAAACGAACTATACGATCTTGTGCTATGTTTAGGATTGGGTCTTGTCCATCACATCATTCTCCTAATGATGTGATCTCGTTATCAATGACATCCAATGTCCATAGTCAGGAAACCATGACTATCTATTGATCAACGAGCTAGTCAGCTAGAGGCTTACTAGGGACATGTTGGTGTCTATGTATTCACACATGTATTACGATTTCCGGATAACACAATTATAGCATGAATAAAAGACAATTATCATGAACAAGGAAATATAATAATAATCCTTTTATTATTGCCTCTAGGGCATATTTCCAACAGTCTCCCACTTGCACTAGAGTCAATAATCTAGTTACATTGTGATGAATCGAACACCCATGGAATTCTGGTGTTGATCATGTTTTGCTCTAGGGAGAGGTTTAGTCAACGGATCTCCTACATTCAGGTCCGTATGTACTTTACAAATATCTATGTCTCCATCTTGAACATTTTCACGAATGGAGTTGAAGCGACGCTTGATGTGCCTGGTCTTCTTGTGAAACCTGGGCTCCTTGGCAAGTGCAATAGCTCCAGTGTTGTCATAGAAGAGCTTGATCGGCCCCGACGCATTGGGTATGACTCCTAGGTCGGTGATGAACTCCTTCACCCAGATTGCTTCATGTGCTGCCTCCGAGGCTGCCATGTACTCCGCTTCACATGTAGATCCCACCATGACGCTCTGCTTGCAACTGCACCAGCTTACTGCCCCACCATTCAAAATATACACGTATCCAGTTTGTGACTTAGAGTCATCCAGATCTGTGTCGAAGCTAGCATCGACGTAACCCTTTACGACAAGCTCTTTGTCACCTCCATAAACGAGAAACATTTCCTTAGTCCTTTTTAGGTACTTCAGGATATTCTTGACCGCTGTCCAGTGTTCCTTGCCGGGATTACTTTGGTACCTACCTACCAAACTTACGGCAAGGTTTACATCAGGTCTGGTACACAGCATGGCATACATAATAGACCCTATGGCTGAGGCATAGGGGATGACACTCATCTCTTCTATATCTTCTGCCGTGGTCGGACATTGAGCTGAGCTCAATTTCACACCTTGCAACACAGGCAAGAACCCCTTCTTAGACTGATCCATATTGAACTTCTTCAATATCTTATCAAGGTATGTGCTTTGTGAAAGACCTATGAGGCGTCTTGATCTATATCTATAGATCTTGATGCCTAATATATAAGCAGCTTCTCCAAGGTCCTTCATTGAAAAACTCTTATTCAAGTAGGCCTTAATGCTGTCCAAAAGTTCTATATCATTTCCCATCAAAAGTATGTCATCTACATATAATATGAGAAATGCTACAGAGCTCCCACTCACTTTCTTGTAAACACAGGCTTCTCCATAAGTCTGCATAAACCCAAACGCTTTGATCATCTCATCAAAGCGAATGTTCCAACTCCGAGACGCTTGCACCAGCCCATAAATCGAGCGTTGGAGCTTGCACACCTTGTTAGCATTCTTAGGATCGACAAAACCTTCCGGCTGCATCATATACAATTCTTCCTTAAGGAATGCCATTTTGACGTCCATTTGCCATATCTCATAATCATAGAATGCGGCAATTGCTAACATGATTTGGACGGACTTCAGCTTCGCTACGGGAGAGAAAGTCTCATCGTAGTCAACCCCTTGAACTTGCTGATAACCCTTAGCGACAAGTCGAGCTTTATAGATGGTAACATTACCATCCGCGTCCGTCTTCTTCTTAAAGATCCATTTGTTTTCTATCGCTCGCCGATCATCGGGCAAATATGTCAAAGTCCATACTTTGTTTTCATACATGGATCCTATCTCGGATTGCATGGCTTCAAGCCATTTGTTGGAATCTGGGCCCGCCATCGCTTCTTCATAGTTCGAAGGTTCACCATTGTCTAACAACATGATTTCCAAGACAGGGTTGCCGTACCACTCTGGTGCGGAACGTGTCCTTGTGGACCTACGAAGTTCAGTAGCAACTTGATCTGAAGTTTCATGATCATCATCATTAACTTCCTCTCTAGTCGGTGTAGGCACCTCAGGAACATTTTCTTGAGTTGCACCACTTTCCGGTTCAAGAGGTAATACTTCATCAAGTTCTACTTTCCTCCCACTTACTTCTTTCGAGAGAAACTCTTTCTCTAGAAAGGATCCATTCTTGGCAACAAAGATCTTGCCTTCGAATCTGAGGTAGAAGGTATACCCAATAGTTTCTTTAGGGTATCCTATGAAGACGCATTTTTCCGACTTGGGTTCGAGCTTTTCAGGTTGAAGTTTCTTGACATAAGCATCGCATCCCCAAACTTTTAGAAACGACAGCTTAGGTTTCTTCCCAAACCATAATTCATACGGTGTCGTCACAATAGATTTCGACGGAGCCCTATTTAAAGTGAATGCGGCAGTCTCTAAAGCATAGCCCCAAAATGATAGCGGTAAATCGGTAAGAGACATCATAGATCGCACCATATCTAATAGAGTGCGATTACGACGTTCGGACACACCATTATGCTGAGGTGTTCCAGGCGGCGTGAGTTGTGAAACTATTCCACATTTTCTTAAGTGTGTGCCAAATTCGTGACTCAAGTATTCTCCTCCACGATCTGATCGCAGGAACTTGATTTTCCTGTCACGTTGATTTTCGACCTCACTCTGAAATTCCTTGAACCTTTCAAAGGTCTCAGACTTGTGTTTCATTAAGCAGACATACCCATATCTACTCAAGTCATCAGTGAGGGTGAGAACATAACGATAACCACCGCGAGCCTCAACACTCATTGGACCGCACACATCAGTATGTATGATTTCCAATAAGTTGGTTGCTCGCTCCATTGTTCCTGAGAACGGAGTCTTGGTCATTTTACCCATGAGGCATGGTTCGCACGTGTCAAATGATTCGTAATCAAGAGACTCTAAAAGTCCATCTGCATGGAGCTTCTTCATGCGTTTGACACCTATGTGACAAAGGCGGCAGTGCCACAAGTATGTGGGACTATCATTATCAACCTTACATCTTTTGGTACTCACACTATGAATATGTGTAGCATTACGCTCGAGATTCATTAAGAATAAACCATTCACCATCGGAGCATGACCATAAAACATATCTCTCATATAAATAGAACAACCATTATTCTCGGATTTAAATGAGTAGCCATCTCGTATTAAACGAGATCCTGATACAATGTTCATGCTCAAACTTGGCACTAAATAACAATTATTGAGGTTCAAAACTAATCCCGTAGGTAAATGTAGAGGTAGCGTGCCGACGGCGATCACATCGACCTTGGAACCATTCCCGACGCGCATCGTCACCTCGTCCTTCGCCAGTCTCCGCTTATTCCGCAGCTCCTGCTTTGAGTTACAAATGTGAGCAACTGCACCAGTATCAAATACCCAGGAGCTACTACGAGTATTGGTAAGGTACACATCAATTACATGTATATCACATATACCTTTCGTTTTGCTGGCCTTCTTGTCTGCTAAGTATTTGGGGCAGTTCCGCTTCCAGTGACCACTCTCCTTGCAATAAAAGCACTCAGTCTCGGGCTTGGGTCCATTCTTTGGCTTCTTCCCGACAACTTGCTTGCCGGGCGCGGAAACTTCCTTGCCGTCCTTCTTGAAGTTCTTCTTACTCTTGCCTTTCTTGAACTTAGTGATTTTATTCACCATCAGCACTTGATGTTCCTTTTTGACTTCTATCTCTGCTGATTTCAGCATTGCAAATACTTCAGGAATGGTCTTTTCCATCCCCTGCATATTGAAGTTCATCACAAAGCTCTTGTAGCTCGGTGGAAGCGACTGAAGGATTCTGTCAATGACCGCGTCATCCGGGAGATTAACTCCCAGCTGAGTCAAGCGGTTATGTAACCCAGACATAGTGAGTATGTGCTCACTGACAGAACTGTTTTCCTCCATCTTACAGCTGAAGAACTTGTCGGAGACTTCATATCTCTCGACCCGGGCATGAGCTTGAAAAACTATTTTCAGCTCTTCGAACATCGCATATGCTCCGTGTCTCTCAAAACACTTTTGGAGCCCCGGCTCTAAGCTGTAAAGCATGCCGCACTGAACGAGGGAGTAATCATTGGTACGTGTCTGCCAAGCGTTCATAACGTCTTGTTCTGCAGGGAGAACATGTGCTTCACCTAGCGGTGCTTGTAGGACATAATCTTTCTTGGCAGCTATGAGGATGATCCTCAGGTTCCGGACCCAGTCCGTATAGTAGCTGCCATCGTCTTTCAGCTTGGTTTTCTCTAGGACCGCGTTGAAGTTGAGGACAACGTTGGCCATTTGATCTACAATACATGTTGTAAAGATTTTAGACTAAGTTCATGATAATTAAGTTCATCTAATCAAATTATTCAATGAACTCCCACTTAGATAGACATCCCTCCAGTCATCTAAGTATAACATGATCCGAGTTAACTAGGCTGTGTCCGATCATCACGTGAGATGGACTAGTCAACATCGGTGAACATCTTCATGTTGATCGTATCTTCTATACGACTCATGCTCGACCTTTCGGTCTTCTGTGTTATGAGGCCATGTCTGTACATGCTAGGCTCGTCAAGTCAACCTAAGTGTTTGCATGTGTAAATCTGTCTTACACCCGTTGTATGTGAACGTTGGAATCTATCACACCCGATCATCACGTGGTGCTTCGAAACAACGAATTGTCGCAAAGGTGCACAGTTAGGGGGAACACTTTCTTGAAATTATTATGAGGGATCATCTTATTTACTACCGTCGTTCTAAGTAAACAAGATGCAAAAACATGATAAACATCACATGCAATCAAATAATAATAATAGTGACATGATATGGCCAATATCACATAGCTCCTTTGATCTCCATCTTGGGGCTCCATGATCATCTTGTCACCGACATGACACCATGATCTCCATCATCGTGTCTCCATGAAGTTGCTCGCCAACTATTACTTCTACTACTATGGCTAACACGTTTAGCAATAAAGTAAAGTAATTTACATGGCGTTTCTCAATGACACGCAGGCCATACAAAAAATAAAGACAACTCCTATGGCTCCTGCCGGTTTTCATACTCATCGACATGCAAGTCGTGATTCCTATTACAAGAACATGATCTCATACATCACATATATATCATTCATCATTCATCACAACTTTGGCCATATCACATCACAGAACACTTGCTGCAAAAACAAGTTAGGCATCCTCTAATTGTTGTTGCAAGTTTTACATGGCTGCAAGAGGGTTCTAGCAAGAACGTTTTCTTACCTACGTTAAAGCCACAACGTGATTTGTCAACTTCTATTTACCTTTCATAAGGACCCTTTTCATCAAATCCGCTCCAACTAAAGTGGGAGAGACAGACACCCGCCAGCCACCTTATGCAACTAGTGCATGTCAGTCGGTGGAACCGGTCTCACGTAAGCGTACGTGTAAGGTTGGTCCGGGCCGCTTCATCCCACAATACCGTTGAAGCAAAATAAGACTAGTAGCGGCAAGAAAGTTGACAACATCTACGCCCACAACAAATTGTGTTCTACTCGTGCAAAAGGAACTACGCATAGACCTAGCTCATGATGCCACTGTTGGGGAACGTTGCAGAAAACAAAAAAAATTCCTACGGTTTCACCAAGATCCATCTATGAGTTCATCTAGCAACGAGTGATCGGATTGCATCTACATACCTTTGTAGATCACGCGCGGAAGCGTTCAAAGAACGGGGATGAGGGAGTCGTACTCGACGTGATCCAAATCACTGGAGATCCTAGCGCCGAACGGACGGCACCTCCGTGTTCAACACACGTACGGTCAGCGTGACGTCTCCTCCTTCTTGATCCAGCAAGGGGGGAGGAGAGGTTGATGAAGATCCAGCAGCACGACGGCGTGGTGGTGGATGCAGGAGTCACCATAGCAGGGCTTCGCCGTTCTACTACGAGAGGGAGAGGTGTAGCAAGGGAGAGGGAGGCGCCAAGAGTCAAGGGTGCGGCTGCCCCTCCCTCCCTGTAGGATCTAGAAGTAGATGTGTCTAGAGGGGGGGTGATTAGACACTTAATACTAAAGTTGCAATTTTTAAGCTTTTTCGGTTTAAGTGGAGTTTAGGCACAATTTCAACACACGCAATACATATCAAGCAAGCATGCAAAGAGTATATGAGCAGCGGAATGTAAAGCATGCAACTTGCAAGGATGTAAAGGGAAGGGTTTGGAGAGATCAAACGCAATGGGAGACACGGATGTTTTTCCCGTGGTTCGGATAGGTGGTGCTATCCTACATCCACGTTGATGGAGACTTCAACCCACAAAGGGTAACGGTTGCACGAGTCCACACAGGGCTCCACCCACGAAGGGTAATGGTTGCACGAGTCCACACATGGCTCCACCCATGAAGGGTCCACGAAGAAGCAACCACCCACAAAGGGTCCACGAAGAAGCAACCTTGTCTATCCCACCATGGCCATCGCCCACACAGGACTTGCCTCACTAGCGGTAGATCTTCACGAAGTACGCGATCTCCTTGCCCTTACAAACTCCTTGGTTCAACTCCACAATCTTGTCGGAGGCTCCCAAGTGACACCTAGCCAATCTAGGAGACACCACTCTCCAAGAAGTAACAAATGGTGTGTAGGTAATGAACTCCTTGCTCTTGTGCTTCAAATGATAGTCTCTCCAACACTCAACTCTCTCTCTCATAGGATTTGGATTTTGTGGAAAGAAGATTTGAGTGGAAATCAACTTGGAGAGGCTAGAGATCAAGATTCATATGGTAGGAATGGAATTTCTTGGTCTCAACACATGAGTAGGTGGTTCTCTCTCAGAACATATGAGTTGGAATGGTGTATGTGTTCTGATGACTCTCTCTTCAAATGAAGAGGGGGTGGAGGGGTATATATAACCTCCACACAAAATCCAACCGTTACACAGTTTTCCAATCCCGGTGGGACCGAATCACAAACTCGGTCGGACCGAAAAGGTAAACCTAGTGACTGTTAGAGATTTCGGTGGGACTGACTGGATCAACTCGGTGGGACCGATGTGCTAGGGTTAGGGTAAATCCAAAACTCGGTTTGACCGATTACTCAAACTCGGTGGGACCGATTTGGGTAATAAGTGAAACTGAGATTTGGCCAAGCAAACTCGGTGGAACCGATTGCATATCTCAGTGGGACCGAGAATATTGCAATGGGTAACAGAGAGTTTGCAAGCCCATCTCGGTGAGACCGAGATCTCATCGGTGAGACCGAACTGATTAGGGTTTGGCAGTGGCTTATGACAAGTGAAACTCAGTGGCGCCGGATAGGAGGAATCGGTAGGACCGAGTTTGGCTTAGGGTTTAGGTCAAATGTGGATATGGGAAAGTAGTTGAGGGTTTTTGGAGCATATCACTAAGCACATGAAGCAAGAGGCTCATTAAGCAACACCTCATCCCTCCTTGATAGTATTGGCTTTTCCTAAAGACTCAATGTGATCTTGGATCACTAAAATGTAAAATGAGGAGTCTTGAGCTTGAAGCTTTAGCCAATTCCTTGTCCTTAGCATCCTGAAGGAGTTCCCACAACCTTTAGTCCATGCCACTCCATTGTTGAACTTATCTGAAACATGCTAGATCGAAATGTTAGTCCAACAAGAGATATGTTGTCATCAATTATCAAAACGACCTAGGGAGCACTTGTGCTTTCACTCCCCCCTTTATATAGGCTCCCCAAGGGGGGGCGCCGGCCCTAGGAGATGGGATCTCCTAGGGGGGCGGCGGCCAAGGGTGGAGTGGCTCCCAAGGCAAGTGCCCCCCCCCCACCCTAGGGTTTCCAACCCTAGGCGCAGGGGGTGGGCCAAGGGGGGCGCACCAGCCCACTATGGGCTGGTTCCCCTCCCCACTTCAGCCCATGGGGCCCTCCGGGATGGGTGGTCCCACCCGGTGGACCCCCGGGACCCATCCGGTGGTCCCGGTACAATACCGGTGACCCCCGAAACTCTCCCGATGGCCGAAACTGCAGTTCCTATATATAATTCTTAAACTCCGGACCATTCCGGAACTCCTCGTGACGTCCGGGATCTCATCCGGGACTCCTAAAACTTTCGGGTTACTACATATTCATATCTCTACAACCCTAGCGTCACCAAACCTTAATTGTGTAGACCCTGCGGGTTTGGGAGACATGTAGACATGACCGAGATGGCTCTCCGGTCAATAACCAACAGCGGGATCTGGATACCCATGTTGGATCCCACATGCTCCTCGATGATCTCATCGGATGAACCACGATGTCGATGATTCAAGCAACCCCGTATACAATTCCCTTTGTCAATCGGTACGTTACTTGCCCGAGATTCGATCGTCGGTTTCCCAATACCTCGTTCAATCTCGTTACCGGCAAGTCACTTTACTCGTACCGTAATGCATGATCTCGTTACCAGACACTTGGTCACTTTGAGCTCATTATGATGATGCATTACCGAGTGGGCCCAGAGATACCTCTCCGTCATACGGAGTGACAAATCCCAGTCTTGATCCGCGTCAACCCAACAGACACTTTTGGAGATACCCGTAGTATACCTTTATAGTCATCCAGTTACGTTGTGACGTTTGGTATAACCAAAGCACTCCTACGGTATCCGGGAGTTACACGATCTCATGGTCTGAGGAAAAGATACTTGACATTGGAAAAACTCTAGCAAACGAACTATACGATCTTGTGCTATGTTTAGGATTGGGTCTTGTCCATCACATCATTCTCCTAATGATGTGATCTCGTTATCAATGACATCCAATGTCCATAGTCAGGAAATCATGACTATCTATTGATCAACGAGCTAGTCAACTAGAGGCTTACTAGGGACATGTTGGTGTCTATGTATTCACACATGTATTACGATTTCCGGATAACACAATTATAGCATGAATAAAAGATAATTATCATGAACAAGGAAATATAATAATAATCCTCTTATTATTGCCTCTAGGGCATATTTCCAACAATCATCAGGATGTTTTGTTCCATCTCCTAAAAAGGGATTAGCTAGCAGTTTTTCTATCATACCCGAAGGAATTTCAAAGCAGACATTTTCATTTTCATCTACATTTTTAGTAGGTTGAGTAGGTTGAGGAGCAACTCTTTGCTCTACTGGTCGGGGTGAAGATACCCCGAACAAGCCCCTCACACGATTACTTTCCATAGTAACAAGTGACAGTAAATTTCAGCACACTATATAAATTTTCCTTACCAAATTCCACCTACCAAAGGCGCTTCACTCCCCGGCAACGGCGCCAGAAAAGAGTCTTGATGACCCACAAGTATAGGGGATCTATCGTAGTCCTTTCGATAAGTAAGAGTGTCGAACCCAATGAGGAGCAGAAGGAAATGATAAGCGGTTTCCAGCAAGGTATTCTCTGCAAGTACTGAAATAAGTGGTAACAGATAGTTTTGTGATAGAATAATTTGTAACGAGCAACAAGTAACAAAAGTAAATAAAGTGCAGCAAGGTGGCCCAATCCTTTTTGTAGCAAAGGACAAGCCTGGACAAACTCTTATATAGAGAAAAGCGCTCCCGAGGACACATGGGAATATCGTCAAGCTAGTTTTCATCATGCTCATATGATTCGCGTTCAGTACTTTGATAATTTGGTATGTGGGTGGACCGGTGCTTGGGTACTGCCCTTACTTGGACAAGCATCCCACTTATGATTAACCTTTATTGCAAGCATCCGCAACTACAGCAACAGTATTAAGGTAAACCTAACCATAGCATGAAACATATGGACCCAAATCAGCCCCTTACGAAGCAACGCATAAACTAGGGTTTAAGCTTCTGTCACTCTAGCAACCCATCATCTACTTATTACTTCCCAATGCCTTCCTCTAGGCCCAAACAATGGTGAAGTGTCATGTAGTCGACATTCACATAACACCACTAGAGGAGAGACAACATACATCTCATCAAAATATCGAAGAATACCAAATTCACATGACTACTAATAGCAAGACTTCTCCCATGTCCTCAGGAAAAAAAGTAACTACTCACAAATCATAAACATGTTCATAATCAGAGGGGTATTAATATGCATATGGGATCTGAACATATGATCTTCCACCAATTAAACCAACTAGCATCAACTACAAGGAGTAATTAACACTACTAGCAACCTACTAGCACCAATCCCGTACTTGGAGACAGGAATTGGATACAAGAGATGAACTAGGGTTTTGAGAGGAGATGGTGCTGATGAAGATGTTGATGGAGATTGCCCTCTCCTGATGAGAGGAGCGTTGGTGATGACGATGGCGATGATTTCCCCCTCCGGGAGACAAGTTTCCCCGGCAGAACAGCTCCGCCAGAGCCCTAAATTAGTTCCGCCAAGGTTCCGCCTCGTGGCGGCGGAGTTTCGTCCAAGAACAAGGCTTATGATTTTTTCCCATCGAAAGACTTCATATAGCAGAAGATGGCCACCGGAGGGCCACCAGGGGGCCCACGAGGTAGGGGGCGCGCCCAGGGGGGTAGGGCGCGCCCCCCACCCTCGTGGGCAGGGTGTGGCCCCCCTGGTGAATTTCTTCCGCTGAGTATTTTATATATATTATGAAAACGTCTTCCGTGAAGTTTCAGGACTTTTGGAGCTGTGCAGAATAGGTCTCTAATATTTGCTCCTTTTCCAGCCCAGAATCTCAGCTCCGGCATTCTCCCTCTTTATGTAAACCTTGTAAAATAAGAGAGAATAGGCATAAGTATTGTGACATAATGTGTAATAACAGCCCATAATGAAATAAATATCGATATAAAAGCATGATGCAAAATGGACGTATCACCGCCACTCTCCTAGTTAACATTAGGCCTTGTCGTCCTCGCTGGAACTACACCCCACACCAACTTCTCTTCGGTTCCCCTCCATCCTACGTTGGTCTCCGCATCTTCGGTTGTTTGTGTTATCCTAGCACCGCATCCACTACACCACACAAACTCGCTCCTCGCTCTGTAGCTTACATCTTCCTAGGCTACCCCCCTAGCACCAAAGGTTACTGGTGCTACGACCCCGTGTCCTACCGTGTGTATACCTCCCGACACGTGTACTTTGATGAGCGGGTTTTTCCCTTTTACCAGGTACCGCCTTTTGCAGAGGACTCGGCGCCCCATGATGGTGTCTCGGATGCGGACCCGGTGTAGCCCCCGGCGCGGCCCCTCCTGGCCCCGGCGCGGCTCCCCGCTGGCTCCTCCCGGTGCGGCCTCAGCGTGCCCTCCCGCGGCTGGTCCCTCTGTTGCAGCCCCCGCCGTGGGTCCCTCCGCCGCGGCCTCGGGCCCGGCACGGCCATGCATGGCCCCGAGTGGCCCTTCGGCTCCCACTCCGCCGAGTGGCACGGCTGGCGCCGCCCCGGACGGCTCCACCACCCCAGTTGGCCCCGCTGCTTTGGCCGGCCCTGGTCCCGCTGCGACGCCGGGAGAGGTGGACTCTTCATCACCTCCGTCCATCGCTCCTACCACAGCCGACCCGCCTTCCGCTGGCATGGTGACGCGGTCCCGTGTCGGCATCTACCGCCCTAGCACGCGTTACGGTGCCGATGAGTACGTGTGCGCGGTGTCGACATCATCCTCTCCACCGTCGCCCATCCCCTCGTCTGCACGCGCCGCCCTTCGTGATCCACATTGGCTTGCCGCGATGCGCGAGAAGTTTGATGCGTTGCAGTGCAACCACACGTAGCATCTTGTGTTGCAACCCCTCACGCCAACGTCATCAGTGGAAAATGGGTGTTTCGTCACAAGACCAACCCTGACGGTTCTCTCGAGCGCTACAAGGCCCGTTTGGTGGTGCGCGGTTTCCGCCAGCGCGCCGGCGCGGACTTCACCGACACCTTCGCCCCGATCGTTAAACCAGGCACGATTCTTACGGTGCTTTAGCTGGCGGTTTCCCGTGGCTGGCCAGTGCATCAGTTGGATGTCTCCAACGCGTTTCTGCACGGCCACCTCACGGAACGGGTCTTCTGCGAGCAGCCGACTGGCTTCGTCGACGCCGAGCATCCCGACCACGTCTGCCTGCTCTCTTGGTCCCTCTATGGACTGAAGCAGGCCCCCAGGGCGTGGTACCAGCGTATGGCCGTGTCCCTACAGCAGCTTGGGTTTCACACAATCCGCTCCGACGCGTCTTTGTTCGTCTATCATCAGGGCACTGCCACTGCATACCTGCTGCTCTATGTGGACGACATTATCCTGACGGCATCCTCGCGTGGGCTTCTTCAGCAGCTCACGGCTCGTCTTCGCGATGAGTTTGCCCTCAAGGATCTTGGAGCACTGCACTACTTCCTTGGCATTGAGATCGTTCGCCGTGCCGATGGGTTCTTTCTGCATCAGCAGAAGTACGCTCATGAGCTTCTCGAGCGCGCAGGTATGCTTAATTGCAAAACCGCGTCCACGCCTGTTGACACCAAGGCGAAGGTTTCTACTTTGGAGGGTTCCCCTGCGCCGGATGCGGCGTTCTACCGCTCCATCGTCGGCGCTCTGCAGTATCTCACCCTCACTCGGCCTGACTTGTAGTATGCAGTCCAGCAGGTGTACCTTCACATGCACTCCCCACGTGACTCTCATTGGACTCTGGTGAAGCGTATTCTTTGGTATATATGCGACACTATGACCATGGGACTCACCCTGACGGCTTCCTCCTCCATCGACATGGTCGCCTACTCCGACGCTGATTGGGCTGGCTGCCCGGACACGCGTCGCTCTACGTCAGGCTATTGTGTCTACCTCGGGCTGTCGCTGATATCGTGGTCGTCCAAGCGGCAGCCCACGGTCTCTCGCTCGAGTGCCGAGGCGGAGTATCGGGCAGTGGCTAACGCCATTGCTGAGTGCTCTTGGCTCCGTCAGCTTCTTCAGGAGTTGCTTTGTGTGGTTCCCAAGGCCACGATTGTCTACTGTAACAACGTCTCCGTCGTCTACCTCTCCGCCAACCCCGTCCACCATCGCCGTACGAAGCATATTGAGCTCGACATTCACTTCGTTTGCGAGCAGGTAGCTCTCGGGAAGGTTCATGTTCTGCACGTTCCTACCACTCAGCAGTTTGCCGATGTTATGACTAAGGGACTACCGACCCCAGTCTTCGAGGAGTTTCGGTCCAGTCTCTGTGTCTCCGGCGACGCTTCGACTGCGGCGGGTGTTGAGCGTACGT
>NC_041390.1:468988646-469040208 GCF_002162155.2 Triticum dicoccoides
ATATGTGCACCATGCTCACAATCAATAATTATCGATTCGTGCAATCTCATTCTTCCTAACTAACACAGAGGGAGTACATCAGAAATACAAGGAGAAAGATGCCCCGCCTCACACTGGAGCCTGGAGGAACCATGCTCAGGCACAAGCAACTTCAGCAGTTTGAACCTCATTTGACATGAAGTGGAATGCTCCGAGAGGCAACCAACAATTTTGGCCCAGACTGGCACAATTCTGAGGCATGGCATTCTCTTCCCAGTTTCACCTCAGTGGGGATGCTCTAGCCGCCTACGCGCTAGACCTTGGCTTCCGAAAGGGTGTTTTGGCGCCTTTGGAATTCAGACGTTGAACGGACAGGGACAAGCCATGTGCCGTGGCGTAGAGGTCGAGCGCGCACTATCGGCCGGCCGGCCTTTACACCGTCAATCAACCATCCTCATCTCCATCTTCATACTTGTCCCCACCATCCACCAAAGCAACAGCTCCAACAACCACCACTACCGTTCGTTGCAGCCCTCGCGGATTCAAATGAAACGGAGAAAACTTCTCCAACCCGCAAACCTCGGGCGTGCTGATCTCAATCATCTGTTTCCGAAGAGTTGGCCAGTGGGGGTTCATTTCTCTCATTGGCCATAGGCCATAGCATCACTCGATTCAGAGCAAAACCTTCTCTCCTTTTTGTTTTTTCTTACTGTTTTCATCTAGTTTCGGTGGCTTAGGATCTCGGTAATTTCTGTTTTCCTTGCTTTAGTTTAGGTTAACTATCAGCTAGGACAATCTTATATTAGCATCGTTGTCAACATTCCAGACACAAACACGGGAGCAGCTATAGGGAAACTACAGCAACAAATTATAACTTATTAAATCTTCCACAATGAGAACACACACAACTGTCACACCGGAGTCTTAACACACACAAGTCTGGATTCAGTCAGGAGAGAACATCTTCAGGAGAATCGACGGCGGATGCGATACTAGGCGCTTGAAACAAGACATCACAAAGAAGCTCGTTATTTCGGATCAGCTTTTGGTAGCGGAGGCGAGGCGGCTTAGGACCTGCTCTTGTTGAAGGGAATTGCTCTGATGATCACCTGGTGGTACACGGCCGCCAGGGCAGCGCCCACGAAGGGGCCCACCCAGAAGATCCACTGCAAAATCAAACTAGCTTAGGAATGAAGTTTTTCAGGTATATATAGCCTCTGGTATTGATAGGTGAGGCATGAGAAAACAGATTGAGTTGCTACACCATATCCCATAGCTTACTTATTAAACGATAACGTGCCACTATGTTAGCATCATTGAGGTTGTTAATTCTATGATTAATTGTGGTTGGTTACATGCAACACCTGATGAGCTCAGACTACCCAGAACATTGTGCACTAACTATCAACTAATATGCCCCACCATGGCATGGAAGTGCCGATTGCATTTGATATGTTCGTCTGGAGGCAGTTTCATTGTTAGTGGAACTATTTGCTGAAAAGGGCAAGTAGGTGAGAGTGGGGTTTCACTCACATGGTCATTCCAGGCATGGTCCCTGTTGTAGATGATGGCAGCGCCAAGGCTCCTCGCTGGGTTGATGCCGGTGCCAGTGATGGGGATGGTGGCCAGGTGGACCAGGAACACCGCGAACCCAATCGGCAGAGGGGCCAGGATCTGTTTTCACAAGCAACGGATGGAAAAATGTTACGATATGTACCAAAACACTTAGAAAAATCATAATGAGATGACTAGACACACAATTCACTGGAGCAAGCAAGATGAACCAGAGAATGTAAGTTACAAGCGCGTCAGTTCATTGTAATCACATCAGCACATCAGTTCATTGCTATTCGGTACAAACTACCCAGCTAATAACTAAGGCATTGCTAGCATGTAGCATCACATATAAAACAGAACTGGTGGAGTAGAAGTGTAGAGTACTTACAGGAACATGGGAGTCTCTGGCATTCCTCTTGGCATCAGTAGCAGAGAAAACGGTGTAGACCAAGACGAAGGTGCCAATGATCTCAGCGCCAAGGCCATCGCCCTTGGTGTAACCACTGGCGACTACATTGGCGCCGCCACCGTTGCCCATGTACAGACCCTGCTGGAAGCCCTTCACCACTCCAGCTCCACAGATGGCCCCTAGGCATTGCATAATTATGTAGAAGATGGCCCTGGTCAGGGACAGCTTCCTGGCTAAGAACAGCCCAAAAGTCACCGCTGGGTTGATGTGTCCTCCTGTCATTGTATCACAATAGAGATTAGCAGTGTCCTCGACTCTGGTAGTGCTTTTATTGTTACATCATATTTGTTCTCTGACAATTTGATATTTTGAGATTAACCAGGCAGAATCTAGATTCAGGAGCAGTAAGTAGTGAGAACTGGACCACAACATTTACTGAGAGACATTGTACAATTTGACAATAAAAGTGGTTTAATGACTACTAAATAATGTGTTGGCCGTAGCAGAGTTTCAGCAAACGAATTTTATGAAATATTACTGCATATTGGTCACTCGTCTCCAAGCGAAACCGAATCAGATCGAGTAACAAAAATGGTGCTTTTCATGTGCACCTTTGACCTTTTGAGGTTTGAATATCTAGATTTGGACATTACAGAAGCGCTGCATCAAAAGATGAGCTCTGGTAGCATCCTTTAGTTGTGAATTGTGCCTTTGCAAAATAAAACTGGGTTTACATACTGCAGCAGTACAGTTTGCCGATGAAATGTCTAAAACTATGGCTGCTACTACAAAACAAAGACACAGATTTTGTGCACATGGCCGCGTAGGGACCCTAAATTCTCTATCTTACCTTATTACTTTAATTTTAAATTTATGAATTTTTGAAAGAAAGATCATATGTATGTTCATCTTGATGATATAACGCAGTCATGATGGAACTCCATAAATTTCTTTTAAGTAAAATGGAACTCCATAATTAAAGAAAAATGTTTTTACAACTGTTTAATAAAGTGAAGGGAGAGGAAGGATTATTGTAGGTTGGACACGCAACCCATTTCACTTTTTGGAAGACAAAACACTCTAGAATCTAGATGCGTTGCGTACAATAACAACAAAAAGGCACAGTACTAACTGACAGCTGCTTCAGCTCCTGTGAAGCAACAAACAGCCAGGAGTACGTATGTAGCAAGCCAAGAAGAGGGGAGGGAGAGAGAGAGAGAGAAGGCTGTGGAGGGAGACCTGAGATGCCGGCGGTGCAGTAGACGAGCGCGAAGATCATGCCGCCGAAGGACCAGGCGATGCCCTGGATGCCGACGGTGGCGCACTTGGAGGGGGACCTGGAGACGCCCATGACGGTGAGCACGGTGACGTAGAGGAAGAGGAAGGTGGCGATGAACTCGGCGATGCCCGCGCGGTAGAAGGACCAGGACTTGAGTTCCCCGGGCTCGAATAGGGGAGCCGGGGGCGGCTCCTTGTAGTCCTTGTCGTCGCCGCCGCCCTGCGCCGCCGTCCCGATGGGCTGCCGCTCCGAGTACCTGTTGGCGCCCAGCCGCACGTCCTCCTCCTTCCCCTCCATTGCCCTCTCTCTCTCTCGCTTGCTCTCTGGCTGGCTGCTGCTCCGGGAAGGGGACGTTGAGGCAGCGGCGGCGGTGGGTGTGTTGTGAGCTGTGACCGTGAGGTGGTGGAGTGCAAGCGAGCTATAAAGGCAGGAGCGGGGGTGAGTGACAGAGTGAGTGAGGGCGGCACTGTGAGGAAGGTGGTTCTGGAAAGGGTCGGGGAGGGTGATGAGGGTGGAGCACGGGGGTGTCGAGTGGGGCAGTCCAATGGAGTGCAGTGCAGTGGTAGTAGTTTGGTTGCGTCGGGTGCCTTTTCCGCTTTATTGTTTGTCTCCGAGCTTATCCAATTCCAGCGCTTCTTTCTCCGCTCCGTTTGTCTGCACTAAGCATCATTGTTTCATCAATATATGATCAGAGCATAACATATTTACAAATAATACAGCAGAAAGCATAGAATCGAAGAATATATTACGAAAGGAGTACAAAGAAATGCTCCGCCATGGTAATCTGATGAAGAGCTGTGCTTCGGTTGTAGGAGTAGTACTGTGTGAGCCGAGTGTGACGTCCATTTTCTGTTGCTTCTTGGTAAATTTCTTAGATTCTCCCTTGCTTAGTGCATTCTTTTGCTCCACTTAATCTTTATTAGCTGGGCTTTTTCCTCGCTTCCAAGGATTCTTTGCTTTGGCTTTTGTTCTGTCCGGGGCCCACCAAAGCCATCGATCAATCCTCCAGCAGGGGAGTGGGGAGGACAAGGAGCACTAGCACAAAAACAAAGACAGCGATGGGACTTACCACAGTAGTAGGTGCCTCAGGGCATGTTCAGCCGCGACCCCAAAAAGGCCTCCCAGGCGTCTTTTCGTCCGCCGGCACTAAAAAATCGGTCCAGTCACACCCTCAAAAGTCCAGTTTTCGTCGGCTCGGGCTGAAATTGGCGCCGGCGGACCCAACCCGAACCCGGCGCGCTGGGGGTCGCTCGGGGGCGCCGGGCGAATCGTTTTTGGCGCAAAGAGCCGCAGGCCCACCGCGTCAGCGACTCTACCCTCTTCTCGCCCCTTCGTCGTCATCATCGCCTCGTTTCCCGCGGCGATTCAATGCCAAAGCTGCCGCGCGCTGCCGCGCCGACCAGCCTCTATTGATGCCTCACGGGCGGCGCAGTGAAGGCTAGACGGCGCGTCCCTCGGCCACCACGCAATCACGCCACGCGTAACGCGCCGGCCAAGCCTACCACGCGGCGCCTCCGCCTATAAAAGCCGACTGCAAACGCGCCGGAGAGGTTCACCCCGATCATCCACCGACGACGCGCTCATTTCTTCCCCTTTCCTCCTCTTGCCGTCACCAGTTGAGAAAGCATGGCCGAGCGTTTCCCAGACGACGGCGCGGCGGCGAACGGATTCGGGCGCCGTCATCTGCAAGAGGACGAGGCTCGCCTCCTTTTCGAGGCCGAGTACCCGGTCCCGCCGGACATGCGGGTGTCCGGGGCTTGGAGGATCAGCGCCGGCGGCGTGCCGGTGCCACCACCACCCACCGGGGCGACGCGGCGTGCGGAGATCGCACGCATCCGCGCGTCCCTGCCGCGGGCGGCGAGGGAGGGGCCACGGTACGTCCCCGACAGCCCGCTCTGGGAGCCCTACTTCCGCCGCCGTCACGCCGAGCAGCTCGAGGCCACCAACGGCGTCGTGCCCTCCGGCAGGCTCAACTCCGATGCCCGGCGCCGATGGTGGGGCGTGCCCGGCCGCACGTTGGAGGCCGTCCTCGAGTACATCGAGGGCGGCAACACGCCGCGCCTCGAGTATCCCGCTCCCCCGTCCTTCTCACGCCGCCGGGGAAGCTCCTGGACGCCGAGGCGCATGGAGACCGGGGCGTCCTCCTCCTCATCCGGCGGCTCTCCCTGCCTCCGCCTCCGCCCCGTCAAGCCGGAGCCCCAGGACACGCCTGTCAGCGCGCGTACCCGCAGCTCCAGCGGCTTTCCCTGCCTCCGCCTCCGCCCCGTCAAGCCGGAGCCCCAGGACACGCCTGTCAGCGCGCGTACCCGCAGCTCCAGCGGCTCTCCCTGCCTCCACCTTCGTCCCGTCAAGCCGGAGCCCCAGGACACGCCTGTCAGCGCGCGTACCCGCAGCTCCGGCGCCCTCGTCGAGCCCAAGGTGGAGTCCAGCCTCCCCCCGGAGTACGAGGAGATAGCCCGGCGCGGCTTCTCCGACGAGGACGCCATGCGGTGGTCGCGCGACGACTACGTGCGCGAGGAGATGGTCCGGCAGCGCCGGGCCCTGGAGGAGATCGCCGCCCGCAAACGCGGGCGCGAGGACGGGGACGATGTCATCGTCCTCGATAGCGACGATGACGACGCCCTCGGACCGTCCAACCCGCCGCGCCAACCGGAGGAGGGATGCAGCAGGGACGGCGTAGGCGTAGGCGGGGGCGACGACGACGACGACGACGGCGGCGGCGGTGACTACACGCGGTTCTACAGCCTCCTCGGCTTGTAGAACCGCGTGGGCGGGCGGCGAGGGAGACGGCGGGGATAGCACGCGGTAGTTTTTTTTTTCTTTTTTTGTAAAATATGTTTAAATTTGAACGAACTCGTCCGTGTTTGCGTTGTGTTTGCGCCGAATTTGAACATTTTAAAAACCCGTGAGGGGCCGCGATTGGGGAACATCACGCCTCGAGTGTGCGGTTTAGCGCCGGTGCGTTCCCAGGAGGCGATTTTTTGCTCCTCCTGAGGGGCCAACGGCTGGAGATGCCCTCGTGTATTTACATTCGTTCGTTCGTTCGTTTCGTACGTGCATACGTGGCCCCCCTTGTGGTGAGCGCTGGCCCCCTCTTTTCCCCGTTACCGGATTCTCACTCCTTTTGTGGCCCTGATGAGTGATGACACTGTTTCCTCGATCAACACGGTAATAAGCACAGCAATACCTGCTGTGGCTCTCACAGCGCGGAGTTTAACGTTTCTGTCGTCGATGATTCAGCATGGCCTCGCACGACTAGTATTACCTACTTCCTCTGTAAAAAATTATAAGATCATTTACTAGATCGCTAGTATCAGCGTATCCCCTGCCAGACCTGTGACAAGGCTTTAGTTGCACTTGCACGGTGGGGTGATGTAACATTTTGAACCCAATAGCCACTTTGCTTCTTCATCCGGTAAGCTTTCCCGGCGAGCATTGCGTCGCATCGCATCGCATCGCATCGAAACGGGCAGTGCAATTCACCCGAAAAGAACGACCGGCCTGCCGCTCACTTTGAGGTTGAGAGAGTCAAAAGCCACCATGATCCAAGGGCCCGGCCCCAGCTAGGTGTCGCGCTGCAATGCAACTTGTACTACTGCAACACGAATCCGGAGGGAGAGAGAGTAAAGTTGCAACGGCAGCAAAGCGATGAGCTGCACTGCGCTTGTCATCGTTCGTCCTCTTGTAAGGGAAGAAGTTGTCGCTCTGAAACAAGAAGCTCTCGCAGAAATTGTGCAGAGGATCCGGCAATTCGGAGGCCCCATGCCATTGCCATTGCCATTGCCATGGCACAGCTAGGGATGGAATCCTCTTTACACCTAGGCATGGCAATGACGTGATTGATTGCGGCGTCCTGCAGTTGCGGATGCCAGGTGGTAACGTAGAGTGGATTGAATCTCCAGGATCAAATGCTGCAAACATAATATTACTTGAGGTTTACGAATGTATGACTGGCTCAACTGCATCGTTTGGACTAATGTCATTAATCAAATGTGTGCAATCCTTTCGAATGAAAATGACATAACCAAATCGCATGTGGTCGACGAGCTCATCATACAAGGTTCAAACCAACCTGATCATTTATTGCCTGGTGGGATTAGACGGCCAGTGCGGTGTTCCAAATGCCAGTGCACGCGCCTACCTGAAAACCAGGAATCCTAGTGTCTTCCTTCTAAAAATTCTGAAAGCGGCTACTCTTGTTTGCAGGCACGGCTGTTTCTGTTTGAATGGAGCATAGCAAAAGTATTGTTCATGAAATGGAGAATACATCCCGAGTTACATCCTTCTGAATTGCAAGTGTCTCCTCCTGTTGCTGCCACTTCCCGCCTTCTCATCTAATGCAGAAACCAATGTTCTAGGTCTTCTTTTAGATATAAAAGGCATATGCCCGATGCTCAAGGTCTTTATAATCTATATAAGAGCAATTCACATTTGGTTATGAAGTTGCAGTTTGTAACCGGGAGCAATGAAGAAACATCCGAGAGCAGATCTGTTTCAGGGTTTCTTCTTCTGTTAGTTTCTTCAGACATATCCTTTTTAAAGGATTCAGTTAGGTTTTCTGTTGTAGTTCCACTGGCTATTGATCGACTATATTGTGAACACTGAAACCATTTTTGGGAGCAACAATCGGTCAGTCAGTCGCATCTAATACCAGCAGGCGATATACTGTCGCATACAGCAACTACACGAGCATGCTTTGTGTATCTTCTCAGATTGAGAATCATACTCAATCTGAGAAGAAAATCGTCAATCATGCATGCTCTGTGTATCTTCTCAATCGCTGGAGTACTATTCATCAACATGATTGGTGATTCGAGAACACAAATGCTAGAGAACATCGCAACTTTATTACTATGATTCAACGTGCACATTGATCAGGAAGCAAAGACAAGAAGTATTGAAGAAAGAGGAAGACCTTTCTTTCTTTCTCTCTTTCTTTTTCTTCATTTTCAGTCTGGGCCAGCCGCCGCTGATTGGCGGGATGATGGCGAGCTCGTCCCCGTCGGCGGCGGGGGCGGACTCGGGCGCATACTCCTCGTTGAGCGCGAGCACCATGGAGCGGCGGATCTCGTCCAGCTTGGGGAACGAGGCCAGCACCCGGCCGAGGCACTCCCCAGCGGTGCTCCCGGAGGGCACCTCCACGGAGGCCTCCGCGATGCCCGTCAGATCCCGCATTACAAGTGTCTCCTCCATTGCTGTCAAAGAATTCATCCTGAGTTACATCCTTCTGAATTGCAAGTGTCTCCTCCATTGCTGTCGCTTCCCGCATTCTCATCTCATGCAGAAACCAATGTTCTAGGTCTTTTTTTAGATAAAAGGCATGCACCTGATGTTCTAGGTCTTTAATGATCTATAAGAGCAATTCACATTTGGTTATGAAGTTGCAGTTTGTGACCGGGAGCAATGAAGAAACATCTGAGAGCAGATCTCTTTTAGGGCTTCTTCTTCTGTTAGTCTCTTCATTCAGACAAATCCCTTTTAAAGGATTCAGCTACCTCAGACCGATTAGCACGGCGTGGGCTGGACCACCAAGACGCTTGCCCGTTTTGCGACCAAGCGGAGGAGACCATAGACCACATACTCGCCCAATGCGTTTTTTCGAGAGAGATATGGTCACGGATATGCATGGCGATGAACAAGCAAGAGTGGATACCAAACGGGGACACAAGGCTGACCGAGTGGTGCCCAGCCAAGGGTGGAAACAAAGGTGAAGGAAAAGACATTCGCACCCTCGTCCTCCTTGTCATGTGGAAACTGTGGAAGCACCGCAACTCGATTGTGTTTCGATGGTGCAACACCATCGGTAGGAGAAGTACTACGCCGTATAGAGGAGGAGGGCAGAGCGTGGAGGACGTCAGGCATCATCAAAGCCGACGTGGAAAGCTTCTTTGCGGCTCTAGCGGTGGGCAATGACGCGAGGAGTTAGCAATATGTAATAGATTAAGTGGAGTTGGGTGTATATATGTGTATGTAAACCCAAAGTGGAGGGGCTCTTTACCCCCTTGTCTCTTCTATTCCCTCCGTTCCTAAATACGGAGTACTTGTCTTTCTAGGCATTTCAACAAATGACTACATACGGAGCAAAATGAATGAATCTACACTTTAAAATATGTCTACATACATCCGTATGTAGTAGTCATTTGAAATGTCTAGAAAGACAAATATTTAGGAACGGAGGGAGTATAATATATAGTACGCACTCTCGTGCGTACTGGAGAAAAAAGGTTTTCTGTTGTAGTTTCACTGGCTATTGATCAACTGTGTTGTGAACGTTGAAACCATTTTTGGGGAGCAACCATGATCAGTCAGCCAGCATCTAATACCAGCAGGCGATATACTGTCATATACAACAACTACACGAGCATGCTTTCTGTATCTTCTCAGTCGCTGGAGTGTTATTCATCAACATGATTGATGATTCGAGAACACAAATGTCAGCGAACATCGCAACTTTATTACTAGTATTATTCAGCGTGCACATTGATCAGGAAGCAAAGACAAGTATTGAAGAAAGAAGACGACCTTTCTTTCTTTCTTTTTCTTCATTTTCAGTCAGCCGCCGCTGATTGGCGGGATGATGGCGAGCTCGTCCCCGTCGGCGACGGGGGCGGACTCGGGCGCGTACTCCTCGTTGAGCGCGAGCACCATGGAGCGGCGGATCTCGTCCAGCTTGGGGAACGAGGCCAGCACCCGGCCGAGGCACTCCCCCGCGGTGCTCCCGGAGGGCACCTCCACGGAGACCTCCGCGACGCCCGTCAGATCCCGCGCGCGGGCGAAGAACAGCACCTTCACCCTCACCTTCTCCGCCGCCTCCGCTGATCCGGCCGCGGGGTCGTCCCCGGGAGCAGCGTCCGGAAGCATGAGGAGAGGAGGAGGAGACCGTATTTTTCTGGACTCTGGGGTACGACTACGGGATATGACCACGACGGAGGCGGGGGAAGGAGCCAACCAAGTGGTTGCACTGACCAAAATACCCCTCGCACTTCTGATTGCTGCCCTCCGGACTACGGGCCGGCGCCACCACGCCGCTCGCCGGACCCCAACACAACACGCACGTCCGCCTGTCGCCGCCGCAGGAGCCCCGCCGGCGAAACTCGAGCACGCGCGCCAGTTCGCTGCTCGTCAAATCGCCTTTTGTCTCGGCTTCTAACCGGCGGCGCATCTGCGCTGAGGGCAACGTGTTCGATGAAATGCCACCGGCTGGGCTTTTGGCTCGGCGCGTCGTGCGTGGGGGAGCTGAACCGCTGGTGAGGTCTGTGCGTCCTCTCAGAGCGTGGACGCGATGGCTGCACGGGGGCAGGGAGCCACAGGAAGAAGAGATCCCGTACGCCGACGTGCCCCGGCCCGGGAGGAAGTGGGAGAGGAAGCCGTACGTGACGCCGATGAAGGTCCTCATCCGGAGGGCCAAGGAGGAGAGACAGGCCCGGCAGGAGGCCCCGTGCCGCGTGCTGGAGCACCCACCCGCCAACGGCCTTCTCGTGCCGCACCTCGTCGAGGTTGCGCATCGGGTGCACAGAGCAAGGGAGAGGCTCCTCAGCGGCCTCGCCAGCCTTGTCAAAGGCGATGCTGCCATCCCGGTGAAGCGATGCAGGTAAAAGGAAAACATGCACACCCCAATGACAATGTAATTCGCTTTGCGCAGCCATGGTCTGGTGGATTCAGCATGGTGGTAGGAGTAACGGTGTCAAGTGTCTGATCAGGTTCTGCTCGGAGGTGCACATCGGTGACGTCGGGCATGAGATCAGGACGTGTGAGGGCCCCAACAGCGCGTCGAGGAACTCCTTGCACGTGTGGCGGCCAGGGACGGTACGGGACGTCCTCGGCTTCCCATACTGCTACCACCTGTTTGATCGCGTTGGGAAGCCCAGGGTGGTGCACAAGGAGAAGTACGTCGTCCCGAGGCTCCCGGCCATCCTGGAGCTATGCATCCAGGCCGGTGTCGACGTCGAGCGTTACCCAACCAAGAGGAGGACGAGGCCAGTTTACTCAATCGACGGCAGGATTGCAGACTTTGAGCTGGACGATGAAGACGGCTCCTCAGAAGCAGAAACATCACCTGAAGCTTGGTCTTATCCATCCCCGCCGCCTCAAACGAGTTCTGCTTGTACAGCCTATGTCGGTAACCGGACAGAAGAAGAGATCGCTGTGAGAGAGATGAGCTCCAGGACGCTGCAGTCCTGGCTGGATATGCGGTCAGGCGCAGCGAGGCTGATGAGGAAGTACGGTGTGGTCACCTGCGGGTACTGCCCAGATGTGCAGGTCGGGCCCAAGGGCCACAAGGTGAGGATGTGCAAGGCTAGCAAGCACCAGCAGCGGGATGGCCAGCACGCGTGGCAGGAAGCCACAGTAGACGACATCGTCCCCCTGAACCATGTCTGGCACGTCCGCGACCCAGCTGGCGACAGTGTGCCTCTCGCGAACGAGCTCAAGAGGTACTATGGCAAGGCCCCGGCCGTGGTAGAGCTCTGCGTGCGTGCGGGCGCGCCAGTACCGGTGCAGTACAGGAGCATGATGCGGCTGGACGTTGTGCCGCCCGCACGCGACGAGTACGACCTCGTTGCCTGATACTCAGATTGGCATTGCGGTGCCTGGTGCTCGTGCATGTTTTTGAGTTCGCCTGCATGTCGGAGCTGCACAAGGTTGAAATGGTCAGGATGCCGATGCTTTTTTTCTTTTGAGGGTTGCCGATGCTATTTCTTCAGGGCATGTTTGTTTCTTCAGGGCATGTTTGTTTTTCCTTAGTTTTCATCTAAGTCTGGGGAGAGAAGTCTGCATTACCCCCTGAACTTGTCTTAGGGTTTACTTTACAACCCTCAACTTTACTTTGGTTCAAATTTCACCCTCCAAGTTTCAAAGCCGTTCATAATACAACCCTGAGATGTATTGATATATTTTATCTCCGGTTTTGTCAGCCACATCGTTGGTTTTTTCTCCTATAGGTTCTCAGGACAAAATTCTCCCATGTTAGTAAGAGTGTTTGCATACTTTGAATTGGGGTCAATATTGCTGGTTAACTTTTTTGGTTTCTTGATAGTTTTCTCAGCCAAGGAAGTGAATCATGCAAGTGTGATGGTTTTCTCAACAATAGTGAGCTAGTCCAAAGGCATAACTAGGGATCTGTTTGGTTTTTATCTTTCCACACATGCAAATAGTTTTTTCTCTGAATCTCACATTTGAGTTCCCTCCCTACCGCTGGCCGCTGGAGCGGCAGACAGAGAGGAGGTGAGTCCACGGGCTCATCGGCAGAGCCTCGAGGGAAGGAAGCTTCACCCTAGCCGCCGCCACCGCGGGAGGGGAATGAATGGATCGGTTTTGCTTGCGTATATACCTAGGTCTAAACTATCTGTTAACAGCTTACATCCGAGGCCGAGATGAATGTACTCCTTCATGAATCGGATGCAGTTCGTGACAGTCTGACAGATCCTCATGTAGTCATGTCCCGTGCTTCTTCTGCTGCTGTTGCCACTCGAGAATTGCCGAATGGAGCGCTCTGTTTGGGGTGAGATCGCAGTGTTTGAGCTTCAGGTTCGTCATCGGCGACGTGTCGTGTCCACTGTCGAGCCACCTTCTGATAGCTTCAGCTTCGTATGTGAACCCATCTGCTGCAATCTGGGGGTCACGCATCACCTCCTGTTCACCGTGCATCAACCAAAAGTTGGTAAGTTCAGATGCTTCTCTAGTCTCTACTACTAAGACATTAAATTACGATGCAGTTTGTGAATCCTTACTAACCTGAGAGATTGCACAGACAAAGCTGGATGGTGTGTGTGTGTCATCTGACGAAGCTGCAAAGGATGGCCGCCCAGCGTTCCAGGAGGCGGCCTTCATCAGTGGCTCGAGCTCTCCCCACACCCCCTCTATAAGATCTGGTTGGCGCTTCCCACTCAAGTTGGTGCATCTCAGTCCAACACGCGCAAGCTGGTCGGCCTGTTGGTATGGCCAGCTCCCTGCGGAATCGTCGATAATGGAATGCAGGTGCCCCTTCTCCATCGCTTTTTCTACAGTCACAACGATCTTTTGCGATGACCTTCCTGTCAGCAGGCGTAGGATGATAATGCCAAAGGAGTACACATCGCACTGTGGGGTGAGTTCCCCAGTGGTTAAGAACTTGGGATCCTTAGTGTTCTTTGTGGCCCTTGGATTTTTCGAAACCTGGCAGATTCTCAACTTGCTCACAAAATTAGCGTCAAGAAGAATATTGTCCGGCTTTAGATCACCGTGAACAATGGGGAGAGGCTTGTGGGAGTGGATAAACGTCAAAGCCGACCATATCTCCCCAATAATCCTGGTGCGCACTTGCCATGTCAATGGTGGTGTGTTTTTCTTTTCCTTACAAGAGAGATGTTCCTCAAGGCTCCTATTTGGGAGGAACTCGTACACCAGGCCAGAACCAGAAGCTTCTTGGCATGCTCCTATAAACATCATGATGTTAGGATGCCTCACTGTACTGAGAAAAGCAACCTGCAGTGACGATGCCATGATGATGTTACTACTCTTTTGAATAAAAGCAAAAATATGATTCAGGAGAAGTCATCTCAATTACCTCTTGATGGAATTCTTGTTGTCCTTGAAGGCGTTGACAATGAAGCAACTTTATAGCTACAGTCGTGTTTCGGAGGAAACCCTTATAGACTCTTCCAGATCCACCTTCGCCAATCTTGAGTGATATATCAAAGCATTTGGTTGCTTGCTGCAGCTCAGATAGTGAGAACACCAAGGCTCCATGCTTATTCTTTTGCCGCAATTCTTTAGCCTCTGTTACTGCAGTATCTCTCTCATGTAGTGACTTGTCATACTTTGCTTGAATTTCTTGGATAAAGTGTTTGCTCTTTTCAAGCTCTTGTTCATGAAATTTTATGGCTGACTTTATATATTTGGCATTTATATCTGCCAGCTGTCGTATCATTGCCTGAATTTCCTCCTCCCGAATTGCATGCGCCTCCTCCACTGCTTTCCGCTTTCTCATCTCACGCAAAATACCATGCTCTAGTTCTTTAACCTATAAGAGCAATCCACATTTAGTTATGAAGCTGCAGTTTGTAACTGGGAGCAATGAAGCAATATCTTACCATTTCAAGAGCTGAGAGCAGATCTCTTTCAGCCCTTCTTCTTCTGTTAGTTTCTTCAGGCGCATCCTGCACATCCTTAATAAAGGATTAAGTCAGATTTTCTATACGATCTCATAACAGACAGCTGAGAGACATACTTCCATACTTACAATTATTTTTAGCCTGAGTATGTGTTCCTTTAAATCTTTTAGCTCATAATATAGTTCATCACGATGCTTCTTTGTTTCTTCAATCTCCACCCTCTGTCTCGTAATCTTCACATCCATGTCTAACCGCTGCCCCTTCTCGTTTTGGTACAGATTCTCCATCTCCCTGGCCTGCAATAATAGTTTAAATTTTATTCACGCACTTCTAAGTTGAACTATACTATTACTTCCTTTTGGAAATGAGTGACGTTGTTTTAGTTTTGAACTAAAACAGCATCACTTATTTCTGAACGGAGGGAGTACTAAAGATTCCTGGAGCAAACTCTTACTTTTTGGAGTGCTGAAAGCAGATCCATTTCGAGTTTTAGGCATTTCTTAGTTTCCTCGCACGATTTTTCTGTAAAGAAGTCAGTAATCTCCTTTACATTATCCTTTCTAGCAGTCTCGATCTGAATGATATGCTGTTCCAGCATGAGCTTCTGCTTCTTTGAATCCTGTAGTTCATCATGTAACGCATAGCGTCTTCTTTTCATTTCGTCAATCTCCAGCCTCTGTATTGTAAGTATCTCCTCAATCTGTTTCCGCTGGTTCACCTCATGAAGATACGTATCTTCTGAAACTTTAGCCTGCAAGAACATTCTTGTCATACTATTTTTGGCTAAAAGAGAAACTAATTTGGTTGGTCTATAAAAGGGATGCTACTTTCATTACTTATGGATATGCAGCATGGACCTACGAAACAAAGCTTACTCTTTGAAGAGCTGAAAGCAGATCTGCGGCTTTGTCACATTTGTTAGATTCGTCATGTCCCTTCCACAGCTCAGCTACAGTGTACACCTCCTGATGTCCGAAATGTGTTTCTTCATCTACAATTAATGCTTCTTCCTGTATGATACCATGAGCAAGGAATTATAACATGAATTACTTTAGTAAATTAATGGTTTAGCACAGATGACCATACCATATGACATTCAGGCACCAAGTGGATGCCATCAGATTCATAAGTTGGAGAGTGTTTCACTTGTCTTAGTTTGTGTGCATCACCAATAATCACAGGTAAAGTTGTGGCTCCAGATATACTGACTGCATCATCTGTCCTCGATGAGATATAAGTGGTCTTTTCCCAATCTGGAGTTCATTATAACAAAAATAAATAGCTTGACTACCTTTAAAGGAGAAAAGGTAAACAGTATGACCAAAATCATTTTCATTGAAGTGTATATGTGTGTCTAGCCCTTTCCATAAGTTTGGACTTTTGGTTGCGTTGGCTAATGCATGAAGCCTAACATGGTATCAGAGCTTAAGGTCTTGAGTTCAAATCCTGACTTTCGCAATTTATCCAAAAATTGCTGCTGCCCCCCTTTGTGTCCATGTATAGGCCTCTTGAGCCATACCTCTAAGTCTATTCGTGTTGTCTTCCCGCGTCACACGTGAGAGGGGCGTTGAAGTGTATATGTGAATTGTCTAGCCCTTTCCATAAGTTCGGACTTTTGGTTGCATTGGCTAGTGCATGAAGCTCTACAATTTTTACTCTGTTCACATGAGGAAACATTTTCTCCACACATAGAACTAAAAATGGTTGTTGTGATCTGCTACCTCCACAGCGTCCCATATCTTGTTGGTTAATTTCTATGGTGTAGACTCTTCTGAGCTTCAACAATTTTAACATACGTAAAGAATGTAGTTTATGAAAAATATACAAATTATGTTGTACTTTGTATTATTGCCAGTTCTATTGATTAAACATAGATCTCCGAGTTTATTCATGAACCCTTCGGATTCTTTAAATGGCCAACTATGCAGCGTAAAAAAAAAGGCCAACTATGGAAACCACAAACCAAAATTTTGGTCCTTTTTCTTGTAATACAATAATATGATGTTGTAAGGATAAACCATCTACCGAGATTTAAAAAATAATAATCCAGAACAACTGTTTTTGCAATTTGCAAGAATGGCATAGAGTAGTCACTACAAAGTATAAATATGTTTAGGATAGTCACCTCCAAACAAAAAATCCCAGTCACTCATTTGTGATTCAAACGATGAAGCTGAATTATATCCTTTTGAGCTTGCTTCTTCATTCTTCAGTGCCATTGATCTCATCTGGCTCGAAATTCTGCACACTGAAGATGGTGTTGTGCGTTGTACAGGTGACGGGGATATTGCAAGAAGATTTTCCTTGTAACTGCACAGGTATGGTTAGTGGATTTTCAGTCATTTGCACGAGTTCTGTGAGAACACAATAAATTGGTCCCTAGGCTAAACTTGAAGATACTATCAATATGTAGAAGTATAAATACAAAAATCTGGATAACGTAGTAAAACTGCTGACACGGGATGGACCTTGCTCTACTTTTACCTGGTACATATCAGATGCCCATCACAGATAAACCATATCTTGCATGATGGAGCTGCTGTGTCCATCAGCTTGAGCGCTGTCTTGGACTTCGGTGTTTTCATTTCCCTATAGGTTGAGAACATTATTAGATTGTGCATAAGTTTGTTAATTGAAGCCTGCCTTAGCCTTATTTCACTACTTGTTAGGAAAAAAAGTTTGAAAATGCAGTCTCTATATTTAAAACACAGAGTAGTGTAATATATACAATTTGCAAATTACACTGAGTTGCACAATTTGCAAATTACAGTGAATTGGATTGCAGTATATATGAATCTGAACAAAAGATATCTGAAAGAATGGACATACAGAGTTATCCGTTAACGTTAAGTTCCTTGAAGTGGTATCATAATTTAACTCATATATACCCTTTTCCATTACTTGCAGGCCGCCGCTTCATCACTTAATTTTACTCGTGTGTCAAATAAATAAATAAAGTTGTTGTGGTAAGGTGATTTTGTTTGTAAATTGGTATCTATGTTGAAATACCGTGTCGAAAAAGGACCGCATGTACTGAAAATACAGTTAGTCCACCGTGCTGGTGCTGCCTGTTCAAGAAACATAAATTGGCATGAGAAAAACAGCAGACCCCTTTTGGGGGAAAAGCATTGGGCTGGGCAGGTGTGATGTGTACTTGAGTAGTGTTGGTCGGCAGCTGCTCCCATTACAATCCTGGTGATGCCATGAATAGCAATGAGTTGTGCGAGTCCTTCCGCAACATCGTCCATCTCAATCACCACTTCATCACAGTCAATCTGGCATAGTAGAGTGTGTCCCACGTTAGTCTTGAACTGAATTCGAGTGGAGGTAGAAAGGTATTGACCGGTGACCGAAATTGAGTTGAACCTCTAGATCTTTTGTCGCGCGTTTCGCTGTCAGGGCATATTCATCCATGTTCTTCCCTGTTTTGTCCCGCTGTAAGTTTCTATGATTGCTGACCTCTTCTGGTCTCATGCTGCCATGATGAGCTTTTACCCCCCACTGAAACACATCAGAAAAGATAACCCAAAATTCACCTGCTGATAATATGCAGGGAAGTGCCGGCTTACTTTTGTGGGTCGATCGTGTGGGGCTACGGACATGAGCTATCACAACCCTAGATCCATCCTTGGCCAGGTTCTTCATCGCCCACAGCAAGGTGCTCATCCCTTCGTTGACATCGTCTGATAACGCGACGAACACCGCGCCCTCTGCGCCAGGGGAGCTCTGCTGCTCGTCCCGCTCGTCACCCGTCGATGAGCTGAGACTGCAGTGGGCGCTCCAAAACGTCTCGTGGTCGCCGTCGTCCCGCTCCATTGCCGCCTCCTTGGGCTCCGACGATGAGAGAGCCGTGTGAGAGCTGTATGAGTACATAATTTTGGTTACTACTCGGTCAGTGCTCAGTATACTTAACAACTCCAGGTGGTCGCTGACTTTCTGTTTCTAAGGATAGAGCAAAAACATGTTGCCGTGTGGAGCCAGCCAGGTGGACTCAACTAACCACCAAATGTTGGTCGCACCTCGATGGGTGGAGCTTCGATTTTTTTTTTAAAGATTCTTGTGATGCTACCAGGCTACCAGCAACAGCAACCATTGGTACGCCCCGGGCAAAACGACCTCGTCTTCTCTTCTAGCGGAGGAAATTGCACAAACCACAAATCACTGATGCCGATTTTGCACATAATTTAGTATCACCTTTGTTTCGAATTATAAGACGTTTGGGATATTTTAATGTGGACTACATAAGGATTGAAATGAGTGAAACACACTAAAACACATCTATATGCATCTGGTTTAGAAAAGAAACTTGCAAGATCTTATAATTCGGAGCCGAGGGAGTATTTTGCCTTTGTTGCATAAAACATCACATATTGATGTAATCCGTTGCAGCTAGCTCCAATCCATCATATGACTATGTTGACACGATTTCTAATGGTCACATCAGCTCGCCAGCTAAAACAATTAATATTGGTAGCTATAGTTGCTCACCCGCAAAAAAAAAAGAAGCTATAGTTGCTCATTCAATTTTTTGATTCTTAATACAATGTTTTAAAAAACTGAATCATATATGGACCCAGTGATGGCCCGGAAAATATTCAACTTATTTGAATCATAGATTTGGGAGATATTGGTAGCTTAGTTCGTTCATCCAGATTTTTTTTTACAAAATTCAATATTTTCTAGAAAATGCAAAAAAAAGAGTAAATCATGCCTTTATCTAGTACTGGGTTGGGATTATTTTTGGCACTTTTTGACCACTAGTTTGGGGAATCTTGTAGCTTTGGTTGGCCGACTAGTGTGGCATACTTTTTGTCACGTGCACACTTATAAGCGGGACCAATCCATTAGGCATTCAAACGATGAATTAGAGCTAGCGGCAACAAATTGCACCAATAAGTGTTGTTTTGTGCAACAAACACGAAGTATTAGTTTAAAAAATTGGCCATGATAGTTGATGGGTTGTGCAATTTCCTCCTTCCAGTGTGCGTTGTTGCAACAGGTAAACCCCACTGGTTGATCCATGCACAACGTTGGACGGCTAGACGACATTGTTCGATCTAAGCGGGATCCCGTGCTACCGTCGACCCACCAAAATCCATTGGTCTCTAGAAAATCTAGCACAACCACAACCTTAATTGGGCCTCTTTGATTCAAAATATTTCCAACAAAATTAAAATAGTTTTAATCCTTAGCATTATATAAATCTTTGATTTAGAAGATTTCCAACCAGTGTATGTTGGATGTCTTCTGCATGTTCTTCGACTGGCAGGGTTTCAATCCATAGCATTATATAAATCATTTGTACTAGATGTCACGGTAAAATTTATATCGACTCCGATCTCATGCGAATAATCTTTTTATTTCCTGTGCATAATAAAACAAGCGCACAATTTGGTACTATCATTTAATGGGCACTAACTAAAGAGCGCTCGCTCCCAGCCTCGCGCCACTTGACGCGCTCTCAGCCGCCGCCACGTGTTCCGCTCTGGGCGCTTCCTTCGTATTTTTTTTCACACACATTTTCGGCCTTTAGATGTTTTTTCCGTTTTTTCACCGGTCTTCCTTAGAATTTGGATCAAAAAATTCGAATAAGATTTTTTCTACACGGAAAAACATGTTTTCTCTTCTTTTTTTTCCGTGAGAGGCATGGTCATGCCTCTTGAAAACGAAAAAAATATGTTTTCTTTTTTTTTTCCGCGAGAGACACGGTTTTGCTTCCACGAACGGCATGGTTTTGCTTCTGCAAGAGGCACAATCGTGCCTCTCGAAAACGAAAAAAAAAACACATTTTCTCTTCTTTTTTCTTTCGCGAGAGGCAAGCGTGAGGCATGATTTTACTTTCGTGAGAAGCCTCGGTCGTGTCTATTGGAAACGGAAAAAATGTGTTATCTCTTTTTTCCTTCTTCCGTGAGAGGCATGGTTTTGCTTTCACTTCTCTTTTTTATTGTTCCACGAGAGGCACGGTTTTGCTTCCGCATGAGGCATGGTTTTGCTTCCGTGAGAGGCCTCGGTCGTGCCTCTTGGAAACAGAAAAAAAATATTTTCTCTTTTTTTTCTTCTTCCACGAGAGGCATGGTTTTGCTTCCGTGAGAGGCATGATTTTGCTTCTGCGAGAGGCACGGCCGTGCCTCTCGGAAACGAAAAAAAGTGTTTTCTCTTTTTTTTCGTGAGAGAAACGGTTTTACTTCCGTGAGAGGCAAGATTTTGCTTCCGCGAGAGGTGTGGATGTGCCTTTCGGAAACAGGAAAAACGTGTTTTTTCTTATTTTCGCAAGAGCACGATTTTGCTTCCGCGAGAGGCATGATTGTGCCTCTCGGAAACGGTTTTCGGAAAGGAAAAAAAGTGCTTTGGGTCCGGCTTTTTTCGTGGGATCTAATTTTGAATATCTCGACGCGAGGAATTTAACTGTGAAAAATGATCGAGATTTGGACGCATGATTTAAGAGATAAATCGTTTTGAATAAATGGATCTATGAAAAAAGGGAAGACTCCTAGGTTGCGACAAGTGGCGCACATGCGAGGTGAAAGTGATCTTTAAAAAAAATACTCCCCAATTAGTGATTTCATCTATTCCCACGCTTTTAAAATCCTTTTTGGTTGGAGGCAAATCACTACAATTTGCCGGCCCATTTAGATTTTTTTTCCTGCAAAAACTCCAAAAACGCACACTCGCGGTGGGTTGGCCGTGACTAGAACCTGCGATCTACCAGTACAAATAAACTAGAGAAACCACCCGTGTCACGTCACCTCGTGTGACTAATTCTCTTTTTCTTTTTCCTTTTCTTAAATTCGTGAACCGTTGGAACCTATGTCTTTTTTTCAAAGCGATGAATTTTATAGGAATTTGTGAAATTTTAAAAATTCGATGGAGTTTTTTGAAAATCGTTGATTTTTTTAAATCAATGAACTTCTTTACGAATTTTTGAACTTTTTTTTGAAAACCGATGATCCTTTTTTCAAATCAATAAACCTTTCTATGAATTTGCGATTTTTTTGAAAATCGATGAACTTTTTTTCGAATTTATGATTTTTTCTTTAAAATCGATGTTTTTTTTGAATTTGTAATTTTTTTCTGGAAATCCATTAACCTTTTTTTCAAATCAATGAACTTTTTTTTGGAATCTGTTAACTTTTTATGAAACTGATGAACTTTTTTTTGAATTTTTGAACTTTCTTGAAAATCGATGGACTTTTTTTCGAAATCGATGAACTTTTTTCGAATGTGTGAACTTGTTTTGAAGCTCGATGTAGTTTTTCAAATTTGTGAACATTTTTTGAAAGTTGATGAATTTCTTTCAAAATCATGAATTTTATACATGAATTTTTTATTTTGTTCACATTTCCCCCCAAGAAAGATCATGTTTTTTCAAAAATGTATGTGCAAGAAATAGCACGGATAGTTCTTAAACATTTCACGCTGTAATCAATCACTAGCTCTTAGTTTTTCTTTTGAGGCTATCACTAGCTCTTAGTAAATGTAAGATAGCACGGTGCTTTGTATCTAAACAGCGCGAGCTCAAATCCTCACAGGAGTAACTGTTTTGGAAGGTTTTTCGCACTACACCGCTACGTGTTCCTGGGCCGGCCCAGTAGGTGCGCCAGTGGGCGCCAGTTCCCTGAAAGTCATGGAAGCAACTAGTTAACGAGTGCTTCTTCGGAAGCCTCGCAACGATCAGCGCCATTTGGCGTGCTCTCAGCCATTCGTCACGTGTCGTGCTTTGGGCGCTTTCTTCGGATTTTACTTTTTTATTTTTCCGCACGTGTTTTCGGCTTTTTAAATGTTTTTTCCCGGGTTTTTTCGATGTTTTGGTTTTTCATCGGTCTTCCTTAGCTTTTCAATAAAAAAACTGAAAAAAAATATTTTGTGCGAAATAATGTGTTTTCTTTTTTTTCTTTTCATGAGAGTCACGGTTTTTGCCTTCACGATTTTGCTTTCGCGAGAGTCACGGCCGTGCATCTAAAAAAACACGTTTTCCTTTTTTTTGTTTCGCGAGAGTCACAGTTTTGCTTCCGCGAGAAGCACGGGTGTGTTTTCGCGAGAGTCACGGCCGTGCCTCTCTGAAATGAAAAAAAAACGCGTTTCCTGTTTTCTTTTCTTTCGCGAGAGTCATGGTTTTGCTTCCGCAAGAGTCACGGGTGTGCTTTCACGAAAGTCACGGCCGTGCCTCCTCGGAAATGAAAAAAATGTGTTTTCTCTCCTTTTTTCCGCGAGAGTCACGATTTTGCTTCCGCGAGAGGCACGGTTGTGATTTCGTGAGAGGCACGGGCGTGCCTCTTTCGGAAAGGGAAAAAACCCGGGCTCCCCGTTCGGTTTTTTCATCCGGTTTTTTCGTAAAAAAAGTTCATCAAAACCTATCAACATGGGATCTGTTTTTGAAGATCTCGACGCGAGGAATTCAACGGTGAAAGCGGTTCAAAATTTGGACGCATGGTTTAAGAGATAAAACGTTTTGAATAAACAGATCTACGAAAAACGAGAAAACTCCCAGGTTGCGACAAGTGGCGCGCTACATGTGCGCCACTTGTCGCAACTAGGGAAATTAAAGTGATATTTGCAATGAGTACTCCTTAATTAGTGATTTCAGAAAGTCCTCGTCTGATTAGAGGGTTCAACTACCCAAGTCCAATCCACAAGCAAACTCACATCTTTAAACTCCGAACTCACATCTTTAAACTCCGAAATCACTAATTGATAAGTACTCATTTCAAAGATCACTTTCACCCTCAGAATGCGACAAGTGACGCACTGCATGCACATGTAATGTGTCACTTGTCGCAACTTGAAAGTTTTCCTTTTTTCTAAAATATTTTATCTCTTAAACCATGCGCCCAAATCTTGAACCATTTTAACCATTGGATTACTCATATTAAGATCTTCAAACTAGATCCCAATTTGATAGATTTTGACGAACTTTTTAAACGAAAAAACCGGACGGAAAAACCAAAACAAGAGCATGTTTTTTTTCTCTTTCCAAAAGAGGCACGGCCGTGCCTCTCAAGAAAGCAAAATTATGCCACTCGTGGAAACAAAACCATGCCTCTCACAGAAGAAGAAAAAAAGAAAACACATTTTCCCCCTTTCCGGAAGTCACATCCGTGCCTTTCACGAAAGTAAAACCATGCATCTTGCGGAATGAAAAAAAAACACATTTTTTTTCCTTTTCGAGAGGCACATCGCGAAAGCAAAACTGTGCCTCTTGCGAAAGTAGAACCGTCCCTCTCGTGGAAGAAAATAAAAAGAAAACGTATTTGTTTTCCGTTGTCGAGAGGCACGGTTGTGCCTCTTGCGGAAAGAAAAAAAAATCCGTGGTTGTGCCTCTCGTGAAAGGAAAAAGAAAAACATTTTTCTTATAAAATTTTTTTCGTCCAAAAGCTAAAAAAGACTGGCGGAAAACCAAACCCCCCAAAAAAATCTAAAAAGCCAAAAAGGCATGCGGAAAATAAAAAAAATCCGAAGAAGACCCCGAAACACGACACGTGCCGGCGACTGAGTGCGCACTTTCAGCCCACCCCTAAGTGATCGTTGGGACGTTGGGAGGCTCCTGAAAGAGCGATCGTTAGTTGCTCTCTTTAAGAGCAACTTCAAAGGGCCGACCCATTTCGTCCGCCTGCGTCCGTTTGGATCGGCGTAGACAAAAATGGCGGCCCAACGCGCCGACCCAAATCCAAATCACGTTTGCGTCGCGTCCGCGCCCCAAATGCGTCGGCGCGGACGCCGAACGGACGCTTCGTGCGCCTTCTCACTATCCGCCGCGTCCCCACATGGCGGCCGTCCAACTACCCGCTACCCACGCGGTCAGCTAAAATTATGACGACGGGCCCACGCGCCAGCGATGGCGCTCGTCCTTTTTTAAGCCGATCGTGCGGCGGGGCCGTCCTCATCCAAACTTGCCGTGCACATCTGCCCACATTTGCTCCCTCGTCGCCGGCATACCCTAGCCACCACAACCACAACGAGATGGGCCTCTTCTCCGGCGCCAACGGCAGCAAGGCCAAGAGCAAATCCCCCGCCACCCCTTTCCTCCCGCCTCCGCCGGCGCCGGCGCCTCACCGGCAGAGGCAGCGCGTGAACGTACCAGTGCACCAGGTGGAGTGGCACTGGCAGCACCGCAAGCCTCTGCCATATCCCGACGTGACGCTGCCGCACGACTGGCATCTGGATCCAGATAGGATCCCAGTGCCGGCGGGACCGCGGGCGGCTTGTGCTCATGCGGAGGAGGTGCGGCGCCGGCGGGCGCTGCTGATGCCGGAGTAGCGCAGCGACCCCGCCTACGCAGCCGACTCGCCCAACTGGGCGAGATGGTTCGCCTTCGAGTATGAGGAGGCGAGGCGACGGGGCGTGCGCGAGGTCGACCGGAGGTCGCCGCCACCGGCGCTCATCGTCCGCGAGGAGGACCAGGCGGCGGAGGACGCCTACTAGGCGGCCCTTGCGGCCGTCTGCCGGAAGAGCGAGGAGGACGAGCGGCGCAGAGCGGAGGCGGAAGAGGAGGCCCGGTACGAGGAGGCAATGGTGCAGGCCCTTGCCCTCTCCGCGGCGGGCGACCGCGTGGTGCCGCCGGTGGCCCCGCCGTCCCCCATCAAGCCGGAGCCGCAGCCGGAGCCTGAGCCCGAGCCCATCGCGCACTTCTCCTGGAGGGGAGTGGTGCGCGAGTGGGTGTCCGTGCCACCGTTTTGGCTGGGGGCGACGCCAGCGTAGGAGCAGGCGTACCTCGAGATGTGGCGCCAGCGCCGGCTGGCAGAGGAGCGCCGTCGCAGCGAGTACGAGGAGATGCTCGAGCGCGACCTCAAGGAAGAGCAGCGCGAGGCCGAGGAGGAGGCGCGCCAGGCCTGATGTGACGGCGGCCCAATCTTTCGATGAGAGTGGAGATAAATATCGATTTGGTGGATTTTGACCTTGACGATCCGGCTATACCGTACTCGACGATACGCCTCGGCAATCGCTAAATCAATCTCCGATGGTTATTAATCTTGTTGTAGACACGATCAACTTGAATAACGAGGTTAGTGTTTCTGCATGCAACCGAAGAATCAGCAAGAACAATAATGAATTGCAATCTGAAATTGCGGATGAAAAATTGAGTATACAAACTAGATGAAAAGTTGGGATTCCATTGTAGATCTAACAAAGCGGTAGTCCTACATGTCTCGTAGATGCAAATTATTGTAGCGATGACTGGACAATACAATAAAATCCGAGTCTAAACCCTAATCTATGATAGCTATTTATTACATGCAGATGTTGCGGCCGAGTCGGTTCGCTGTGTTTCTTGCGATCCGCTGTAGGTCCACGCGTACAGGCCGAAGCCCAAATATTCTACTGCGCATGATTGGTAGTTGATTCCTAACCCAAGTGCTTTGGTCCTGGTGCTTTTGTCTTTGTACACGTAACATCAATTGATGGCTGTGATGGATGGTTCCCTCGATACATGCATGCATGTGACATGGTTGATGGATGGAATGGATTCATTGGACATGCATGCAGTGTAGCTCCATCCGATTTGAATGAACAGTTGGCTTCATCTCTAATCTCTTTTTTGTTCCTAAGTACAAGCAAATCGGAACATGAGTGTAGCATCGTAATTTTGTCAGTCAAATCATATATACGAAAGAGCGATAGTATCTGGCCATTTTATTTGACGCGTGCACGCTCTAGTTATAGGTCCGGATGGAATAATTGGTAGGAGTGGCGGCAGGTGTAACTGCGGCAAAGATGTCCTCATCAAGGCCGCAGCTGCACAGGCGGCCGCACACCCCCCGTCCCGGTACTACCTGCGCCGGCACAATCTGACATGACGACGCTCTGAAACACGCGTTCGCCTGGGCCAGGCCGGCGCCGACGCTCATCGACCTTACAGACCCCGAGGACGACAACGACAACGCCTAGGACAGGGCGCCACCTCGTAGTTTAGGCTGTTTTTATTTTTTTAATGCAAATGTGGACGCGTGGACTCTCGCCGGCCTTCGTGACCGGCTTTAATATTTAATTAATGTTGTTTCTTTTTTTTAAATATGCATACGTTCATTTTTTTGGCGCCGTCAAAATGGATCTCAGGCCAGTGTTGGACGCATGCGCCGACCCAAATACGGAAGCGGGCATCCGTGCCCGTCTGGCCGACCCAAACGGACAAAAACCGGACAAAATCACCGTCCATTTGGGTCGACCCGTTGGAGTTGCTCTAAACTCACGTTCCCTTTCCCTAGCATTGATCCAACCCGCCTGGCTGATCCATACACAGCATCGACCGCTCTCCAGAAAATCTGCATGTCCATGAGCAGTGGCACCACGCCCTCCCGGGCTCCCGCCACCGGTAGCCTTTTGGCGCTCGCCCGTCATGAGCAGTTCTTCTGTAGTAGTGACTCCACGCACGGCACAGGCACGCGATTTTTCCAGATCACTATCGGTAAATCCGTCCCTTCCAAACAATTTTGTTGGATTCAAACTTTTATGTACACCATTTACAGGATTTCGTGCGTGTTCAAGGATTGGTCATCTCCAGTCCTCATGGTACCGCTGATGTTGTAGCTGCCACTCGAGAATCACCGAGCGGAGCCCCCTGTTCGGGGTGAGCTCGCGGTGCGCGAGCTTCAGGTTCGTCATCGGCGACGTGTCGTGCCCGCTGTCCAGCCACCCTCTGATCGCCTCTGCTTCGTACGTGAACCCGTCCGCCGCGATGTGCGGATCACTCATCATCTCCTGTTCACCATCCATGACAGAAGAATAATTTGGCAAGATTCATTTGAACCTTATAATCTTGCTCGCCAAAAATCATGCGCCGTCATGTCATGTACGTACCTGGAAGATCGGGCAGACGAAGTAGGACGGCGTGGAGGCCTCGTCCGGCGAAGCGGCGAACGTCGGCCGCCGGGCGGTCAGCGAGGCGGCCTTCATCAGGGGCTCGACCACGGTCCACACCTCCCGGGCGAGGTCTGGGCGGCGCCTCCTGCTCATCTCGGCGCACCGCAGGCCGAGGTGCGCGAGCTGGTTGGCCTGCACGAACGGCCAGGCCCCCGCGGAGGTGTCGAGGACGGTGTGCAGCTCCCCCTTCTCCACCGCGTCCTCCACCACCTCGGCGATCTTCTGTGGCCGCCTGCCCGTCAGGAGCTGCAGGATGATGATGCCCAGGGAGTAGACGTCGGAGCGCGGCGTCAGCTCGCCGGACGACAGGAACTCCGGGTCCATGTACGCGAAGGTGCCCCTCGGCGTGGTCGTCCGGTACAGCGTGGTGGCGGCGGTGGAGGTGCCGGACTGCGTCAGGAGGCGGCAGATGCCGAAGTCCCCCAGCTTGCTCACCAGGTTGGCGTCCAGGAGGATGTTGGCCGGCTTCAGGTCGCCGTGAACCACCGGGTGCGGCTTGTTCGAGTGCAGGAACGTCAGGGCCGAGCACATCTCGTAGATGATCCTGGTGCGCACCTGCCATGTCAACGGCGGCGTGTCGCCCGCGCACGCGAGCCGGTCCTCGAGGCTGCCGTTCGGGAGGTACTCATAGACCAGGCCGAACGCCTCCCGGCACGACCCGATCAGCGCGACGAGGTTCGGGTGCCTTACTCTGCCGAGGACAGCAACCTGCCATGGCGTTTATCGCTGCAGGATCAGACATGACCGACTCTGTGAACTGACGCCAACGATGATCAACTGAAGGATTACCTCTTGGTTGAACTCTGACTGGCCCTGCAAGCTTTTCGGGTGCAACAGCTTTATAGCCACGGTTGTGCTGCGAAGTGAGCCTTTGTAGACACACCCGAACCCGCCCTCGCCGATCTTGAGCGCTTCGTCAAAGCTCCGAGTTGCCTGCTCGAGCTCAACGGCGGAGAACTCGGTGTTCAATGCTTCAGTCGCCATAGAAATTCTCTGCTCGCTCTTCTGGTGCAACTCTTCAGCCGCGGCATCTCTCTCTTGTTGCAGCTTCTCTTTGTCTGCTTGGAGAGCTTCGAGAAGGCACTTGCTTGTGGCCAGCTTCTCCTCGCCATCTCTAAGAGCAGACTCCATCTCGGTCATGCGCTGCTCCAACACGGCCTTCTGTTCTTCTGCATCATGTAGTTGGTCGTATATCGTGTCACACTGAATTTTCGTTGCTTCGAGCTCCTGCGCCTGTCTCACGAGTGTCTCCTCGATTGTTTTTCTCTGTCTTAGCTCGTGATGATACAACTTCTCCAACTCCTTGGCCTGTAAGATTAGATTGTCTTTAGTTGGTTTCAGTGCAGGCGCTTTACAATCTGAAATTATGCGCCTTAAAAGAACGGACTTATGGGTTAGAACTCAGAACCAGTTACCTTTTGAAGAGCTGAAAGCAGATCAAGTTCGGCTTTTCGGCGCTTGGTTGATTCTTCGAACACCTCTTTCTTCGATTCTTGAGTTTCGCGGAGAGCCTCCTCAAGTCTACTGTACATTTCCGCATCAGCACCTGGATTCTCCTGTATGGCACAAACACTTCAGTTATCTGTTGCATTTCATTAGGTGGAGTTCTTTCTTTGGTGATTAATATTGTGAGACTTCGACAGAACAGTAGGTGATACGTACGAGCTCATGAAAAGGAGATGAAAAGCGGTCATCGTCAGACTCGTGCATTGGATGATGTGTTGCTGATTCGGAGACACTGATTGCATCATCGTTCCTTGATAGATTGTACCAGGAGCTTTGTGATCTCCTCCCAAATTCATCCCAGGAATCCATAGAACTCAATGGTGTTCTTGTTGGCCTGGCATTCGCATTGAGTTCCAAAGGTTCAAATAGCTGAGGTGGCGTACCGCCAGCTCCTCGAGAGTGATGTCGCATCACTTCTGTTCTCGATCTGTTTAGATTCTGCTGTGGACTTCCATTTGAGCTTGGTGCTTCACTCTCTGAGTGGTGGATCGTAATCGATCTCATGTGGCTGGAAATGCTGCTTGCTGATAATGTTGATGCAACTGTCGATGCAGGTGATGGTGGTATCATTGGAATGGTTGTGTTTGCTTCCCTGCAGCATTGAGCCATTGACAGGTAAGGCTAACTAATTTTCATATGTTGCTAAATGCACTCTACTGAGATCCATATAAAGGAAAACTAAGTGCCTATCTTAAGGCTGTTGGCTTAATCATACCTGGTACATATCAGTTCTCCTTTACAAGTAAACCATATCTTACATGGTGAGGCTTCTGCCTCCATTAGTCTGAGTGCTGTCTTGGACTTTGGTCTTTTCATTTTCCTACAATTTTGCCATCAATGTTAGCTTTGGTATCATAAAATGTCAAGGCCTTTTTGTTTCTCATTTCTTACTAGCACCATACACGGACTGGTACTTATCAGGAACAAGCAAGATTTGCGGTGTATCACTTCATTCTAATGATATTCTGGAGATCTTAACTACGAAGATGGCATTAGAAGAGAACTATCAAGGTGTTTGGTCCATACTTTGAGTAATGTTTGTCTCCAGCTGCTCCCATGACAAGTCTGGTGATGCCATGAAGGACAATAAGCTCCTCAAGTCCTTTAGCAACATCATCTTTCTCAATTATTATCTTCTCACAGTTGACCTGTGAAAGCAAAATGGTACAAGCAGATTCTCATACTGACCTGTGAAAGCAAAATGGTAAAAACAAAATTGCAATCGGGATACACATATGTTTCTTGAGTTATCCTATTTGTTAGTTTATATATACTGGATTACTTAGAGGCAACATATCATGCACAACTCATCCTTAGGGTACACTCATGTAACCTAGTCAGCTGAGGCACCAAATCAACATGAAAATAAATCTAAAATGAACTCAACACGCACTTACCAATTTACTCTACCCACGTATACAAGCAAAATCAAAATCCATTATGTGATAAAAGGTTCCAAGAAAGAGATTTTTTTTCTGACGCACTTTGAAGCTAATTTTCGAATTTATTTTGCCACCACACCCCATTGGTTGCACCTAAACAAAAAGCCCAGAAAAGTTTCATGCCGATGATATCTTCCTTGATTATAGTTATTTTGTCCGTGAGAGAGACGTGGCAGATGTAGGGAAGGAAACCTTGAGTATTGTGCATATCACAACATATTCTTCTAGCCTTTCCAATGCCTTTTCTAGCTCCTGCTTTCTGTAGTCCTTGACCTGTTCCGGATCCAGCCTGGTATAGTGCATTTTTGCTCCCACTGGAAGAACAGAAAGACGAGGGGTTCAAAATGTGACAAGGACAAATCCTGTAAAGTCTACTGTGAGCTCCCAAGCAAAATGACCACATAAAGGTAGGACGCAAATTTTCAGTTAAATGGCTTGAGAATATTTATGCCTGATGCCACCCTGTGAATCTAAAACAAATAAATTGTGCATGTTGGTTCCGATATACTGCAGCAAATTTATGCTAGATTGACACCAAATGGTGATGCTTTTCCTAAGAAAGCGAACTGTGTTGCCGGTTTCAAGGCCTGTTGGATGTGTACATAGTCAATGTCTAACCATTGGCTCGGCTTGCTGTTGGCCGAAGCAAAATAGAAAATACCAACAAACAAAATCCATGGCTAAAATGGCATCGGCATCCCCATCCGATTTCGCGGACACCTTCTTCCTCAGAGATAATCCATGGCCAAAACCACCCAAAAATGAAATAAAATAAAATAAGGAAGGCTTACTCATGGGGATCATCTGCGCGGGGCGGTGGACGTGGGCCACCACGACCTGCGCGCCGTCCTTGGCCAGGTTCTGCAGCGCCCACTGCAGGGCGCTCTTCCCGTGCTTGACCTCTCCGGGGACGGCCACGAACACCCTGTCCGCGGCGGCCCGCCCCGCCTCCGCTTCCGCCTCCACAATCTCGCCGCCGAGGTCCGCGAGGCTGCTCACCGACGTCCTGAAGCTGTACCGCGACCCGCTCCCCGACGTGTCCCACCGCCTGTGCGCCTCCATCGCCGCGACTCGGACGGCGCCAGTAATGAATGAATGCCGCGGCCGGCTGCCTATAAACGTATTGCGTGAGCGCGTTGCGGGCTCAGAGGAACTGGCCGGGGATGACGGGGGAAAATTCGGGGGAACTGGCTGCGCCGTGCCGAGTTGGTGTTTATCAATGCTTCACGACTTCGGGTCAACCGTCTCCGGGTCCGTGACAGGGAGTTCCGAATTTGTTAACGGATTCTAAAACCGGCAGAATATTATTAGGTGATGCAATGACTCAAGTGCTCCCATGCTCCAAATTTGAAAAAAAAATCAGATTTTTTTTTGTGAATGTCCACAACACAAATGTCTACACCTCCTAAAAAAATCGAGATCCAAATTCAAAATACGCATTGAGAAACAAAAAGGAAAAATCCAACATGATTCAAATGCACCATATGGAACAGTTAGCTACAAAAAGTAAATGTAGTTCATCCAGTACAACAATTCAAATAGAAATATGCGTGTTGTTCATCCAAAAGCCCATCAGCACAATCACTCGGGCCGAACCTCGATTGGGCCAATATCTCACCACGAGTGAGTTGCCAATATCTCATATCTCATCGTCGTGGCAACCATCATGCTTGGAATTTTTTTGGAATTGTTTGGATTGCTTATCACATGTGTCACGTGGTAGCCATCGTACTTGGATCCATGAACATGATGGCACGCTCTACGTTTTTTCCCCTTTTGCAAGCCTCTTCTCTTCAGTGCAGTCCTACGCTCCTTTCCTTGCACCCACAATCTTGTATGCCTATCGTTAGGTCGATCGCTTTGCAACATGTCTAAGTCGAGTGACGTCAATATTTTTTTCCTTTTTCATATTATGTTTCCTTTTTATTTTTCTTTCTCAAATTTTTCGTCCCTTTTTCTCTTGATTTATGTTTTCTAATACATGAATGTATTTGTACTAATTTTTTGATCATGGATTAAATTAAATAAAATAAGTTAATGTATTTGTGCATGTTTGGAGGGCATGCAACTAGGGTTGCCTGATGTCGGTGGACATGCACTTGTGCACATTTGTTCGATGCACAACTGCGGTTGTTGTGCGTCGATGTGCTGGCTTGCAACTGTAGTTGTGTGATGGTGTGCAGGCGTGCAACTATAGTGGGGTGCAACCAGTGACATGCAACAGTATTTGCTTGTGAACCGCTGGCATGCAACTGTAGTTCCGTAGCTGACGAGTGTGCAACTGTAATGGCGCACTGCATGAAAAAAGGACAAAATAAAAATCACAAAATCAATTAAATAGATACAAAATAACGGATGTAAAATAGATAGAAGGAAACAAAAGACCCACATAGATTTTTCGCGCAAACCTTGCAGATATAGCCTCGACTGAGGCTTAACTAAGTTGAAATTAGAATGAAATTTAGCCGATAAAATAGACCCTTCTTATTGAAGAAATTTCTTTGTCGGGTAAGTTCTGACCAACATGAAAGGTGTAATGATCTGGGCACTTAAGAAGAGAATTGCGTATTAAAGTAAGGCTTCCTTCTTGGCGTTACAAAGAACTGATATAGGGGTGGTCGTTTCTTAGTTCATTCCTTGGTAGAACAAGGCATCTAGCGGTGGGTTCGACTCCCACAGTATTGTACATTTCCAATCAGATTGATACTTTGTTTGACTCAGAGTTCTTACTGTCCATTATAAATTATGTGGCTGTGCAAACCCACTCCTTCATCAAGAAAGGATATTGGCTGAGACGCAAATTGAATTGGCTAAGAGCAGCCTAGGCATGAGAGTGGAAGCAAGTATGACTTCACATACCACTGTGAGCATCTCTGAAACGCTGAGCTAACATATTTTGAGATTACGAAGTTGCCATAAGCGTCTCATTATCAACACAAACATCATCTTCCACGAAACAAAAATCGCCGAAAAGTATGAAATAAATCCAGAAAAATATGAACACCGGCGCCAAAACTAGGAGTTAAATCTTGGCAGGCTTATTTCACCACAAAGAATCCAACCGTACAAGCTACTACGATCAATTCCCAGTCATTTTTTAGAAGATGAAGTTGCAGACCTAAATGTCACATGAAAATTGATTGCTTGGTTGCATGTTGCCCTTTTGTTTGATACTTGGCAAAGAACTGCAAGCTAATGCTTCGTGTCAGATTTTTACAATGGTGCCTACATCTAAGATGGGAACATCAAACAACAAGTAGTTTTAATTACTAGGATAACATTTGAAAATAATGAGTATTATTTAAGTATGACATTAGTTAGGTTGGTAATAGCACATATGTTACTAGTCTATGTTACTAACATCCATAATGAGTAGCAACATATATGTGGTATCATGCAATCCATCATTTGTTTAAATGTATCTCATTTTGACTCGGGTGCGTTATGTTATGGTAAAATATTATGTTACCACAATCATCTCTCTACTCTTTAACTACTTGTCACATAAGCAAATTTTTCATGGGGTGTATTATGTTACTAGCTAACTTACTCCCACCATGACCAGCCTTATGGCAACATTTGGTACCTATGGTTCCCTAGAGCTCTCAACCCCGCTATTGACTGAAAGACATCCTACTTCGAGTAGTTCAATGGTACTTTTTTTGCTTCTTTTATTCTTATCAATATATTCTCCTCTGTATTCGCGCAAAAAATATATTTCCCCTCTAAGAGAGCCCATGATATCTCTTATGTTTGGCCTAATCATGTCTCGCGCCAACGCGAGAGGTAACATGTAGTGTCATATAACACTAAGCTGGATAATTCTTGACTTGGCAAAGTGCATGCAGGCTATTAAAAAGGTTTGGAAATAAAGATAAATTATAGGAGATATATGAAAAAAGGTAGGAATTTATCAGGCTCATGGATAGATGGGCTTGAGTGCTGGCAACAACTCATCTCATATTGGGCTAAAGCCTTTTTTTCGTAGCCCTGAACCACCACACAAACCAATTAATTTTTTGTTATAACAAGAATGATGGCCACTAAACCCATCATTTTTTAAATTTGTCACATATAATTTTCAAAAGGTTTTTAGTAAAAAAGGGGTTTAAGGTAAGGTTGAATAAAACATTATTACATGTGACATTGTGATGCAAGTTCCTACTAATAATAAGAGGAGCTTTGGTGCTTACAAATTGTATGATGAAATGGGTTTGTGGCTATGTTGTGACCATAATTAAGTACTCCCTCCCAAAATGTAAGACCGTTTTGACACATTGCATGTGCATGATCACTAGTTGGGTTATTATGGATTGTGATGAAAATTGCACCAGCATCCTCCACTAGATTAAGAACATGAGCAATCAGGTGTCGATTATCACTACACCCACCACTAGGTTCTCCACAATCCAAAAAATCACGTTTCATGCATGTAGTTGACACATTACCCATGGAAAAGTATGACATAAGCAAAAAAGTATTCAGTTTTGCGTCTTGTAGTTAAGTCACCTTTGGAATCGTTGGGATACAGTTCTAACCAGTATTGAACCACACGTTGTGTAGTTTTGCGTTAGCCCCACACGACCATTCAAACTTGGTGTAATAGTCAAATCTTCCATATAAGCTTCACATTTGAACAATTGCTATTTCAGCTAAAACTCTTCGAGTTTGTGTCACTTGTATTTGCAATCATGTTCATGTACATCCTTCCCTCCATGTAGATCCTTTTTGAATGCCTTGCATTGGGTAGGTACCTAGGAATATACCTAAAGGATCGTTGCAACTATCCAGAATGATATATGATGTTCTTGTCAGCGAACCTGATACTACACATTCCGTAGTAGAGGGCATATGCCCCCTCTATTTTTTCACATTATGTTATATTTTCCCATCTAACTACATACAAGTATACATAGAATGAATGTAGCCAAAACATTGCAAATTCAGTGTTGTTCAATTGACTCTACTTTCCCTTTTACCATGGGTCACATTGAGTCCTCAACAATTTTTTTGTTTGTGCAAATAAAAAGAGGCCAATCATGTGGCAAATTTCCTCAGTATAGCAAGGACCCAAAAACATAAATGTGAGATTCAATTATACCTTCTTGTGAACGTCTCAGTAGTGCACTAAAACGTAAAATTTATTATTTTCAACACTAGCACCCTAGTCCCCCTGATAACCTCTTTTAAACACTATGTGCCATGTCGTGCAAGTAGTTCATTAGCATTTTCATAATGTAATCAAGTTTAACAAAAAATATGTTGATTATAATAGTTAGTTGTACTTTATACCCGAGTTAATATAGGTTCATACTTGCAGTAGGGCGGTAGCCTTTTGTTTCTTGTCAAGCTTAAATGAAGTCGCACACTGGATTCTTGCTGGGATCACGACCCCTTTTGACCTGGGACAGTTTGTCCTTGCCTTGATGTGTTGGGTTGTGTCAAACTACCAATCTTGGATCTTGTTGTCCTTTTTGGTTCTTCCTTTTGTGCGCTTCACACTGCCTATTATTTTACCTCAGATAGTTTTTATGCTATCTGAGCCCATTCTGTTACTAGCGGTTTACCCTTCTAAATGAAATTTAGCACCTCTCCTGCTAATTAAAAAACATATTGTGATCTTCTTAGTGAACCCAGGAGTGCACATCTCATAGTAGAGGGCGTATGCCCTCCCCCCCAAATAATTTATATTTTCTAATATAATTACACACAATTATACATGGAATGAATACAATCAAAACTTTTAAACTTGGGTGTTGTCCAATTGAATCTACCTACCACTTTACCATGGGTCGCTTTGAGTTATGAAAAATCCTTCAAAGTTTCTACAAAATTATGTTTATGCAAAATAAGGGCCAAACATAGACAATTTTCTTATTATAGCAAGGATGCAAGAACAATAAAACTTGAGATTCAATTATACCTTTTTGTGAACATGCCGGGAGTGCAATGAAACACAAAACTTGTCTTTTTCGACGTAGAACCCTTAGTTTCTTTGAGAATTTTATCCACACAGTTTGTGGCATTTTGTGTAAGTCATCATTATAATTTCCATAACGTAATCAAACTGAGTAACAAATGTGTTGAATATAATAATTAATTGTAGTTTATACCTTAGTTGTTGTATGTTCCTACTTGCCTTAGATTAGTAGGCTTCTGTTTAATCACTCTACGAGTCAAATATTTATGTAGAATGGGAGATCATGAAAGACAAATCATAGATAAATTTTAAGAATTACAAGAAAGAATGTCTTACTAGTTTGATGTCAATCCCATGACTCGCGTTCTCAGGATCGACGAGCAATATGAAGTCTTTCGTTGAGCATGATAATAGGAAAACACTTTGAAATCTCCAATTAGAAATGCGTAAAACTTTGAAACTAAAAGGATAAAAAAATCATTAGTACAACAATGCCTTATCACGCAACCTTCCAGTGATGATTGAAGTAGGGAACAAGTAGCCAACTTCTCTAACATCATCGCACATTTGATTATTTGACTCAGGATACAAAAGATTTTGAGATATCAAGAAACATGTAAGCATTTTAAAATTGTCAAGTCCTTTTGGCCAACAATCTAGGAGGTTGGAATATTCTTACAAATTCCAGGTCTGGTTTAGGCTCAATAAACGGCTCAAGGCATTGTAACTATTGGTTTGTGGTACTGATCAGGCCTGCGGTCCAGGTTATGAACATTCCATCATCACCATTATGATCCTTAGTTGCGAGATTTGTCTCTACTAATCATTAATAGTGATGATTTCATTGTCAAAAATGGAAGCATCATTTGGGGTGAAAAAACATCATTGTTGTGGTGATTAAATTTGTCATCACAAAACCCCAACCACTTGTGTAGCACAAAAGGTACCTTGTATGCACAACGCTCACTATTTACTCATTCATATTGTCCTAGTGGAGGGTGGACTACATAGGAAACAAAACATTGGAGCAACTCTAGTAGAGTTGTTATATCAGACCGATCGACATACACTGGTACGCGTTGGTGCTATACAAACAGTTTTTAACCCCTTTCTGCGACGACATTTGGAACCGTCGCCAAATGAGTGTGGGCGATAGGGGGGTCCTTCCCTCACGACCCAGAAATCGTCAGGGATAGGCCCTCCTAGGACACAGGCTGGGGCCGTGTGCGATCGGGCGAGGCATCGAAACCCAATCATTTCTGTAGGTATGTACATCCCACACGGTGAATCCTAGAAAAACATTTCCGTAGGTATGTACATCCCACATGGTGAATCCAAGGAATACGTTTCCGTTCTTATGTACATCCCACATAGTCAATCCATGGAAAATGTTTCTGTTCGTATGTATATGGCACACAGTCAATTCAAGGAATACGTTTCCGTTCTTATGCACATCCCACATAGTCAATCTAGGGAAAACGTTTCCGTTCATATGTACATCCCACATAGTTTTATGTGTAGGCTCATGTGTGAAAGGTGTAACTATCACACACGCTCTGTCTTGGTTAACTGTTTGCTTTTATCAATTACATCACACATGATTTGATGAAGAAAACTGTGTGGCATTGGGCTATCCATCACAAGCACTTTTACTCTTAGAACCGTTTGCAAAGTTCCATCACACATTTAGCAGGTTTATTAGTTTACAATTAATAATTCCAATATTACGCAAATTCATATTTCATATCGAACAACTGTTTGCCAATTTCATATCATGCACATAAATATATTATAACATCACAGTACGATAGCTACATGAAAACAACACATTAGAACATATAGCTAGTTCAACTTCATAAGAACAATATATTCAATTCCCTAATCGAGACCATCCATGCTTGTCTTATCCACCTCTGCTTTCAGTTCAGTAAGAACCTGTTTTGCACTGGCCAACTAGGAAAGTACCTCATCCTTCGCCAACACCATCTTAGCAAAGTCTGATTTTAAAAAATCTAAGCTCATTCTTCACCTTCCTCTTTTTATCCCGCATCTTCAAATATTCTTCAGCATTGACAACACTTTCTCTAAGCCTACGTCTGTTCTCTTCCTCATACATGCTCCACAGCTTCGCTAGGCACATCTTCAAAGACCGTGGCCACTCTTGATCAACCCACTCCAAGTAAGAATACTTCCGTTCATCCTATAATATTTAAAACTAGATTAGTAATAATTGTAGGGGAAATGGGTTTATAGCAACATAGAAAATCACCAATGCTTATTTTGAAAAACTAAAGAAACATGTTAATTATGACATATCTTCTCAAAAAGATCAATGTGCAAATGAATTAATTGCTACTGAGACAACAACCAAATTCTGGAACATCAAAAGCTATAATTAACTACAACAATGCTACAAGTTCTTACTCATGTATAGTAAATAAAAATTGAACATTTTATGAGGAAGGTAAATATAACTGCAACAACATAGCGACAGTGTTTGGATGACAGCAAATTGATACTAACAGGTGTGTACATGCACAAATTTAGTAACATAGAACTAATAGCACTAAGGCCGTCCACTATGTATGGCAAAACTGGTGTAAAGACAACTGTTGCTACATCTCGCACCAGTGCCCTGAACTGGCGAGCCGATGCAGCGGAAAAAATCAGGGACCCAGACGCCGGAGCATGTAGTTTCTCCGATGCCCAGTTCCTTCGTGCCATAAAGATTTAATATTTTACTTCTTGGCTGCTTGGATGTGTGGACCAAAGTTGGCTACACAAACTGCTGAAGTGGTGCCAAATAATTTTCTAATGGCACCGCTGATGAGATGGCAACAATTTAAGATACTAGGTACAAACTGTGACACTGTCTTAGGATGCGTTTGGTTGAAGGTGTGGTATGAATGGGTTGGGACCGTGACAGTGTGTGAATCTCATCTAACAAATGATTTGTAACAACTAAAGATGGTCTAACCTTCTCTGCACATGCCAGAAACTTCCTCCCACTATCCACAGATTCAAACGCAACTAGCTTCATGCATGGAGATTGATGGTGACAATGAGCAGATAGATCTTCAGCCACCCCGCTCCATTCGTTGCCACTGATAGTCCTAGGGAGCTACAAGAGGAAGAAATGACTCAAATCGACCGCTGGGTAAAAATCCTCCATTCCAAGTCATAGCCCGAGAGAGAGAGAAGAGAGGCATACCCGGGTGGTGAAGGAGTCGTTGCCGGAGGAGGAACCGCTGGAGAGGTCTTTGAAGAAGACCATGGTGACCCGGTGGTAGGATGCGAGACGACGAGAGTGAGGAAGAGGCTATAGCTTAGGAAGGAAAGAAGGAAGGAGGAAACAGGGGAAATGTGACTTGTGGTTGGGAAGAAAAGGGGTGGGGAAGGGAGGAGGGGGCGGGGGTAGATATTTTTGTTGGGGAACGTAGCATGCAATTTCAAAAATTTCCTACACTCACGCAAGATCTATCTAGGAGATGCATAGCAACGAGAGGGGGAGAGCATCTTCATACCCTTGAAGATCGCAAATCAGAAGCATTTATCAACGCGGTTGATGTAGTCGTACACCTTCACGATCCATCCCGATCAAGTACCGAACGTATGGCACCTCCGCGTTCAGCACACGTTCAGCTCGATGACGTCCTTTCCTTCTTGATCCAGCAAGACGGGTGAAGTAGTAGATGAGTTTCGGCAGCACAACGACGTGGTGACGGTGTTGGCGAAGAACAATCTCCGCAGGGCTTCGCCAAGCACTACGGAAACTATGATGGAGGATAAACTAGAGGGGACGGGGTTGCCGGCAAACGGCTTGGTTATTCTTGATGTGTTCCAGGTGCTAGCCCTGCCCCTCTATTTATATGTTGAGCCCTCGGGTCGAAACTTGGAGTAAAAGCCTTCTCAAAGTCGGTTTTGCCTGCAAGGGAGAGTCCTACTCGGACTTTGAGGACCAGACGCCACAGTCCTTGGCGTCTGGCCCAAACACCATGGGCCTCGGTGTCTGGCCCAGGGCCAGACGCCAAGGTTTCCGGCGTTTGCCCCCCGGCCTCCGCAAAACTCCTTTTGCACCGACCTAAAGCCTCAAGGGCTTCACCCCTTGGCCGAACCATATCATCCTATATATCAATCTTTACCTCCAGACCATTCCGGAGCTCCTCGTCATGTCCGTGATCTCATCCCGGACTCCGAACAACATCAGGTCACCAACATACATAACTCATATAGTACTATATCGTCAACGAACGTTAAGCGTGCGGACCCTACGGGTTCGAGAACTATGTAGACATGACCGAGACACCTCTCTGGTCAATAACCAATAGCAGAACTTGTATGCCCATATTGGTTCCTACATATTCTACGAAGATCTTTATCGGTCGAACCTTATGACAACATACATTATTCCCTTTGTCATCGGTATGTTACTTGCCCGAGATTCGATCGTTGGTATCCTCATACCTAGTTCAATCTCGTTACGGACAAGTCTCTTTACTCGTTCCGTAATACATCACCCCGCAACTAACTCATTAGTCACATTGCTTGCAAGGCTTATAGTGATGAGCATTACCGAGAGGGCCCAGAGATACCTCTCCGATACACGGAGTGACAAATCCTAATCTTGATCTATGCCAACTCAACAAACACCATCGGAGACACCTCTAGAGCATCTTTATAATCACCCACTTATGTTGTGACGTTTGATAGCACACAAAGTGTTCCTCCGGTATTCGGGAGTTGCTAATCTCATAGTCAGAGGAATATGTATAAGTCATGAAGAAAGCAATAGCAATAAAACTATACGATCATTATGCTAAGCTAACGGATGGGTCTTGTCGGGGGGATGGACCCCGGGCAGGCAACGAAACCCGAATCCTTTAAAAAACAATGGGGCCGGCATCGCCCCTCAAGACGGCTCGCGCTCGGCCGAGTCACTCGACCCGGCCAAGCCCCATCAACCCGGCCTAATCCGTGAGACTTCTCCAACAAGCTAGCCCAGGGTGGCTGAGCCTGGCGCACCAAGACTTACTCAACAAGCCAACACCCCTTGGCGTGTACTCCAACTCGACCAAGGGTCAGCGGCCGTCCCATCCCACCCGTACGATGGGATGAGTCGCCACCAACAAATGACCAAAGCCATAGTGTCCTGCCCATGCCTTTGGTTAGCCGGACGAGGCAACAATGCTCCCACCTACCCGCTGACCAAGCTCGGCATGGCAACAGTGCACCCGTCGTCACCCATGACGCCAGCAAGTGGCGATCTGACAGAGCACCACTGTAGCCGACTCGACTCGGCCACGCCCTGACGATTGACAAGACGGCCAACAGTGCTACCGTACCCGGCGAGCCCCGCGCCCAGGGAACCCGGCGAGACCTGGTACCGGCGGGTCCCAGCACCGGGTCCCCAGACGCTGACAACCTGGCCCCGCGGCCCTGTAACATTGCCATTGTACCCCTGGGGGGTTGACCTATAAAACCTCCCAAGAGGCCTCCATGCACGAGAGGGAGGAACGCAGTAGTAGAACATCCACATACAGGGATGAACGCAGTAGTAGAACACCCACATAGAGGGAGAGAGCAGCCCAAGCCTCGGCCTGCCTTCTTCCTCCCCGATACAGCTCAAGGAGCAACTATGTACCATAACACATAAACCACACTCGACAGGACTAGGGTTGTTATCTCTTCGGAGAGCCCCGAACCTGGGTATGTCTTGCGTCCCGCGCTCGCTCATGCCGACCTCGCCTCCGAAGCCCACCAGTGCCCTCGAGCCTTCTCCTCTCTTTACCCATCCCATGGCATCTGCCGTGCGCCCACCACGACAGTTGGCGCCCACCGTGGGGTAGCTCGAGGTCCTGGCCGGAAGCATGCTTTGGATGGGGCTCTACTCCAACTCTGACGAGCCCGTCACGCTGGCGGACGATGTCATCGACGCGCTCGCTGTCTCCTTCGCCGCGCTGCGCATCTCCGACATGCCTGGGGCCGACGAGTACCCCAGGGAGATGCTCGACTTCTCTGACTCCCCCCTTTCCCTCGGCGGCGGCGTTCCCGCCGGGGCAATGGACCTTTGCGTAGAGGTTTTCCTCACCGACACCGGCGCCGCTTCTTCATCCAGGGCGACGAGGAAGGACATCGAATCTAGGACCACAGCGGGTCGAGCCAGCCCGCCTGACCCCCTGCGGGCCACGATGCAGAGCCTGCGCGTCCCCATCGGCACCGACATTGACGTCTCCGACGTTGCCGAGGCCCGGACCCGCCTCGTTGAGGATCGCCAGCGTCTGCTGGACCTCACCGAGACGCTCGTTGCCATGCAGCGCCGCCTCGACTCCGCTCAGCTGAAGCGCAACGCAGCCTACGGCTTCACGCCGGACGCGCCTGAGCCAAGCCGTGTCGCCGACGTGCGAGCCCGTTGCGGCGCGATTGAGCGCGCCTTCGACGCCATCCCTCCCATCTACGAGACCCTCGTGAAGAACATGCGTGCTGCCCAGGCGGCCGCGGTCGTCCTGGACCAGCTCGCGGGCGAAGAGCTGTAGGACCGCCTCAAGAGGGTGAGCGACCTCCTCGCTACAGCTAACGCATAGCAGGACCGCCTCAACCAACTCGTCAAGCCGGCCGGATCCGGCTCCACCCGTGTCGCTGGACCCGGCGATTTCTAGCACACGGCATCCTCCCCGCCCGGCGAAGCACACTCCGGCCGCACCCCGACCCGGCGCAACCCCACCCTGACGACCGCCGTCGGTTTGGGCGACGAGCCGACCTCAGAGGCCCTGAAGGAAATATGCCCTAGAGGCAATAATAATGTTATTATTTTATTTCCTTATATCATGATAAATGTTTATTATTCATGCTAGAATTGTATTATCTGGAAACATAATACTTGTGTGAATACATAAACAAACTAAACGTCACTAGTATGCCTCTACTTGACTAGCTCATTAATCAAAGATGGTTATGTTTCCTAACCATAGACATGTGTTGTCATTTGATTAACGGGATCACATTATTAGGAGAATGATGTGATTGACATGACCCATTCCATTACCTTAGCACTCGATCGTTTAGTATGTTGCTATTGCTTTCTTCATAACTTATACATGTTCCTATGACTATGAGATTATGCAACTCCCGTTTGCCGGAGGAACACTTTGTGTGCTACCAAACGTCACAACATAACTGGGTGATTATAAAGGTGCTCTACAGGTGTCTCCAAAGGTACATGTTGGGTTGGCGTATTTCGAGATTAGGATTTGTCACTCCGATTGTCGGAGAGGTATCTCTGGGCTCTCTCGGTAATGCACATCACCTAAGCCTTGCAAGCAATGCAACTAATGAGTTAGTTGCGAGATGATGTATTACGGAACGAGTAAAGAGACTTGCCAGCAACGAGATTGAACTAGGTATTGAGATACCGACGATCGAATCTGCGGCAAGTAACATACCGATGACAAAGGGAACAACGTATGTTGTTATGCGGTCTGACCGATAAAAGATCTTCGTAGAATATGTGGGAGCCAATATGAGCATCCAGGTTCCGCTATTGGTTATTGACCGGAGACGTGTCTCGGTCATGTCTACATTGTTCTCGAACCCGTAGGGTCCGCACGCTTAAGGTTTCGATGACAGTTATATTATGAGTTTATTAGTTTTGATGTACCGAAGTTAGTTTGGAGTCCTGGATATGATCACGGACATAACGAGGAGTCTCGAAATGGTTGAGACATAAAGATTGATATATTGGACGGCTATATTCGGACACCGGAAGTGTTCCGGGGAAGTTTCAGATAAAACCGGAGTACCGGGGGGTTACCGGAACCCCCCGGGGGGTTAATGGGCCTCATGGGCCTAAAGTGGAGAAGAGGAGGGGCGGCCAGGGCAGGCCGCGCGCCCCCTCTCCCCCTAGTCCGAATTGGACAAGGAGGGAGGGGTGGCGCCCCCCTTCCCTTCCTCTCCTCTCTCCCTTCCTTCCCCCTCTCCTACTTGGACAAGGAAAAGGAGGGAGTCCTACTCCCGGTAGGAGTAGGACTCCTCCCTGGCGCGCCTCATCATGGCCGGCCGCCCCTCCCCCTTGCTCCTTTATATACGGGGGCAGGGGGGCACCTCTAGACACAACAATTGATCCTTGAGATCTCTTAGCCGTGTGCGGTGCCCCCCTCCACCATAATCCTTGATAATATTGTTGCAGTGCTTAGGCGAAGCCCTGCAACGGTAGAACATCAAGATCGTCACCACCTCGTCATGCTGACGGAACTCTTCCCTGACACTTTGCTGGATCGGAGTCCGGGGATCGTCATCGAGCTGAACGTGTGCTAGAACTCGGAGGTGTCGTAGTTTCGGTGCTTGATCGGTCGGGCTGTGAAGACGTATGACTACATCAACCACGTTGTCATAACGCTTCCGCTGTCGGTCTACGAGGGTACGTAGACTACACTCTCCCCTCTTGTTGCTATGCATCACCATGATCTTGCGTGTGCGTAGGAAAATTTTGAAATTACTACGTTCCCCAATAGTGGCATCCGAGCCTAGGTTTTATGTGTTGATGTTATATGCACGAGTAGAACACAAGTGAGTTGTGGGCGATATAAGTCATACTGCTTACCAGCATGTCATACTTTGTTTCGGCGGTATTGTTGGATGAAGCGGCCCGGACCGACATTACGCGTACGCTTACGCGAGACTGGTTCTACCGACGTGCTTTGCACACAGGTGGCTGGCAGGTGTCAGTTTCTCCAACTTTAGTTGAACCGAGTATGGCTACGCCCGGTCCTTGCGAAGGTTAAAACAGCACCAACTTGACAAACTATCGTTGTGGTTTTGATGCGTAGGTAAGATTGGTTCTTGCTTAAGCCCGTAGCAGCCACGTAAAACTTGCAACAACAAAGTAGAGGACGTCTAACTTGTTTTTGCAGGGCATGTTGTGATGTGATATGGTCAAGACATGATGCTAAATTTTATTGTATGAGATGATCATGTTTTGTAACCGAGTTATCGGCAACTGGCAGGAGCCATATGGTTGTCGCTTTATTGTATGCAATGCAACTGTGCTGTAATGATTTACTTTATCACTAAGCGGTAGCGATAGTCGTGGAAGCATAAGATTGGCGAGACGACAACGATGCTACGATGGTGATCAAGGTGTCGCGCCGGTGACGATGGTGATCATGACGGTACTTCGGAGATGGAGATCACAAGTACAAGAAGATGATGGCCATATCATATCACTTATATTGATTGCATGTGATGTTTATCTTTTATGCATCTTATCTTGCTTTGATTGACGGTAGCATTATAAGATGATATCTCACTAATTATCAAGTAGTGTTCTCCCTGAGTATGCACCGTTGCCAAAGTTCGTCGTGCCCAGACACCACGTGATGATCGGGTGTGATAAGCTCTACGTCCATCTACAACGGGTGCAAGCCAGTTTTTGCACACGCAGAATACTCAGGTTAAACTTGACGAGCCTAGCATATGCAGATATGGCCTCGGAACACTGAGACCGAAAGGTCGAGCGTGAATCATATAGTAGATATGATCAACATAGCAATGTTCACCATTGAAAACTACTCCATTTCACGTGATGATCGGTTATGGTTTAGTTGATTTGGATCACGTAATCACTTAGAAGATTAGAGGGATGTCTTTCTAAGTGGGAGTTCTTAAGTAATATGATTAATTGAACTTAAATTTATCATGAATTTAGTACCTGATAGTATCTTGCTTGTTTATGTTTGATTGTAGATAGATGGCCCGTGCTATTGTTCCGTTGAATTTTAATGCGTTCCTTGAGAAAGCAAAGTTGAAAGATGATGGTAGAAATTACACGGGCTGGGTCCGTAACTTGAGGATTATCCTCATTGCTGCACAGAAGAATTACGTCCTGGAAGCACCGCTGGGTGCCAGGCCTGCTGCTAGAGCAACACCAGATGTTATGAACGTCTGGCAGAGCAAAGCTGATGACTACTCGATAGTTCAGTGTGCCATGCTTTACGGCTTAGAATCGGGACTTCAACGATGTTTTGAACGTCATGGAGCATATGAGATGTTCCAGGAGTTGAAGTTAATATTTCAAGCAAATGCCCGGATTGAGAGATATGAAGTCTCCAATAAGTTCTATAGCTGCAAGATGGAGGAGAACAGTTCTGTCAGTGAGCATATACTCAAAATGTCTGGGTATAATAATCACTTGATTCAATTGGGAGTTAATCTTCCAGATGATTGCGTCATTGACAGAATTCTCCGATCACTGCCACCTAGCTACAAGAGCTTCGTGATGAACTATAATATGCAAGGGATGAATACGACTATTCCCGGGCTCTTCGCAATGCTGAAAGCTGCGGAGGTAGAAATCAAGAAGGAGCATCAAGTGTTTAATGGTTAACAAAACCACTGGTTTCAAGAAAAAGGGCAAAGGGAAGAAGAAGGGGAACTTCAAGAAGAACAACAAGCAAGTTGCTGCTCAAGAGAAGAAACCCAAATCTGGACCTAAGCCTAAAACTGAGTGCTTCTACTGCAAGCAGACTAGTCACTGGAAGCGGAACTGCCCGAAGTATTTGGCGGATAAGAAGGATGGCAAGGTGAACAAAGGTATATGTGATATACATGTTATTGATGTGTACCTTACTAGAGCTCGCAGTAGCACCTGGGTATTTGATACTGGTTCTGTTGCTAATATTTGCAACTCGAAACAGGGACTACGGATTAAGCGAACACTGGCGAAGGACGAGGTGACGATGCGCGTGGGAAATGGTTCCAAAGTCGATGTGATCGCGGTTGGCACGCTACCTCTACATCTGCCATCGGGATTAGTATTAGACCTAAATAATTGTTATTTGGTGCCAGCGTTGAGCATGAACATTATATCTGGATCTTGTTTAATGCGAGACGGTTATTCATTTAAATCAGAGAATAATGGTTGTTCTATTTATATGAGTATTATGGTCATGCACCCTTGAAGAATGGTCTATTTTTGATGAATCTCAATAGTAGTGATACACATATTCATAATGTTGAAACCAAAAGATGTAGAGTTGATAATGATAGTGCAACTTATTTTTGGCACTGCCGTTTAGGTCATATCGGTATAAAACGCATGAAGAAACTCCATACTGATGGACTTTTGGAATCACTTGATTATGAATCACTTGGTACTTGCGAACCGTGCCTCATGGGCAAGATGACTAAAACACCGTTCTCCGGTACTATGGAGAGAGCAACAGATTTGTTGGAAATCATACATACAGATGTATGTGGTCCAATGAATGTTGAAGCTCGTGGTGGATATCGTTATTTTCTCACCTTCACAGATGATTTAAGCAGATATGGGTATATCTACTTAATGAAACATAAGTCTGAAACATTTGAAAAGTTCAAAGAATTTTAGAGTGAAGTTGAAAATCATCGTAACAAGAAAATAAAGTTTCTACGATCTGATCGTGGAGGAGAATATTTGAGTTACGAGTTTGGTCTACATTTGAAACAATGCGGAATAGTTTCACAACTCACGCCACCTTGAACACCACAACATAATGGTGTGTCCGAACGTCGTAATCGTACTTTACTTGATATGGTGCGATCTATGATGTCTCTTACAGATTTACCGCTATCGTTTTGGGGTTATGCTTTAGAGACGGCCGCATTCACGTTAAATAGGGCACCATCAAAATCCGTTGAGACGACGCCTTATGAATTGTGGTTTGGCAAGAAACCAAAGTTGTCGTTTTTGAAAGTTTGGGGCTGCGATGCTTATGTGAAAAAACTTCAACCTGATAAGCTCGAACCCAAATCGGAGAAATGTGTCTTCATAGGATACCCAAAGGAGACTGTTGGGTACACCTTCTATCACAGATCCGAAGGCAAGACATTTGTCGCTAAGAATGGATCCTTTCTAGAGAAGGAGTTTCTCTCGAAAGAAGTGAGTGGGAGGAAAGTAGAACTTGATGAGGTAACTATACCTGCTCCCTTATTGGAAAATAGTACATCGCAGAAACCAGTTTCTGTGACACCTACACCAATTAGTGAGGAAGCTAATGATAATGATCATGAAACTTCAGAACAAGTTACTACCGAACCTCGTAGATCAACCAGAGTAAGATCCGCACCAGAGTGGTACGGTAATCCTGTTCTGGAAGTCATGCTACTAGATCATGATGAACCTACGAACTATGAAGAAGCGATGGTGAGCCCAGATTCCGCAAAATGGCTTGAAGCCATGAAATCTAAGATGGGATCCATGTATGAGAACAAAGTATGGACTTTGGTTGACTTGACCAATGATCGGTAAGCAATTGAGAATAAATGGATCTTCAAGAAAAAGACTGACGCTGACGGTAATGTTACTGTCTACAAAGCTCGACTTGTCGCAAAAGGTTTTCGACAAGTTCAAGGGATTGACTACGATGAGACCTTCTCACTCGTAGCGATGCTTAAATCTGTCCGAATCATGTTAGCAATTGCCGCATTTTATGATTATGAAATTTGGCAGATGGATGTCAAAACTGCATTCCTGAATGGATTTCTGGAAGAAGAGTTGTATATGATGCAGCCGGAAGGTTTTGTCGATCCAAAGGGAGCTAACAAAGTGTGCAAGCTCCAGCGATCCATTTATGGACTGGTGCAAGCCTCTCGGAGTTGGAATAAACGCTTTGATAGTGTGATCAAAGCATTTGGTTTTGTACAGACTTTTGGAGAAGCCTGTATTTACAAGAAAGTGAGTGGGAGCTCTGTAGCATTTCTGATATTATATGTAGATGACATATTACTAATCGGAAATGATATAGAATTTCTGGATAGCATAAAGGGATACTTGAATAAGAGTTTTTCAATGAAAGACCTCGGTGAAGCTGCTTACATATTGGGCATTAAGATCTATCGAGATAGATCAAGACGCTTAATTGGACTTTCACAAAGCACATACCTTGACAAAGTTTTGAAGAAGTTCAAAATGGATCAAGCAAAGAAAGGATTCTTGCCTGTGTTACAAGGTGTGAAATTGAGTAAGACTCAATGCCCGACCAATGCAGAAGATAGAGAGAAAATGAAAGATGTTCCCTATGCTTCAGCCATAGGCTCTATCATGTATGCAATGCTGCGTACCAAACCTGATGTATGTCTTGCTATAAGTCTAGCAGGGAGGTACCAAAGTAATCCAGGAGTGGATCACTGGACAACGGTCAAGAATATCCTGAAATACCTGAAAAGGACTAAGGATATGTTTCTCGTATATGGAGGTGACAAAGAGCTCATCGTAAATGGTTACGTTGATGCAAGCTTTGACAATGATCCGGACGATTCTAAATTGCAAACCGGATACGTGTTTACATTAAACGGTGGAGCTGTCAGTTGGTGCAGTTCTAAACAAAGCGTTGTGGCGGGATCTACATGTGAAGCGGAGTACATAGCTGCTTCGGAAGCAGCAAACGAAGGAGTCTGGATGAAGGAGTTAATATTCGATTTAGGTGTCATACCTAGTGCATCGGGTCCAATGAAAATCTTTTGTGACAATACTGGTGCAATTGCCTTGGCAAAGGAATCTAGATTTCACAAGAGAACCACGCACATCAAGAGACGCTTCAATTCCATCCGGGATCTAGTCCAGGTGGGAGACATAGAGATTTGCAAGATACATACGGATCTGAATGTTGCAGACCCATTGACTAAGCCTCTTCCACGAGCAAAACATGATTAGCACCAAAGCTCCATGGGTGTTAGAATCATTACCGTGTAATCTAGATTATTGACTCTAGTGCAAGTGGGAGACTGAAGGAAATATGCCCTAGAGGCAATAATAATGTTATTATTTTATTTCATGATAAATGTTTATTATTCATGCTAGAATTGTATTATCTGGAAACATAATACTTGTGTGAATACATAAACAAACTAAACGCCACGAGTATGCCTCTACTTGACTAGCTCATTAATCAAAGATGGTTATGTTTCCTAACCATAGACATGTGTTGTCATTTGATTAACGGGATCGCATTATTAGGAGAATGATGTGATTGACATGACCCATTCCATTAGCTTAGCACTCGATCATTTAGTATGTTGCTATTGCTTTCTTCATAACTTATACATGTTCCTATGACTATGAGATTATGCAACTCCCGTTTGCCGGAGGAACACTTTGTGTGCTACCAAACGTCACAACGTAACTAGGTGATTATAAAGGTGCTCTACAGGTGTCTCCAAAGGTACATGTTGGGTTGGCGTATTTCAAGATTAGGATTTGTCACTCCGATTGTCGGAGAGGTATCTCTGGGCCCTCTCGGTAATGCACATCACCTAAGCCTTGCAAGCAATGCAACTAATGAGTTAGTTGCGAGATTATGTATTACGGAACGAGTAAAGAGACTTGCCAGCAACGAGATTGAACTAGGTATTGAGATACCGACGATCGAATCTTGGGCAAGTAACATACCGATGACAAAGGGAACAACGTATGTTGTTATGCGGTCTGACCGATAAAAGATCTTCGTAGAATATGTGGGATCCAATATGAGCATCCAAGTTCCGCTATTGGTTATTGACCGAAGACGTGTCTCGGTCATGTCTACATTGTTCTCGAACCCGTAGGGTCCGCACACTTAAGGTTTCGATGACAGTTATATTATGAGTTTATTAGTTTTGATGTACCGAAGTTAGTTCGGAGTCCCGGATATGATCACGGACATAACAAGGAGTCTCAAAATGGTCGAGACATAAAGATTGATATATTGGACGGCTATATTCGGACACCGGAAGTGTTCCGGGGAAGTTTCGGATAAAACCGGAGTACCGGGGGGTTACCGGAACCCCCCGGGGGGGTTAATGGGCCTCATGGGCCTAAAGTGGAGAAGAGGAGGGGCGGCCAGGGCAGGCCGCACGCCCCCTCTCCCCCTAGTCCGAATTGGACAAGGAGGGAGGGGTGGCGCCCCCCTTTCCTTCCTCTCCTCTCTCCCTTCCTTCCCCCTCTCCTACTTGGACAAGGAAAAGGAGGGAGTCCTACTCCCGGTAGGAGTAGGACTCCTCCCTGGCGCGCCTCATCATGGCCGGCCGCCCCTCCCCCTTGCTCCTTTATATACAGGGGCAGGGGGGCACCTCTAGACACAACAATTGATCCTTGAGATCTCTTAGCCGTGTGCGGTGCCCCCTCCACCATAATCCTCGATAATATTGTAGCAGTGCTTAGGCGAAGCCCTGCGACGATAGAACATCAAGATCGTCACCACGCTGTCGTGCTGACGGAACTCTTCCCCGACACTTTGCTGGATTGGAGTACGGGGATCATCATCGAGCTGAACATGTTCTAGAACTCGGAGGTGCCGTAGTTTCGGTGCTTGATCGGCCAGGCTGTGAAGACGTACGACTACATCAACCGCGTTGTCATAACGCTTCCACTGTCGGTCTACGAGGGTACGTAGACTACACTCTCCCCTCTCGTTGCTATGCATCACCATGATCTTGCGTGTGCGTAGGAAAATTTTGAAATTACTACATTCCCCAATAGGCCCGACGTAGGCTCGACCCCCTGCTCCAACCCGGCCG